>NC_092736.1:24326934-24631961 GCF_047496885.1 Scyliorhinus torazame | reverse complement strand
AGGCAACATACCATCCTGGAGTCTCAATTGTGTCCGCAGAACCGCCTGGCTATTCCCCTGACGATTGAGTCCCCTATCACTATAGTCCTGCCATTCTTCTTCCTGCGCAACAGAGCCAGCCATGGTGCCATGAACCTGGCTCCTGCTGCTTTCCCCTGGTGAGCCATCTCCCTCAACAGTATCCAAAGCGGTATATCTGTTTTGCAGGGAGATGACCGTAGGGGACACCTGCACTGCCTTCCTACTCTTGCTCTGTCTTTTGGCCACCCATTTTCTATCTCCCTCAGTACCTTTCACCTGCGGTGTGTCTAACTCACTAAACGTGCTATCCACGATGCCCTCAGCATCGCGGATACTCCAAAATGAGTCCATGCGCAGCTCCAGAGCCGTCGAGCGGTCTAACAGGAGCTGCAACTAGACACACGTCTTGCATGTGAAGGAGCCAGGGACAGTGGACGTGTCCCTGAGCTCCCACATCGCACACAAGGAGCATGACACGGGTCTGAGATCTCCTGCCATGTCTTAAACATTAGGTAAAACTACTTACCAGTCACTTACCAGGAATAAAAAGCACCTCCTCCCCACCCAGCTTCGAATTCCCACCTAGATTCAAACTCACTCTTTGCTGTCTGACTCTGGCTGTGTCGTCTCTGGCTCACTGGGAAGTGATAGAGGCGGCCATCTGCTTCAAACGCAGTGTATTGGCGGTCCTCCAGACGGATGGGGAGCTGGTGGTAGGCGGACTTCAAGTCCACTGTGGAAAAGACTCGATACTGCGCAATCTGATTGACCATGTCAGATATGCATGGGAGGGGGTACGCGTCGAGCTGCATGTACCGATTGATGGTCTGACTGTGGTGGCGGCGACGTTGACGATCTGGGGGCAGTGGAGACGACAGAGAGGCGAGGTGGGAGCCTCGGTTTGGTCCCCGATTCGGGAGAACCATCGGTTCGTCCCGGGAAGGATGGATGGGGGGTTTCGGAGCTGGCATCGGGCAGGGATTAGAAGAATGGGGGACCTATTTATAGATGGGACGTTTGCGAGTCTAGCGGCGCTGGAGGAGAAGTTTGGGTTACCTCCAGGAAATGTTTTCAGGTATATGCAAGTGAGGGCGTTTGTGAGGCGGCAGGTGAGGGAATTCCCACTGCTCCTGGCACAGGGGACTCAGGACAGGGTGATTTTGGGTGTATGGGTTGGAGAAGGCAGGGTTTTGGCGATCTACCAGGAGCTGAAAGAAGAGGAGGAGGCCTCGGTAGAGGAGTTAAAGAGCAAGTGGGAGGAGGAGATAGATGAGAGCCTGTGGGCTGATGCCCTGAGTAGGGTTAATTCTTCCTCCTCTTGCGCCAGGCTCAGCCTAATCCAATTCAAGGTTACTCACAGAACGCATATGACAGGGGCGAGGTTGAGTAGGTTCTTTGGGGTGGAGGACAGATGTGGGAGGTGCTCGGGAAGCCCGGCGAATCACGTCCACATGTTCTGGTCGTGCCCGGCACTGGATGGGTTTTGGAGGGGTTTCGCGAGGACTATGGCCAAGGTGGTGAAAGTCCAGGTCAAGCCGAGTTGGGGGTTGGCACTATTTGGGGTAACGGACGAGCCGGGAGTGCAGGAGGCGAAAGCGGCTGGTATCATGGCCTTTGCATCCCTGGTAGCCCGGCGGAGGATCTTGCTATTATGGAAGGACGCGAAGCCCCCCAGTGTGGAAGCCTGGATAAATGACATGGCAGGGTTCATTTCGATGGAGAGGATAAAGTTTGCCTTGCGAGGGTCTGTGCAGGGGTTCTTCAGGCAGTGGCAACCGTTCCTAGACTATCTCGTGGAGCGTTAGGAGGAGGTCAGCAGCAGCAGCAACCCAAGGGTGGGGGGCGAGGGGGGGGTCTCTTTCGGGGGGGAATTCGAGTGGGTGGGGGGGGCTTCCCTATGGGTACCTTTGAATGTCATGGGGGGGTTACTGTAGATGGGGGAAACCTGATGTATCAGTTTTGTATAATTTTTGACTGTTGTGTTTGTGTTTCTCTCCTTTTGTTATGGGGGGGGGGGGTTGTTAAAAATTTTGTTGGAAAATTTGAATAAACCTTTTTTTTTTAGAAAATGTTTGCAATCCGGGGTGAGGTTCGCAATCAGGGAAGGTGGATTGACCTGAAAGGTCATGAGGCCGCAGACGGTGAGGGGGGGTAGGGGTCCGCCGAATTTTTAAGTTAGGCTTTGGAGATGGCACTGAAAATCCAGGCCGAGTAACAGGGCAGCGCAGAGGTGGGGGAGGACGTAGAGCCGGTAGTTGCTGAACTCTACGCCTTGGACGGTGAGGGTCGCGATGCAGTACCCCCGGATTTCCATGGAATGGGATCCGGAAGCCATGAAGCTCTCGGTGCTCCCGGAGTCAAAGAGGCAGGTCGTCTCGTGCCCATTGATCTTCATCGTCGTTGTTGCAATCGCGAGGTTGCGGGGCCGGGACTGATCCAGGATGATAGAGGCGAGCTGCGGCAGATGCTGGGTGGTCCCGGGCTGGTCAGCGGTGGTGGAGGTAGCGGCAGGTGATGAACGGCCAGACGAGCAGGGGTCCTGAGGCCCATCCAAAATGGCGCCAAAGTTGGCGGCACCCACGGGGTGCACATGGCGGGCGGCATCAATGATGGCGACGCCCACGGGCCGTACGTGGCTTGCGGTGAGGAAGACGGCGGCTACCACGGGCCGCACGTGGCTTGCGAAGGGGAAAATGGCGGCGCCCCTGGGTCGCACGTGGAGGGTGTTGGAACGCCAGGCCTGGAAACAGCGGCGACCGACTGGGCCTGGCAAACAGCAGCGAAGTGCCCTTTCTTCCCACACCCGTTGCAGGTCACACTCCGCACCGGGCAGCGCTGCCTGGGGTGTTTGTTTTGCCCGCAAAAATAACACTTGGGCCCCCCAGAGTTGGCTGGCTGCCGCGTGCCGCAGGCTTGCGGTGAGCTGGAGTCAGCAGCTGGTAGGGCCCACGATGCCCACGAGGATGCCGCGCGGTTGGGGGCGTAGGACTGAACGATACGGGAGGCCACTTCTAACGAATTAGCGAGCTGCCTAGTTCCCGCAAGATCGAGCGTACCCCCTTCCAGTAGCCACTGGCAGACGTGCGCAGACTTCATGCCCATGACGTAAGCGTCTCTAATTAAAACTTTGTTGTGCTGGACTGCCGAAACTGCCTAGCAGTCACAGTTCCTACCTAGGATGTGCAGGGCACGCCAGAAATCGTCCAAAGACTCCCCGGGGAGTTGCTGTCTCGTGTCCAGGAGGTGCCTGGCGTATACTTGATTCACTGGTCGAATGTAATGTCCCTTCAGGAGCTCCATCGCTTCGGAGTAGGTGGGTACATCCCGGATGAGGGGAAAAATGTCAGGGCTCACCCGTGAATAGAGGACTTGGAGCTTCTGCGAGTCCGAGGGTTCTTCAGCAGCTGTTCTGAGGTAGCTTTCGAAGCAGGCTAGCCAGTGGTCAAAGGCGGACGTAGCGTTGGCTGCTTGAAGTCTCAGCTGCAGGCGATCAGGCTTGATGGGGAGATCGATCTTTTAAAAAATCTTGCTCAATAAATTGATGCACCGTCAATTACCGCCAGACGAGAATGGTGGAACAATCGAGGCTTTATTGAGCAAGATGTTGTGCCTCCTGTAGCTGGAACCAGAATGGCTGCAGCATCGGAGAGCACACGCTTTTATACGCCGCCTGCTGGGTGGAGCCAGCAGGCAGGGATTTACCGTTGTACCTTTAATATACGGGCAGTGCCGTAATACATAGAATATGCCACTAGTGGTGACTACCACATAAAGTTAGTCTCAGTAATGGTGACTATGACAACTATCACTGATTTGTTGTAAAAGTCTATCTGGTTCACGAATGTGCTTTGGGGAATGAAGTTCCTGATCTGGCCTACATGTGACTCCAGACCAACAGCAATGTGCTTGACTCTTAACTGCCCTCAGAAAAGGCCTAGCAAGTCACTCAGTTCAAGAGCAATTAGGGATAGGCAACAAATGCTGGCCTTGCCAGTGATGCCTACATCCCATGAAAGATTAAAGGTAGGAAACTGAGACTGCACGTAGGCACAGAGGAATGAACTACAGTGACTGTACATATGTAGCCTGCTCAGACGTTTCGTACTAGAGATGGATTGAAGCTGTTTCTCAGTAACTTCTTTTGAGACTCTTTCTTGGAATAAAGTTTTCGCAAAGCTGTTCTCATGGAGAAGCGTCCTGTTGCTAGCTTTCTAATTGGATGTTTTTTTAAATTTCTTCACTAAAACAGCTCTGTGTCTTGCTGGGTAATAAATTCATCCACTGTACATAAGCCAAAATATATGTTAACTACTGGTTTCCCAATTTTTGAAAACCTGGGCAATCGAACCAAAAAAAACACCCAAGTAAACATACCCCAGCACAAAGTCAAGCATAATCAGAACAGCAGGAGCTGCAATATATTTTGGCAAAAAAATGGGCCACAAATCTAGTATTAGACATAAACTTTTCTGCCCTGTATATTTCAGAAAAGTAACACAAACTCAAGAGCTTTGAACTTTGTCACCTAGTTTAACCTTTTCTTTTCTTCTCAGACTTTTCCCATGCCTTTTGTTTTCCTTGGCTACAAAGGTCTTTTTTGGTTCCCATTTAATATTTTTTCTTGTCTATAAGAACTATTGCCAATAGAATGGACAAGCGCCAAAACAGTTTAAGAAATGTTTTTAGGCCTCAAGTGCTGTTATAATTGAAACAATGAAAACCTGCACAAAAACAGCTGAACTAACAGAAAACAATGGTAGGTCTCTCACAACTACAGCACACTGTGGTGGACACTATGGGCAATACCCCACTGTAAATTAAAGCATTAGTATTATTTGGGCTGCCGTACAATTCAATGTTTTTAATCAAATTATTAAAAGGACCTTTTTATTAATTTCAAAAATTGTACCTGCAAAGTGTTACTCATTGAATCTTTTTATTCTCTTCAAATGTGTGTCATTATAACAACAAAACTGTAATTTTATCCAGAATATGAATACTATAGTACACTAGCAGATGTGTATATGCTACAGGGAGTAGTTTGTCTAAAGATCTGACAGTATGGCATTTATATTCTGCAGGGGTATGTATAACCATGTCCAAAGAACTCAGCCAATACAAATATGGCCAGATCAGAGCAACATGCTAGAAAGAGGCTTTCTGTAACTGTGAAAGGGAATGGTAGAAAATACAAGATGTTGAAGCCTTGCTGTACAGTAAGAAGCCTCACAACACCAGGTTAAAGTCCAACAGGTTTATTTGAAATCACAAGCTTTCGGAGCACTGCTCCTTCATCAGGTGAATGGAGGCAGGTTGTGTGTCTCCTATATGTTCTGTGATCGTGAACCTGCCTCCACTTCACATGCAGTTCTGGTCACCACACTTTAGGAAGGATGTGAAAGCCCCTGGGAGGGTGCAGAGGAGATTTACCAGAGTGGTTTCAGGGATGAGGGATTTTCGCTACAAGGTTAGATCCGAGAAGCTACCGTTTTTCTCCTTGGAGCAAAGGAGATTGAGGAATGATTTTATAGAAGTTGACAAGATTATGACAGTTTTGGATAAGATAGACAAGGAAAAGTTGTCCCATTAGCTGATGGTATAAGAGGTAGGGAACACGATTTAAGGTTTTTGGCAAGAGACTCGAAGGGAATGTGAGGAAGAACGTTTTTTACACAGTGAGTAGTAATGGCTTGGAACTCTCTGCCCACAATGGTGGAAGTAGAGACAATCAATGATTTCAAAAGGAAATTGAATGGGCACTTGCAGCATTATGAGGATAAAATGGAGAAATGGGACTGACTGGGTTGGTCCACAAACAGCCGGCACAGACTCTATGGATTCATTCTGTACCGTGAATGAGTCTACGACAGTGGTTTTCAAACCTTTTTGCCTGGGACCCATTTTTACATACTGCCCATCCTTCGGGACCTATGTCAGTCGACCCACGCCGGCCGACCTTCGCGACCCACGCCGGACAACCTTCACGAAACACGGCAGCCAACCTTCGCGACCCACGCCAGACGATCTTCGTGACCCACGCTGCCCGAACTTTGCGACCCACCATTTTCACTTACCTTTAATGTGACAGGTGAGCCTGCTCGGTCCTCACGATCTCACTTGCCTTGTTATTCAATGTTACATTTCTGATAATTTAAGATCTCACTGCATCCGTTGAAAAAAATCAGGAGGTTTGTCCTCGAATTCGCTATGCCTTCAAATGCCTTTGAAGATTTGAGGGTTTTAAACTTTCATTTTCCAGTGCTTCCCTGTATATCACACAATGGCACAATAAACCCATACCTCAAGTAATCATCTCCTGTTTTCAGCTTCTTCATGGGTTGTTCACAAGAGGCCCTGGAGTTCACACCGCACTGCTGGCAGCTGCTCTCTGCCGCCGCTCCAGGCAGGAAGACTGCAGTGATTTTAAAAAACAATCTGCTCCTGGGTCAGCGCACTGATGTCAGGAGGAGGGGGTCTGCCCTGTTGGGCTCTGGGCCTGCGCACTGCTGAAGGGGCAGACATGTGTGGACCAGCTGGCATTCTGAAAGTCAGTCACAGCTGGCGTTTTTAAAAGTCAGTCACGCCGTTGGGAACTATTTCCCGCGGTTGGGAATGCCGTGATGCATGGCCTCGCGATCGGGAACACCACAACACATGGCCCTGTGACCCGCTCATGACCCACCTGCAGGTCGCGACCCTGGGTTTGAAAATGACTGGTCTATGACATCTTTAAGTTCTCCCTTCTACAAATGCCATTTTTGAATGGGTAGGTTGGGCAAGATTTTATCGTGAAAATCAGAAATTGGACGCGTGGATACCAATACCTTAGTTCGCCTTCGTTAAATAATCTGTACATGGTGTGTTGCTTCAAAAAAGGGAGATCAAGTGAAACAGTTAGTTGCCTCATTTGCACTCAAAGATTAATGGCAACAGCATTGTGTCTGCTTATCAAAATGTCTCGACTTGCACGACAAGTGATTTACCATTACACTACAACCAGCTTCAGTAGCTTACTGGTTATGAATTAGAGATCCCAACGTCTGTGAATTCAGATAATAAGTTGTGAAATTAGTAATCTTTGCCTGAAAATTGCTGGATTATTGTCAAATGCCTAACTGATTGAGTCATGTCCTTTTGAAACAAAAGTCTGCCACCCTTACCTGGTCTTGTCTTACCTAAATGCGACTGCAGTTGGAAATATCTTGATTATTAATGACCTCAGAGCAACTAAAGATGGGCGACAAATGATGCCCTGGCAGCATGTCCCACATTCCTAGAACAAAGCAAAGAAACCTGTTGTAAAAAGAGGGACCATTTGTCCAGTTGACTCCACTGTATTTTATACCTTGATTATGGCTCTGAATTTAGTTGAAGTCTGTTTCCAGTATAACCTTTCTAAAATGTCCAAGACTGACTGTTTTGAGTCGGAGTTTACAAGTACCTTGTGGCAAGTATAACTGTTGGGCAAATTGCATGATTTCATGAATCAGTATAACCCCTAAGTAGCAAAACCAATTTGTGGTGTAACTGGGATGAATCAGAAGTGCTATGGATTATGCCTGTAAATATCTGAAATACCAGGCGTTAAAGCATTGAGTTTTTGTTAAATTTTTGTTATCCTTATATTTAAATTGGGAATTGGGCAGATTGTTTCTTTTGCGGATTTCTCAGAACTTCTTTCTGCCAATTCCTCTGAAAGGCAGTAATGTTTCATTCACAGATGGTATATTACAAAAGACAAACAAAAGTTAAAAAGCTTACAGAAGTTTTTTTAAGGGGTGGAAGAGAATGAGTCACTTTACAAACATATGGGGAGGGGAAAAGAAAGAGCCAGAGTGCATTACAATTACAGAGGGGAGGAGGAGGGAGAGGAAAGTGTTGCACTGCGCAAAACGGGGAAACGTTACGCATTTCAGGGAGGAGTGGAAGGACTAATGTACATTGCAAACAGAGGGAGGAGGGTGGGAGGTATACTTTTTAGAGAAGAATCAATTACATATCACAAGCTGAAGAGAGAGATATGGCACTTAATTACACATTGCAAGAAAAACGAAGGGCCATTACAAATTCCAAGTAGAGGTGCAAAATATCCTGATGATAATCAGTCCACCAACAACCATGTACAATTTAACGTCATTCAAGTAGAATTTACTGAAAAAAATTAAAATGTGTTGTTTGTGCTTACAATTAAGCATTTGTTTCAACTAAAAAGTCCTTATGAAGGTGCAGGCTTCTTTCCATTACTTTGGTGAATGGAGAGGTTGTTCTGCATTGCAAATGGAAGGTCCTGTAACATTGCAGCTCATATACTTTGAAATGCTAGTTACAGTCAGTTATAAAGTTGAAATGATTCCATTGCTTTGGATGGTAGCCAAGTGGTACAAATTGATTTGCCTCCATATTTAGATTTGTTAATCTCTTATTCAGTCCAAAACAGCTTGCAACTGGCATGACAAAACAATATTAAAATATGGAAGATTGGCAACAGGCACTTATGAGCTATGGGTTAATTTTAAAAGGCCAGGAAGGAGTCCGCACTGAGTAGTTCAATGAAGTTTAGTTTATTTACAATCACTAGTATATACACCACAAGGTAGATCCCAACTGTGTTTGCCTTGCTGGTATCTAACTGGCCGACTTTATATACCCTACAATTTATCATTGTTTAGAGGGCCCCCCGGCCCCTTAACAGGGGAGCTCATATTCTGTAAGGTCCACCGGGAAGTTAATTGCTCCCACCCCATAATGTACTTGTGGGTTACAATATTCCTCCCAAAGTCTGAAGAATCCTCTGACATCTGTGGAGAAGGAGGGCACCAGACTCTTTGTGATTGATCGAACGTAGCGCCCCCCCCCCCCCCCCCCCCAAGCGCCAGATCGGGCAACGTGAATCTGGAAGGCGAACACCGCTTCCGCTTTGAACATGGCGATGGTTGCTCCACTGGTAGCTGCTGAACTATGGACTCCCTATCGGAGATTTCCGATGCTTGAGTTTCCATCTCCGAATTGGTTTCCACAACCTCAGTCATCTCGGCGCCTTGACCCTCTAGGGGTTCCATTATGGGCAGCTTGGTATCAGAGGCAGCTGGATGAGGAGATTGCATTCATGAGAAAGCTGTCAAAGAAGTAGTCGCCTGGACCGAATATGATCAAGGTGCTTTCCCATAATCCGATCTTGGACTTGTACTTGGTAGGAAAATGGCGGAGGATAGCTCTGGAGACCCACTGGGCACCTTCTGCAATGTTTCGAATATACAGCGAATCACCTGATCCAAAACGTCGAGGTGGTCGATGCCGAAGGGGGGCAACGTCCTTGCAGCTCCTGGTTGTGGCGCACTTTTGCACCTATGTCCGGGAAAATCATACTAAGGCGGGTTCGCAGCCTACGCCCCATCAGCATTTCAGCCAGGGTCATCCCGGCCATGGTGTGCAAAGTGTTCCTATAGCAAAATAAGAAACGAGTCAGCCTAGTGTCCATCAACCCTGAAGACTGCTTTTTGAGGCCTCTTTTGAATGTCTATACGTCCGCTTTGCTAAACCATTAGATGCCGGGTGGTACGAGCAGTACGAATGTGCCACATCCCATTCACCTTCAAAAACCCTGAGAAATCCTCACCCGTTGTCTGTAACGAGCACTTCAGGAATGCCGACATGCAAAACGACAAATGCATTTTCTCGATGATCACCCGGGAGGTGGTCGCAGCCATCTTATGGCCCCCCAACCTTTTTGAATGGGTGTCAATTAAGAGGAGGAACATTGAATCCTGAAATGGGCCATCAAAGTTGGCATGCAATCGTGCCCACAGCCATTCCCAAGGGTGACGGGGCAGCCGGTGGGAGTTTCTGGTGCTCCTGACAGACGGAGCATTGCTGGGCCATCCTCTTAATGTCCGCATCCAGGCCCGGCCACCAATTGTAGCTACGCGCCATCAACCTCATTTTGGACATCCCTGGGGGAGGCCCTTCAATATCAACTCCTAGCCTTTGTCAAGAATGACGACAGGCGTACTCCATAGCAGTATATCGTCGTCCACACTAAAATCAGATAGTTTGGACAAAAAGGCCATAACTCGCCTGGTAGCGGTTGATGCTGACCTTCATATAACAAAGAGGGCACGATTCTCTGGCCTTGTTACCCTCGAGCGAGAGTGCGACAGGCCGCTGAATAGCGGAAGAGGCCAAAAACGAGAACCACAGCAGGCGCCAAACCGTTTGCGATGCAACTGGCCCGCTCCCGTAGGCGAAATCGGGATCCCACCGTAGCGTGCAAGAAGCCAATAATCACCACTTCAGCCCCATGTCCATACAATTAATGTGAGTCACCCCATTGTTATGGGCCAGGGGTTTAGAAAACACCAAAATATATCATGGAGTTCACCTGACCCACAACTGTTTATAGATTTTGGTTATGAGGAGCATATTTCAGGTATTATTCAACAGAGGCCTTAAGCACTTTAAATCAAAAACAGTTTATTCTACGAATTCAGTTACCATTTCTACAAACACACACAGCAAGCATTTTTATCAACTACAAACATAAATACCCCACACAGCTACAGTTCTCTCTATACATAACCCTTAATAACTTCCCTTTCAACTGTTTCAATTTTATAACAACATCCAATAAACCAAACAAAAACCCTTTTACCAAAACAGTAGGTTTGAATTCTTTCCAGAAAACAGTTATCACTTTTAAATTATCAAGTGATCTGGACACCTTTTAACATGCAGAGATAGAGAGAGAGGAGAAGCCTTCTTTGTCTGAATCCAGCTTCCAACAGTGCAAACCAAAAGTAAAACTCAGAGCCACAGCCAGTTCCCAACTCAAAACGAAAGTAAAAACCAGCTCCACAGCCCAGCTCCACACACACAATGACATCACTGAAGCCATGTGATGAGACAAAACCTTTCTTAAAGGAACACTCCCAAGCCACCATATCCAATGGCCTATGTAATCCAGTGGCCTCCCCAGCAAGTGGTCACGCTGTTGCCTATTACTACTTCTTTTTAAAAACGTGAACCTGGTGCAAGGGCTTCTGCGGGGAGCTGAGGAGGTGAGTAGCCATCTTCGCTCTCAGACAATGAGCACGGGGTCACTGAACTTGCTGCCTTAGTGCTCGGAGGTGGGTGGGGTAGGGCACCCTCGGGTGAGGTGGGCTGCTATGGGAGGGGAGGGTTTGGAGTTGGGGGGGAGTGGTGGTCCGCTGAGGGGGGCAACTGCACATGGCTCCGCCATGCCAACCCCTGGATAGTGTGTACCCATTCTGGGGAAACCCTTGTCCCTGCCTGTCTGCCCCACCGACAACCCATAACCACACCGACTGCTGAGGCCTCTGGCCTTAAGTCTAAAGGCTATTGCTGACTTGGCTATTGTGGTTAAGTGAGCACTTCACACATCCCAAGTGGATTCCCGTGGGTGGGCGGCCCATATAGCATATGGAGCTCATTGCCCAGCATTCCAATCAGACCTTGATGACTGGACACTGTGTCTGAACACTGCGATAGGCAACACCACAACGCAGCACCCGAGATCCGAACACCCAGGGGATGGGCTCCAGCTCCCATACCGTGTCCATGGCCGGAGGGTGGGTGAGTGCCACGGGGAAGTGACCGGTGCCCTGCCCAGATAACGTTATGTGCAGGGGTACAGGGTCTGGGGTCCAATGAGGGGAGAGCCCGCTACGGCCGGGAGAGCACTGGCGGGGTGTTCCGGCGTGGAGGCAGAGCTCAATGTGTGAATGGAGCGACCCGGGGTGGGAGCCACTGCTGTTTTGTCAGTCTAACATCCTTTCCCAATGCCTTACAGATATTGAACGGTATAGACGATATTTTGGACCCTGCTGACAGGCATTATTGGTGCTGCTGGCGGGGTGGCCAGACGGTGGCAGAAGCGGCGTCAACAGAGGTGGTGACCTATGTGCCGGACCCCGCCACACACCCTGAGGGCCCGGCCGCCCATCAGGTGGCCGAGAGGGGGGAGGTCCGTGATAGCCCAAGTGTACAAGCGTTGCTGGTTATTCGAGCAAATGACGGACAGTGCTTGCTGCAGGAGGCTCCGCCTCAACAAGGAGACGGTGAGGGACTTGGCACCACATGAAGGAGGAGGACACCGCTCTCTGTAGCCGTCAAGGTCATCCCAACCCTGATCGTCTACGCCTTGGGATCCTTCCAGGCCTCGAGCGGGAACCTGTGTGGCATCTCGCAGGCCACAGCCCGCAAGTGCACCTGACAGATCACTGTTTGCCTGGGCAGCAAACTAAGGAACAAAGAACAAAGAAAAGTACAGCACAGGAACAGGCCCTTCGGCCCTCCAAGCCCGTGCCGACCATGCTGCCTGACTAAACTACAATCTTCTACACTTCCTGGGTCCGTATCCCTCTATTCCCATCCTATTCGTGTATTTGTCAAGATGCCCCTTAAATGTCACTATCGTCCCTGCTTCCACCACCTCCCCCGGTAGCGAGTTCCAGGCACCCACTACCCGCTGTGTAAAAAACTTGCCACGTACATCTCCTCTAAACCTTGCCCCTCGCACCTTAAACCTATGCCCCCGAGTAATTGACCCCTCTACCCTGGGGAAAAGCCTCTGACTATCCACTCTGTCTATGCCCCTCATAATTTTGTAGACCTTTATCAGGTCGCCCCTCAACCTCCGTCGTTCCAGTGTGAACAAACCGAGTTTATTCAAACGCTCCTCATAGCTAATGCCCTCCATACCAGGCAACATTCTGGTAAATCTCTTCTGCACCCTCTCTAAAGCCTCCACATCCTTCTGGTAGTGTGGTGACCAGAATTGAACACTATACTCCAAGTGTGGCCTAACTAAGGTTCTATACAGCTGCAACATGACTTGCCAATTCTTATACTCAATGCCCCTGCCAATGAAGGCAAGCATGCCGTATGCCTTCTTGACTACCTTCTCCACCTGTGTTGCCCCTTTCAGTGACCTGTGGGCCTGTACACCTAGATCTCTCTGACTTTCAATACACTTGAGGGTTCTACCATTCACTGTATATTCCCTACCTGCATTAGACCTTCCAAAATGCATTACCTCACATTTGTCCGGATTAAACTTCATCTGCCATCTCTCCGCCCAAGTCTCCAAACAATCTAAATCCTGCTGTATCCTCTGATTGTCCTCATCGCTATCCGCAATTCCACCAACCTTTGTGTCGTCTGCAAACTTACTAATCAGACCAGTTACATTCTCCTCCAAATCATTTATATATACCACAAACAGCAAAGGTCCCAGCACTGATCCCTGCGGAACACCACTAGTTACAGCCCTCCAATTAGAAAAGCATCCTTCCATTGCTGCTCTCTGCCTTCTATGACCTAGCCAGTTCTGAATCCACCTTTCCAGCTCACCCCTGATCCCATGTGACTTCACCTTTTGTACTAGTCTACCATGAGGGACCTTGTCAAAGGCCTTACTGAAGTCCATATAGACAACATCCACTGCCCTACCTGCATCAATAATCTTTGTGACCTCGTCGAAAAACTCTATCAAGTTAGTGAGACACGACCTCCCCTTCACAAAACCATGCTGCCTCTCACTAATACGTCCATTTGCTTCTAAATGGGAGTAGATCCTGTCTCGAAGAATTTTTAAAACTATATCAACTTTGACATTTACCAAGGTGAACAAGATGTCCAGGCAGCAGGATTCTCTGCCATTGCAGTGATGCAGAACGAGGATGATGAGGAGGCACCGAACAAGTAGGGACTGGTGGACGATCCCGGGAGAAACCGGGGCTACAGGTCAGGCGGCAGCAGCGAGTGTCCGCTGAGCCAGGGAGGTCCTCATACTCGCCCGCTTCACATAGGACGTGGCCTGGTCTGTCATTGCTACCTGCCAGCCCCCCCCTATTTCCCACCCTCGCAGGATCTGTGCTACATCAATCCAGGGTGCTGGGACTGTGTCGGCACTGTCAGCGGATCACTGTTGTGTGCAGGGGGTGGATGATAACCCACAGAGAGCTGACGCTGACGCTCCTTAATCTATGCCATCGTTTGTTCAAAATCAGTGGTATTTTGTAGCTTTACTCTCTTAGCAAATGTCTTCAATCTCAAACTTTGTCTACTTTGAACAAAAAGTTATTGTTCCCTATCCAAATCTAATCAAAAACTTGGGGTACTGGTCCAGAATCATAACAACAGGGGGAGGCAGTGGCGTAGTGGTATTATCGATGGACTAGTAATCCAGAGATCCAGAGTTTTGCTCTGGGGACATGGCAGATGGTGAAATTTGAATTCAATAAAAATCTTGTTAAAAGTCTAAATGGTGACCGTAAAACCATTGTCGATTGTCGTAAAAAACCATCTGATTCACTAATGTCCTTTAGGGAAGGAAATCTGTCGTCCATACCTGGTCTGGCCTACATGTGATTCCAGGTCCACAGCAATGTGGTTGACTCTTAAGTGCCCTCAGGCACTTAAGAATGTTTGCTCCGCCAACGAGGCCCACATCCCATGAACGAATAACAAAAAATGGTACATCACATGGAGGCAAGAAAATTTCATAACGTGAGTTATCCAGTTCTTTTCATTTGGCATAAATAAAGAATTCTCATTTGCCTGGATGTAGCTACTGTACATATCTCAGAACAGGAAGCTGTGGGCTTGGTAATAATATATTCAACCACTGAGACATAAATTATTTCTATGTTCAGAATGGCAATGAAATTGTGCCAGACCAGAAATGTCAAAACCATTGCCCAAAATTAATTGTGAAAACAATTAAAAAAAAGAAGAGCAACCCTGAGGAAGTTCGTTCAGATGGAAATTAGTTTAAATTCCATTGGTTCAAATGGAAATTTTATGTTGTGTCTCTAGTGAGTTACAGCATGTAATGATTTACGGTTGTGTATGCCAGTATTTTTCTCTCGTTTCTCTCCCATCTCCCCGCATCGTGTCCTTGAGCCCCACTTCCTGTTTTGTTGACCTGAGTTCCATTAAACTCCCTTTTGGATCCAATATGAGCCAATATTATGAACGGTTCTTGCTCTTCAGGTTCTGCCCCTGTCAACTCTTTCAATTCTGCTGTCATCCCTCTCAAAAAAACAACCACTGACTGACCCCTCTGTCCTAGCAAACTACTGTCCCATCTCTAAGCTCCTTTCCTCACCAAAGCCTTTGAATGTGTTGAGGACACATAGCTCCCTCCCCACACCAAAATCCATTCCAATCTTTCCTGGAATGCCGTGTTTGAATCCCTCCAATTAGGTTTCTGCCAGGGCTGACTTTGTACAGGAGGAGACCATCACCAGATGGTTCCTTGTGCAAAATAGGATTTTCACAGTAACTTCATTGCAGTGTTAATGTGACACTAATAAAGATTATTATATAAGGATCTCCCATTATCACAGATGCCATTCTTTAGGTAGACGTACGTCTACCTAAAGAACCTTGAACATTGACACCACAATTAGGTAGCGGTCTGCCCATCTTCCACAAGAGAGAGAATAAGCATCAATGAATTGAATTCAGTCATATTCATATGGCTGAACCCCTCACCGTCAAACCATTGGTCACACCACATTGCAAACAAATAAGTAATTCACAACCTGGCCCTTCACATAAACACCAATAATTTAAGTGACAGTCCTCTGCTGCCAAATTGTTCAAAATCAAACTATGCCCACAGTGCTGAGACTAACACAATGTGGTAAATCACTGTGTTCCTCTTTTAAGGGTTGTACGGTAGAACCTGCACTACAGGTTCACCTGGCCCCCTGCATGCTAGCTCCGCCCAGGAGCCGGGTTATAAATATGCGTGGCCTTCAGCTCGCAGCCATTTCGTCAGCTGCTGTAGGAGGCCACACTTCAGATACTAATAAAGCCTCAGTTTGAATTCAACTTTGTCTCTAGCCAAATTGATCGGGCCTCAATTTATTAGTATCTGATTCAGAAGATGGACCTCCGGATTAAAGCAGATCGACTGCAGCTGGATTCACACGCAAGCGACGCCAGAAAGGACTTTCAGCACTGGCTAGCTTGTTTTGAAGCGTATATCAACACGGCGCCGACCCCTGTTCCAGAGGCTCAGAAGATTCACTAGTTCGGGACTGAGACTGCCAGGACGTTACAGCTAAGGAGCACTCAGATCTCCTTATGAGGGACGCTTTTGTAACTGGGATTGGGTCCAATGTTATCAGGCAGCGGCTCCTAGAAGGGGCCACGCGCGACTTCGCAGAGACTAAAACACTAGCGCTTTCCATGACGGTCGCCCTGCGCAATGTACAGTCCTACGCCCCCAACCGCGCCGCCCACTCCTCCTACGCTTCATGAGCTCCACAGGCAGCCGTCCCGGTGGGGGCGCTACCCACCCAATACGCCTGGGCTACGCGCCAGCCAGTGATCTCCGGGGGGCCCCGATGCTATTTTTGCGGCTATCAAAGATACCCCTGACAACGCTGCCCGGCCAGCGTTGCCCTTTGTAAGGCCTGCGGGAAGAAGGGCCACTCCGCAGCGGTGTGCCAGGCCCGCTCAGCAGCAGCAGTCGCCCTCCCCCCCCCACCCCGGTCACGGACAATGGGCGCCGCTATCCTCCCCTCCTCCCCAGGCCATGTGCGAGCAACGGGCGCCGCCATCTTCTCCCCTGCACAACATGTGCGTTTCATGAGCGCCGCCATCTTGCTCCACCCCCGCAACGTGTGTTCCATGGGCGCCGCCATTTTGTGATGCCCAGGACCTCCAGGCGCCGCCATCTTGTCCACCCCGCAGCACATGGAGACCAACGGTGTTTCAGGACCCCGACGCAGCGGCCGCCTCACTACCCGACGATCAACCATGACTCGCATCCATGGTAATCGACCAGTCCAGACCACACACTCTGACCAACGCATCCACCAGCGTGAAAGTCAACGGCCACGTGACCTTCTGCCTACTGGACTCCGGGAGCACCGAGAGCTTTGTACATCCAAATACGGTAAGGCGCTGCTCCCTTAAGGTACACCCTACCAATCAAAGTATCTCCCTGGCCTCCGGATCCCATCGCGTAGCGATCCGGAGATACTGCACGGTCACGCTCAGTCCAAGGCGTAGAGTTCCACAGTTTTCGCCTCTACATCCTCCCTAACCTCTGCGCTGCACTTATCATTGGCCTGGATTTTCAGTTCAACCTCCAGAGCCTGACCCTTAAATTCGGCGGATCCTTACCACCCCTTACTGTGTGCGGCCTCGCGACCCTAAAGGTCGATCCTCCTTCCCTCTTTGCCAATCTAACTTGAGTTTGCAAACCCGTCGCCACCAGGAGCAGACGGTACAGCACCCAGGATAAAGCCGTCATCAGGTCCGAGGTCCAGTGGTTGCGTCACGAGGGAGTCATCGAGGCCAGCAACAGCCCCTGGAGAGCTCAAGTGGTAGTGGTTAAGTCTGGGGAGAAAAATCGAATGGTCGTGGACTACAGCCAAACCATCAACAGGTACACGCAGCTCGACGCGTACCCACTCCCACGCATATCTGACATGGTTAACCAGATTGCACAGTACCGGGTCTTCTCAACGGTGGACCTGAAATCCGCTTACCACCAGTTCTCCATCCATAAATCGGACCGGCCATACACCGCCTTCGAGGCAGACGGCCGCTATATCACTTCCTTAGGGTCCCCTTCGGCGTCACCAATGGGGTTTCGGTCTTCCAAAGGGAGATGGACCAAATGGTCGACCGGTACGGCTTGCGGGCCACGTTTCCGTACCTAGACAATGTGACCATCTGCGGCCATGATCAGCAGGACCACGACGCCAACTCGCTAAATTTCTCCGCACCGCCACTCTCCTCAACCTCACGTATAACAAGGAGAAGTGTGTGTTCCGTACAAACCGCCTAGCCATCCTCGGCTACGTGGTCCAGAACGGAGTTCTGGGGCCCGATCATGACCGCATGCCCCAAGGCCCTCAAACGCTGCCTGGGGTTCTTCTCGTATTATGCTCACTGGGTCCCAAACTATGGGGACAAGCCCGCCCACTCATACAGTCCACTCATTTCCCCCTGACGGCAGAGGACCAACAGGCCTTCGCCCGGATCAGAGCTGATATTGCCAAAGCTGGAATGCACGCTGTAGACGAAACACTTCCTTTCCAAGTAGAAAGCGACGCATCGGACGTTGCCCTTGCCGCCACCTTCAACCAGGCAGGCAGGCCCGTGGCATTCTTTTCCCGCACCCTCCATGCCTCCGAAATTCGGCACTCATCCGTCGAAAAGGAGGCCCAGGCTATCGTTGAGGCTGTGCGACATTGGAGGCATTACCTGGCCGGGAGGAGATTCACTGACCAACGGTCGATAGCCTTCATGTTCAACAACACACAGCGGGGCAAGATCAAAAATGACAAAATCTTGCGGTGGAGAATCGAGCTCTCCACCTATAACTACGAGATTGAGTATCGCCCTGGCAAACTCAACGAGCCCCCAGACGCCCTATCCCGAGGTACATGTGTCAACGCACAGGTAGACCGACTCCGGACCCTGCATGACAGCCTTTGTCACCCAGGGATCACTCGGTTGTACCACTTCATTAAGGCACAAAATTTGCCCTACTCCGTCGAGGAAGTAAGGACGATCACCAAGGACTGCCAGGTCTGTGCGGAGTGCAAACCGCACTTCTACTGGCCGGACCGCGCACATCTGGTGAAGGCCTCCCACCCCTTTGAATGCCTCAGCGTGGATTTCAAAGGCCCCCTCCCCTCCTCCAAACGACACACGTATTTCCTCAGTGTGATCGATGAATACTCCCGTTTCCCCTTCGCCATCCCATGCCCCGACATGACGTCTGCCACCGGCATTAAAGCCCTTAATTCTATCTTCACTATGTTCGGCTTCCCCGCCTACATCCACAGTGAGAGGGGATCCTCATTCATAAGTGATGAGCTACGCCAGTTCCTGCTCAGCAGGGGTATCGCCTCCAGCAGAACGACGAGCTACAACCCCAGGGGAAATAGACAGGGAGAATGGGATGGTATGGAGGGCCGTCCAGCTGGCCCTATGGTCCAGAAATCTCCCGGCCACCCGCTATCAAGAGGTCCTCCCTGATGCACTCCACTCCATTTGCTCATTAGTTTGCACTGCTACTAACAGTTCACCGCATGACCGTCTTTTTGCCTTCCCCAGGAAGTCCACATCCGGGGTATCACTCCCAACTTGGCTCACAGCTCCAGGAACCGTGCTTCTCCGTAAACATGTGCGGCTCCACAAGGCGGATCCGTTGGTGGAAAGGGTGCACCTGCTCCACGCAAATCCACAGTACGCCTACGTGGCGTTCCCCGACGGCCGCCAGGATACCGTCTCCCTCAGGGACCTGGCACCAGCAGGTTCCACCCCCACACCACCCCCGGCGCCACCCTCCCCTCCCCCGCCGCCCCCATCACCCCTCTTACGACTGTCCGTCCTCCCCCTGCCCACCCCCGTTAATGAAGAGGATTTTGGCACGCTCCCGGAGTCAACTTCGACCACGACAGCACCAGCATCGCCGGCTCCACTTCGTCGATCCCAGAGGACGATCAAGGCGCCGGACCGGCTGAACCTCTGACCGGCCCACCGGATGACCAGAGACATTTTTTTTCACTGTTCTGTAAATATTAAAGATTGCGAATTGTATATAGTTATCCACCACCCTCACCGGACTTAATTTTAACGGGGTGAATGTGGTTAAACCACTGTGTTCCTATATTAAGGGTTGTATGGTAGAACCTGCACTACAGGTTCATCTGGGCCCCTGCATGCTAGCTCCGCCCAGGATCCGGGTTATAAATATGCGTGGCCTTCAGCTCGCAGCCATTTCGTCAGCTGCTGTAGGAGGCCACACTTCAGACACTAATAAAGCCTCAGTTTGAATTCAACTTCGTCTCTAGCCAAATTGATCGTGCCTCACACAACGTTTGAATTCAAACCCTGTACATGCTGATAAGATTGTATGTTGTCGTATACATTCAGATAAGGCACCTCACACATGAGGAGCTCATAAGTTTACAACAGCTCTTTGAAAGAACTTGTGCATCATTCATTTCAGCCAATGGTCCAGTTTCTGAAGTAGGCAACATATGAAACATTCCTGGCTTCTATATACCTCTGCTTACCAAGCAAAGCATATTCTGTGACACCTGGAATGCAAATACAACCAAAGTAATGAGCACAGCAGACGGACAATATTCCCTCCACAATACATGGTCTCTCGAACTGAGATGACTACACCTAGGCCAATGTGTAACACTGCAGTGTAGATTGCCTTCCATCCAGCACTCATGCTCGAGATGAACCTGCTGCTCAGCATTGTTCATGGAGTCTGATCATTGAGCCTCGCTTAAATTCAAGTTTGAATGGACAATAAAATGTGCCCACTCCTGGTGTGAGCATGCACAAAATCTCCGAGGTCCAGTGCGAGTTGAAATTCCCAACCTTCACTTTCACTGTTAAGGTACGTTTGACTTTCAGGTATGTTGCAGCTGTGACTCCAAGGTGCTCCCTAACAATCCGACTGGTTTCCTCCCTCTGAGTCACGCTGTCATGCCCTGACAGTGTGCAGCTGTGAAGGACCTGGTCATGGAGCAGCAGTGCGGGCGCATGCTTATAAATTGGCAGCAGGAGGGCAAGTGGATGGGATAATGAGCATGACAATGTTCATCGCTCATTCGCCCACTAAGTGGCTGCATATCTATACCAGGAGGTGGTGGAATGTTTCAGTGCTTTCAGTAGAATACACTTTGGGCATGATTCCCACCGGAATCGGAAAGCAACGCGGGCGATATATCCCAGGAGAAGCCTCTCACAGGATTCCCGATAGTCATTGTACAATGGGCGGGACCCAGACTCGCTTAGCTAAAAGAGCTTAAAACTCACTTAGCTAAGCTGCTGCCGGATCGAATGGCCATCCGGCCTCACTGAGGAGACCCCAGCCGGGCGCCGTTTAGCACAGGCGAAATGGCACTCCAGGGGATCTCCCAGGGATTGGAAACCCCCAGGGGGTCGGCCTCTAGCCAGGCTGGCACCCTGGCACTGCTAGTGGCACCCTGGCAGTGCCATCTGGGTGCAGCCTAGCACTGCCAGGGTGCCCAGCTGGCAATTCCAGGCTGGCAGGGGCACTGCCAACTTGGCAGTGCCATGGTGTCAGACTGACATTTTGCCTGTGCCAGTCCGGGGTGCCTTACTGGTATGTGGTGGGGTGCAGGGTGGCTTAAGGCCCCCCCCCGCCCCATAGGTGAGTTGGGGGTGTCCTGGGATCACGTCAGGGTCCTTTTTGCCTTGGGTTACCGCTCGGGCATCGCCTGCGCAGGTTGCGACGGCGTGGAGCTCACGGGGGGGTCGCCATTTGCGAGTTGAGCGGCTAATCAGCACCGCCTCCAATGGATCGGTATCTGCACCCTGGTCTACAGCCGGCGCATGCAGCTGCATCCCCATAACAGAGTCGGAATCGGAGACTTCTGCATCCAAAATCCCAGAGTCCGGGGGTCTTGGATTTGTGGTGGCAGCAATGGTCTCAGCAATGGTAGAGACGGCAACAATGATACCGGCTCATCCGGACAAGGGTCGGCCAAAGCCGGGGTGCAGCTGTGGATCTACATACCGATTCGACTCACGACCCGGTGCCCCTATCCGATACGACACCGGTTCCATCTGCTTAAGCACGTCACCCAGGACCCACATTACTCCGTCACCGAAATTTCGGATATGCACTATGTTGCCAGCCGAAGAAAGGTGAAGGGGCGCATGCCTGCCAGTGCCAATTTCTGATTGCACTTGTCCGCTGCGGACCTTCTCGCTAATGTCTGGCAACATGAAGCTCAGGCGTGTGTGGAAGTGCCGCCCCATGAGCAACTCTGGCAGCATCGCCCCCTTGATGGCATGCAGCGTAGTGCTGTAGCAGAAGAGAAAACAGGCCAGACTGTTTGATGCCAGGTGGTATTTTCGGTTTGGAATTGGTGACTCCCATTGACCTCAAATTCTGTGCTGGTGAACGCCGTCCCGTTGTCCGAGACGAGGACCTCTGGTATGCCGTGTGTACTAAAGGACTGCCGGAGCCACTCGATCATGGCCTTGGAACTCATTGAGGGCATTCGGTGAACGTTCATCCATTTGGAGTGGGCATCGATCAAGTTCAGGAACAACGATCTCTGGAACGGGCTGGCAAAGTCAATGAGTAGCCGAGACCAAGGTCGCCCTGGCCATTCCCGTGGGTGGAGAGCTGCTGCCGGCGGAAGTTTCTGATGTTCCTGGCACGGGCCGCACTGTTGGGCAACCTTTTCAATGTCAGCGTCGATGCCCAGCCACCACATGCAACTGCAGGGCAGCATTTTTATTTATGACACCCACGGTGACCGTTAAGGTTGGGCCACACCCTTTCACCAGGACCGTGACACGCTTTCCCCATAGGAGGATACCATCCTCTATACTGAGTTCCGCAATTTTCATCGTGAAGGTTTTGAGGTCGTTGGGCACTGTACACAATTGGTCTGTATGGGTCCAGGCGCGGATTTGCGATGCAGTGACAGGTAACGTCTCCATAAAATGTAGATGTCCTCGTCTGCGCAAATGGGCGTTGGTAGCCTGGTCGACAGGGGAAGCCAACTTAGGGTATCTGCATGAGGGATCTTCATATCGGGGTGGTGTTCCAACACATACTCATAAGCCGCCAATAGTAAAGCCCAACGTTGAATTTGTGTGGATGCGATGGGAGGGATCACCCTGTCCCCCTTGAATAGCCCAGCAAGGGTTTATGATCCGTTAATATCGTAAAAGCGTGCCCATAGACGGTACTGATAGAACCTTTCCACTGCAAATACCACGGTCAAACCCTCCTCGATCTGGGTGTAATTTTCTCGGTCGCGGCGAGTGTCCAAGAAGCGAACACAGTGGGTCATTCTGTACCGTCGTCCATTTAGTGAGCCAAAAGCATTCCAACGCCAAAAGTCGAGATGTCGCAGATGTCAATCAGTGGCTTGTGTTATGGGTCAGGGTTTAGAGAACCCCAAAGTGTATCATGTAGTTCACCTGACCCACAACTTTTAATAGATTGTGGTATGGGGAGCACACGGCCCACTCTACAGGTGTGGTACAGCAGAAATGGAAAGGTATTTTTTAAAGTAAAACAATGTTTATTCTATGAACTCAAGTTAACCTTTTTAAAACATACAGTGAACATCTTAGCAACCATTAATTCAAATACAACCCCCAAAGAATACAACACTAAGTAATACTTAAGCTGTCCTTTTAACATACATAAGACTTAAAAGAAAAACCTTTAAACAGAAGCACATCTGGTTAAAGTCACTACTGAGAGCAGTTATTAGTTTTAAATCACCAAAGGACCGATTTACAGTCTTTAGATTACAGAGAGACTAATACCCCTTCTGACTGTGACTGCAGCTATCCAGCTCTGAAAACAAAACTAAAACACACCCTGCAGCAAATAACCTAAAACGAAAGTAAAAAGCTGACAAACAGCCCAGTTCCACCCACACTCTGACATCATTGATAAACACCCATTTCTTAAAGGTACATTTCTTAAACACCCATTTCTTAAAGGTACTCTCACATGACACCTCCCCCCAAGAAAAAAAAATAAACCATCCACTTCAAGATGGTTTCATTTTTCACCTTTTCATTATCCTTTAAGAAATGCACACAGTAAATATACTTTTTTGTTTCAAAAAAACAACACACGCAAACAGGTATAATAATATAGTCCACTTTTTTTCGTTCTTCTTCCTCCAACTGGAACTCCTTCTCGATTGACAGTCTCTTTGAACAGGAAGGTCTCTGCATGATCCATTCATTTCTCTACGCCTCGGCATTTCTCTTTAAAGTCAGATACTTTAGTTCAATCTGATCACAGAGTCCCTTGTAATTCTCCAACACAAGAGCATTGGTTATCACAGCTTTCAGGCAGTCAAATGCGTGTTGAAACTCCGCTGTCCATTGAAATTCTCGACGTTTCTTCAGCAAGTCCATCAGTGGAGCAATTACGCTGCAAAACATTTGCACAAATGTTCGAACAAATCCACTCATGCCAAGAAATCGCATTATTTCCCTTCGTCTTGAGGGTATCGGAAACTCCTCAATAACTGTTGGTTTCACATCCCGTGTGACCATTCGACCCTGTCCGATTGTATGGCCAAGGAAAGTGACTTGGGCTTTTCCAAATTCACTTTTGGTTAGGTTTATCACCAAACCCGCCTCCTGAAGTCAATCGAATAACTCCATCAGATGTTTTAAATGTTCTTTCCATGTCTGGCTGAAAATTACCAGATCGTCGATGTATACCGCACAATTGGGTAATCCTGAAACAACTTTGTTAGTTAACCATTGAAACGTGGCTGGGGCGTTTTTCATGCCAAATGGCATAACTTTGAATTGATATATACCATCTGGAGTCACAAAAGCTGAAATCTCCTTCGCCCTGTCGGATAAAGGTACCTGCCAGTAACCTTTAAGTAAATCCAGTTTGGAAATAAATGTTGATTGTCCCACTTTCTCAATGCAATCCTCCAAACGTGGGATAGGATAAGAGTCCGTTCTTGTAACTGCATTAACCTTTCTATAGTCCACACACAACCGTTGGGTACCGTCTGGGTTAGGTACCATCACTATGAGTGTGCTCAATTGGCTGCAACCCACTTCAATTATGCCATTTTTAAGCATACTCTCAATGTATTTGTTAACCTGTGCCAATTTTAAAGGGTTAAGTCTATATGGATGTTGTTTGATTGGAACAGCATTTCCCACATCTACATCATGTACAGCCATTTTAGTACTTCCCAATTTATCTCTACAAACATGCCCACATGATATCAGTACCACTTTCAGGTCAGTCCGTTTTTCCTCTGGAAGGTAACTCAACAATGTATCCCAATTTTTAAGAACATCCTCATTTTCCAATTTAATTTGAGGTATGTCAAATTCACAGCCATCTGGATTTGGTTCGTCACTTTGAATTAGAATCATTAAAACCTCCTCCTTTTTCTCTCCTTCCCTTTCAAAGTATCTTTTAAGCAAATTCACATGACACACTCGGTGAGTCTTCCCTCTATCTGGTGTTTTTACCACATAATTCACCTCACTTAATTTCCTTTCAATCTGATAAGGTCCACAAAACCTTGCTTTTAAAGGTTCACCTACCACTGGTAACAATACTAAAACTTTATCTCCACTGGCAAAACTACGAACTTTGGATTTCTTGTCTGCTACCAGTTCCATCATATGGTGTGCACCTTTTAAATGTTGTCTAGCCAATTCACCTGCTCTATTTAATCGTTCCCTAAAATTTGACACATAATCCAATAATGTAATTTCCAATTTCTCACTCACCAATTTTTCCTTAATCAATTTAAGTGGTCCTCTTACCTCATGATCAAAAATTAGTTCAAAAGAACTAAATTTGGTTGATTCATTAGGTGCATCCCTAATTGCAAACAGTACGAATGGAATTCCTTCATCCCAATCCTCTGGATAATCGTGACAATAAGCCCTCAAAATTGTCTTTAATGTCTGATGCCACCTTTCTAACGCTCCCTGCGATTCTGGATGGTACGCAGTTGATTTGGATTGTTTTATTCCAAACCTATCCATAACTTCTTTGAATAACCTTAAGGTAAAATTTGATCCTTGATCCGATTGTATTTCTGTGGGTTGTCCATAGCTAGTAAAGAATTTAAGTAACTCTTCCACAATTTTTTTAGCTGTAATATTACGTACTGGAATGGCCTCTGGAAACCTAGGAGACACATCCATTATAGTCAAAAGATATTGATTCCCACTTTTTGTTTTAGGAAACGGTCCTACGCAATCAATTAGGCTGATTCTCAAATGCTGAAATGGGTATTAAGGGCGCTAGTTTTATCACTGCTTGAGGTTTCCCTATCACTTGACATGTGTGACATGATTGGCAAAATTTAATTACATCTTTATGCAGTTCAGGCCAATAAAAATGTTTCTGGATTTTAGCTTGAGTTTTTCTTATTCCCAAATGACCTCCCCCTGGTACCTCATGTGAAACTCACAAAACTTCCTTTCTGTACCCTACTGGCAATACTACTTGATGAACTTCTGCCCACTTTTCATCCGCCTGCATATGTAAAGGTCTCCATTTTCTTATCAAGACATTACTTTTACAGTAATAACACTCTGGTATACACTCAGATTCCTCTTCTGTGTATGCTTTCTGATACATCCAGTTTATTTCTACATCTTTCTGTTGTAACTCTGCCAATTTTCCTGAACTAAAAATATCCGCCTTATCCTCCAGCTGTTCTTGTTCTTTTCCATCCATCTGATCAAAAATCATTTCTGATAATGGCACTTCAACTTCATCTTCACTCTTTGATTTCTCCTCTTGTGACTTTGCAACCTTGTTACTACACAATCCGGAAAAATCCCAGGATATTCGTTCTTCAACACTTCAGTTGTCTGATTTTCCACTGGCTTATCAACCACAATAGGCATCACTCCCACCTGCGATCCAGCTATATCATTACCGAAGATAAACTATATTCCTGGACACGATAGTTTCTCTATTACTCCTACTACCACTTCACCACTCTTCACTGGACTTTCCAACCTTACTTTATATAATGGAACATTACTCCTCTCACCCTGAATTCCACATGTTACCACCTTTTCTGGCAATATTCTTCCCAAACTACATAACTCCTCATCTCTTACCATTAAAGATTGACTAGCTCCCGTATCTCTTAATAATTGTGACTTCTTTACCTGCTCCTCCTGATACACATGATTAAACTTTACCCACACAAGTAAATTCTTTAAAGAGATCTGGCACCTTATCAATCACGTCTTGATCAGGCTTTTGCACCTCCTTCGCTTAACTTGGGCTTTCCTTTACCATTTTAACAAACTTCACTGTCTTATCCTGTTTTATCACATCAGCCTTCCCAGTGCTTTTCTTCAACCACCAACACTGACTTTACATGGCCTAGTTTATTACAGTGAAAACATTTGAAATTTTTCATTTCTTTTCCACCCTCCTGGATTTTGTTTTTAGTCTGAGGTGCACTCTCCTTTTTATCTCCCATCAGATCACCTTTACCTTTACCACTTGAGTATTTCTCAGGTCCCCAGTTTCTATCCCTCACAGGCTGAAACTGATGTCGGAAACCAAGCTTTGATTTATGAACTAATTCATAATCATCTGTCATTTCTGCTGCTAACCTCACAGTTTTAACCCTCTGCTCTTCCACATGAGTTCTCACTACATCAGGAATTGAATTTTTAAACTCCTCCAAAAATATAATTTCTCTGAGAGCTTCATATGTTTGGTCTATTTTCAAAGCCCTTATCTACCTGTCAAAATTACTTTGTTTGAGCCTTTCAAACTCCATTATTGTTTGACCAAATTCTTTCCTTCAATTTCTAAACCTTTGTCTGTAGGCTTCAGGCACTAGTTCATATGCACCCAAGATGGATTTTTTCACTTCCTCATACGGCCCAGATACCTTCTCCGGTAATGATGCAAACACTTCACTAGCCCTCCCTACCAGCTTTGTTTGAATCAGTAATACCCACATGTCCTGTGGCCATTTCATTTGTTTAGCTACCTTCTCAAATGAAATGAAAAAGGCTTCCACCTCCTTCTCGTCAAACCTTGGCAATGCTTGGACATATTTAAATATATCCCCACCAAGCCTTCGACTTTGACGGTCTTTCTCACTATCCTCATCACTGTCATCCAACTGTACGTTTCCCTTTATGTCTGCCAATTTTAACGGACTGTCATGTTTCATGGCCATTTTCTGAAGTTCAAACTCTCTCTCTTTATCGTTTTCCCTGATCTGTATCTCCCTTTCTCTTTCTTTTTGTTCTGCTAGGCTATTCTTTCTTTTCTCCTTTCTTCTCTCTCCTTTTCATTTTCCTCTCTATCTCTTTCTCTTTCTTTTTCCTCTCTTTCGTAGTCAAGCTGCTTCAATTCTTTATCATGTTCCATTTGTTTAGTTTGTAACTGAATTTTTGCCATTTCCAATGAGTCAAACTTTATTTCAGGCAACTTTAAATGCTTAGCCACCACCATAATTACCTCATCTTTTCGCATTTTGTCAGGTAATGTTAACTGCAATGTTTTTGCCAAATCTAACAGTCTGCTTTTAGTCTCTGTCCGTAAGGTACTGCATGTGACATTCTCCACCCCCAAAAACTTCAGAGCCTCTGAAAGAGCCATTGTCCACAACACACTCCCTACTTAAACTAGAATACCACGCCTGAAAAGCAACCACAATATGCTCACCGCTCACTGTCTTTAAGTTCACTAAGCCAATCCATTAGATAGACTTTTATCCCCCTCGAGCCCCCAGTTTGTTATGGGCCAGGGTTTAGAGAACCCCAAAGTGTATCATGGAGTTCACCTGACTCACAACTTTTAATAGATTGTGGTATGGGGAGTACACGGCCCACTCTACAGGTGTGGTACAGCAGAAATGGAAAAGTATTTTTTAACGCAAAACAATGTTTATTCTATGAACTCAAGTTAACCTTTTTAAAACATAAAGTGAACATCCTAGCAACCATTAATTCAAATACAACCCCCAAAGAATACAACACTAAGTAATCCTTAAGCTTTCCTTTTCACATCCATAAGACTTAAAAGAAAAACCTTTAAACAGAAGCACATCTGGTTAAAGTCACGACTGAGAGCAGTTATTAGTTTTAAATCACCAAAGGATCGATTTACAGGCGTTAGATTACAGAGACAGAGAGAGACTAATACCCCTTCTGGCTGTGACTGCAGCTATCCAGCTCTGAAAACGAAACTAAAACACACCTTGCAGCAAACAGCCTAAAACGAAAGTAAACAGCTGACAGACAGCCCAGCTCCACCCACACTTCTACATCACTGATAAACACCCATTCCTTAAAGGTACATTTCTTAAACTCCCATTTCTTAAAGATACTCTCACATGGCACTTGGCAGGGTCAAAATGGGTCAGCAGTTGCAAAGATGAGAGTTGTCTCTTTACCTCGGTAAAAGCCATCTGTTGCAGCGGGCCCTATGTCCCTATGGAATCATTAGACTCCGGAGGCGTCTTTCTGCGGGTGGCCTAACACCTAGATTGAGGACCTCCTTGTCCTGCAACTCCTGTACGCCTCTTCCGCGCTCTTGCAGGATAGAGCGAGTACATTTGCTCTCTGCAGATCCAACCATGGTTCAGCTAATAGTTTACTCAGCGTCGCCGTGTTGTGGATCCTGCAAACCAGCCTGTCTCGCTGCATCTCGGACAGTGACACTCTGAATTCACAGAACTCTGCAAGCTTCCACAGGCAGGCCAGAAACTCAGTCACAAACTGCCCCTGGGTCTCAGCGACGGTATGGAAACGGAAACATCTAACAATAATGGGCAGCTTGGGGTTGAAATCCTCAACCACCAAAGTGACCAAGTCTGCGAATGACTGTGTGTCCAGACTGTCGGGGTACGTTGACCGTCTGACGCTCAGCCCCAAAGATGGCGTTTGTGCAAAACAAAATATTGCATTCCTTCCACAAATTGAGACCAGTCATCCTGCATCACAACTTTCCAACTGTCCTACGTTTGGCATGTCTGCCATTAGGGCAGCACGGTAGGGCAGTGGTTAGCACAGTTGCTTCACAGTGCCAGGTCCCAGGTTCGATTCCCGGCTTGGGTCACTGTCTGTGCGGAGTCTGCAAGTTCTCCCCGTGTCTGCGTGGGTTTCCTCTGGGTGCTCCGGTTTCCTCCCATAGTCCAAAGATCTGCAGATTAGGCGGATTGGCCATGCTAAATTGCCCTTAGTGTCCAAAAAAGGTTAGGTGGGGTTGGTGGGTTTACTGGGTTACGGGGATAGGGTGGAGGTGTGGGCTTAAGTGGGGTGCTCTGTCCAAGGGCCACTGCAGACTTGATGGGCCGAATGGCCTCCTTCTGCACTGTAAATTCCATGAAAGCTGCCTCTTGAGGCCTATGAAAAGTGAACCGAGTCTTGGGAAGATCGCGCTATCGACAGCTCCAGTTTATCCTCATCTCCAGTGTTGAATCCAGACAGAGTGACCACAAGAAAGCGATGATGGAGGCTAAACAAAAAGGTTTAATTACACAGTGCTACTATCTACAACTCCACTTGCCAAAGGGTCTCCTGCCCCGACCCACATCGGGGTCAGGATGTTTATGTTCGCTGGTGCTTGATTACCCTGCCCCCCACCAGGGCGGCTGCGGACTGAATCCCGACCGGCCATACCATATTAGTTCCACGCCGTCAGGAACTCGGCTGGTCGGAAGCGGAGTATCACCGAGAGGGCCTCTGGCAATGGCTCTCCCACTGCGCGGTGTAATTCACGAACGACCGATTCTCCGGCACCAAACGTGATTTTGCCGCGGGGCTGCAGAGAATCCAGCCCCAGGGCATTTCAAAGTGCAGGACGTGACTTGCGAGTGGGTGTCAGAAGGGTCACAGAGCGATCGATCCTGCATTGGTCCCGATCGCAGCAGAAGCGCCCAACAGCCGCTACTGGCTTTTCAATTGAGAATGGCAACCACTGATGCCTTTTTAATGAAAAGAAATTAGGCTGTGTGCAGTCTTCTAGCCAGAAGAGGCAGTGAGCAGGTCACGCGCCCTGCACATATATTTGATGCCAAGCACACTCTAAGTACATGCTTTTGCCGCCAAATCATGGAGGAGAGCTGTATCCATTTTCTAACTGCTGGCAAACAAGACAAGAGGACTGTGAAGATGGATTGTTTTCTTACAAGTAAAAGACTGGACAAAGCCACAAATAGGCAGTGTACCTACTAGACTGGATCTCACAACAGAATCTGCTGGAGAGAGCTGCACAGGAGAGTCCAGGGTAGGACAGACCAGTGCTAACATTAGTTCTGTACAGAGCTCCAGCGCCTCTGGATCACAGCCTACAAAGAGGAAACTTAACTTAGGAACAAAGCAGTACAAAGATGATTTCTTAAGGTATAGTTTTGTCAACTGTGCCAATGCAAATAAGGATGCAAAGCCCATGTGCATTATACGCATGCAATTCTGGCAAATCAGAGGAGAAGTTTCATATTTTGAAAGAGAAGTGATGGGTGGAAAATTCATTTTCAGGTTGAGATACAGAGACAGTTATTTACTTACAGCGGTCTCCAAATTAAAAGATCACGCTGCTGTAGGTGTATTACAGGTAAGCGAACATGGTGCATGTCTTGAAGGCCGGCTGGCATGGGTCTTGAAGGTCAACCGGTTAGCAAAAGTGGGTCCCAGGAAAAAAAGTTTGAAAAACACTGTTGTAGATGATGATGAAGGTATGCATTCAGTAAAGTAGGAATATATTGCAAAGTTTCTGCTCAGATAGCTTGCTCTGCATTTGCAAATCTAACCAATTAAATCCAACCAATTAAATGCTGTGCGCCATCTGCAGTAGCAGAATTATATTCAATCAGAATCAAAAATCTTTTTTTTAAAAATATGTTTATTAAGAATTTTTAAACAAAATTTTCAACCATGCAAACAACCCCCCCCCCCCCCCCCCGTAACACAAAAGAAAGAAAGCTCACATAGCAAGACATAAACATGGCAAGTCAATATGATACAGAGCTATGTACATTGGATTCCTCCCGTACATATCAGTTTTCCGGATCATTCATGTATTTTCTTGCTCGAATGCCCCCCAGAAATAAAACCCTTCCCCTTCCCCCCCCCCCCCCCCCCCAGAAAGATATCCCCCCCTGGGTTGCTGCTGCTGCTGTCCGACCTTCATCTAACGCTCCACGAGATAGTCTAGGAACGGTTGCCACCGCCTGTAGAACCCCTGCGCAGACCCTCTCAAGGCAAACCTTATCCTCTCCAACTTGATAAACCCTGCCATATAATTTATCCAGGCTTCCACGCTAGGGGGCTTCGCCTCTTTCCACATTAACAAGATCCTTCGCCGGGCTACTAGGGACGCAAAGGCCAGAATGCCGGCCTCTTTCGCCTCCTGCACTCCCGGCTCGAGAATCAAAATTCTATTCAACCACCAGACTACCTCCATTCCAAACAGTGAAGGCAGCTTGCAGTAGGCAAGTTGAGCAATCTCACAACCAGCTTCGACAAAGAGTCATCCAGACTCGAAACGGTTAGCTCCCTTTTCTCTCCACAGATGCTGACAGACCTGCCGAGATTGTCCAATATTTTCTGTTTTTGTTTCAGATATCCCTTCTTGCTTGAGTGAATTTCAAGTAGTCAGCTGTGGCAATGCTTATAAACATCTAGCTATGATTGACAGCTCTTGGACCATATCAACACACTTGGAAAATACCTCGAAATGTTCCAGTAGGGTCTGGGCAGGATAAAGGGGCCAAAGGCCCATATATACGTGGATCCTAATGCTCAGCCCCAGTATTTTAGGCCGTTTACACATTATTTGCCAAGGTCGACACAGAACATCGGCACCTGCAGGATTTGGAGGTCGTACGTCATACGCATTTTGCAGAATGGGCCACACTTGTGGTGCCAGTAATGAAGGCCGACAAAACTGTTCAACTCTGCAGAGATTTCAAGCTCACTGTGAACAGAGCTTCATGCCTGGATTGGTGCCCAATGCCCAAAGTGGAGGAGTTGTACGCAAGACTGAGACTGGAGGATGCTCCTTCATGAAGCTGGACATGAGCCATGCTTATTTACTGGTGGAGCTAGACCCAGAGTCCAGAAAGTTTAAAACCATAAACACTCATTGGGGGGTTGTTTGAATACAACCGCCTCCCGTTCGAGGTTTAATTGGTCTCGGTGATTTTTCAGCGGGTAATGGAGAATATCTTATGGGGCCTGCCAAAGGTGGCTCTCTATCTAGACGCTGTGCTCATCATGGGCACCACAGAGAAGGAGCATATGGACAATGTGCTCCGGCGGTTTTCCCAAGTAGGCGCCTGGCTAAAGATGTGGAAGTTTGTTTTCCGCACCAGAGCGGTAATCTATCTAGGTTACAGGGTGGACATGGTGGAAGATAAGGTTCAACCTATAAAAGGGACCCCCATCCCAAAGAACGCAACTGAGCTTTGGTCATTCCTAGGCCTGGTTCACTACTATGGGAAGTTTATTGCCAACCTGGCTACTTTGTTAGCTCCACTCCACGTATTATTGAGGAAGCACCAAGAATGGTTCTGGGTGCTTTACAAGACAAAGCAGTTGCAGGACTAAAGAAGCACCTGTCATCCACGTAGCTTCTTACACATTATGATCCGGCTCGGCCTCTAATCTCAATATGCAATGCATCCCCCAATGGCATTGAGGTGGTGCTGGTCCACTGAATGGGACGACGGCACGGAACGCCCCATTGCGTACGCTTCAAGCACCCTGGCAGACGTAGAGTGACAACATGCTCAAATCCAGACAGAGGGCTTGGCGGTAATTTCTGGTGTAAAGAAGTTCCATCAGTACCATATTTTGTGTGTATAGGAGGTATAGTAGGGGGCTATGTACGTAGCTTTGCGGAGCTCCGGTATTGAGGACTATCGTGGAGGAGGTGTTGTTGTTTATCCTTACTGATTGTGGTCTATGGGTCAGGAAGTCAAGGATCCAGTTGCAGAGGGGAAGTCAAGTCGTAGGTTTTGGAGTTTCGATACGAGCTTGGCTGGGATTATGGTGTTGAAAGGCAGAGCTGTAGTCAATTAATAATCTTCATTAATAATAATACTCTTTATTAGTGTCACAAGTAGGCTTATATTAACACTGCAATGAAATTACTGTGAAAATGCCCTAGTCGCCACACTCCGGCGCCTGTTCGGGTACACTGAGGGAGAATTCAGAATGTCCAAAATCTGGCTCCAACTCCATCTACATGTTTGCCGATGAAACGACCGTAGTAGCTCAGATCTCAAACAACGATGAGTCAAAGTGCAGGAAGGAGATAGAGAACCTAGTGGCGTGGTGTGTAACAACAACAATCTCTTCCTCAATGTCAGCAAAACTAAGGAAGCAAAGTTTCGTACAAACCCCTTAAGGCTCATTTAAATACCCAGAAGCGGAATTCACCCGGTGCCTGGGCCACACCGGCCGTGCCTGAGAGACCTCGTTGGGGCCATTTAGTCCTGGTCCACAAATAACCACTCAAGGATCTCATCCTGCCACCACTTGTATCAGCCCAGCTGTAGGCAGGCCTGCCATCATACAGCATGCACAACAAGTAAACCTGTGCAGGCTGCTTGTAGTTTCCCGAGAGTGGGGTTGGGAGTGTGGGGTGTGGGTGGGGGAAGGATTATTCCATCATAGGCACTCAACATTTGATTGATGGACCCAACATAGGGAACAGGGGGGGGGGGGGGGGGGTGAGTCCCCTGACAGCAACCTCCTGCCCTTGCTGCTGACCCCCGCCACCTCGTAGCCCCCACCATTCGATAACCACCCGTCATTACTTACCCATGGTCCGCGATTCTTGGCCTCCAGTAGCTGCTATTGCAACAGTAGCCACCAGCTCCATAACGGTTTGAGTGGTTGGAACCTCAGCCCCTGGGTTCTGATCCCAGGAAAAGGCCTGCCAGTGGCCTCTCAACCAGCAGACATGACCCATCGTGTCGACAAGATTCCACGCATAATCTGTGCAACAGGACACTTCCTACTGATCTCTGGTATCCTCCAGAGAAGTCCTGTATGTGACACAACTCTCCTGGAAATTCCCGATTCTCAATCACTGGAGCTAATTTTGTATCTTCTATATAATTACTCCCTTTCACTGTCCTGAAATGTCTTGCAAGATTAAATGGAGTCTTGCGAGATGTTGCGATCTGGATCGCGCCCTCGCTAGGTGTGATCTAGATCGGCATATTTAAATGAATCACTAGACTCATTTAAATACGCATTCGCGGGATTCTCAAGGGCCTGGGACCCAACAGCCACGCCTGGGAGACCTCGCCAGAGCACCGTTTAACACTTGTTTCCACAAGCATAGATCAGTTGGAAAGGCAACTGGGGGTTCTCCCAGGCCATCAGAGACCCCCGCGGGGTCGGGGTCAGGGCAGGGTGGCACCCTGGCACTCCCTCTGGCACACAGGCACCTTGGCAGGCACCTGGGCACCCTGGCCCTGGGAGTCCTTACTAGGTTGAGGGGGTGTTCCCGGGGCCTCCCTGAGTTTGGTGGGGGAGAGAGAGAGAGAGATCAGGGCAGCCAGACAAAATGGCGCCCCAATCTGCGAGGAGCCTTTTCTGCTGAGCTCACCAGCGAGAAATGACTCTTAAGTGTGGCCTCGGCAAAGAGAAACTCCATGAGGCAAAAGACAACAGCAAAGCGCCTTTGAATAGCGGGTGTTTCTCGGCACTGTAGCCATCTAGAAACACCCTGCTAAACTGCGTGGAGTCAGAGGAAATGGGTGAGATTCTTAATGAGTACTTTGCATCGGTATTCACCAAGGAGAGGGACATGACGGATGTTGAGGCTAGGGATGGATGTTTAAATACTCTAGGTCAAGTCGGCATAAGGAAGGGGGATGTTTGGGGTATTCTAAAAGGCATTAAGGTGGACAAGTCCCCAGGTCCGGATGGGATCTATCCCAGGTTACTGAGGGAAGCGAGGGACGAAATAGCTGGGGCCTTAACAGATATCTTTGCAGCATCCTTGAGCACGGGTGAGGTCCCGGAGGACTGGAGAATTGCTAATGTTGTCCCTTTGTTTAAGAAGGGTAGCAGGGATGAACCAGGGAATTACAGACCTGTGAGCTTGACGTCAGTGGTAGGCAAACTGTTGGAGAAGATACTGAGGGATAGGATCTAGTCACATTTGGAAGAAAATAGACTTATCAGTGATAAGCAGCATGGTTTTGTGCAGGGAAGGTCATGTCTTAGAAACCTAATAGAATTCTTTGAGGAAGTGACAAAGTTAATTGATGAGGGAAGGGCTCTAGATGTCATATACATGGACTTCAGTCAGGCGTTTGATAAAGCTTCCCATGGCAGGTTGATGGAAAAAGTGAAGTCGTATGGGGTTCAGGGTGTACTAGCTAGATGGATAAAGAACTGGCTGGGCAACAGGAGACAGAGAGTAGTGGTGGAAGGGAGTGTCTCAAAATGGAGAAAGGTGACTAGTGGTGTTCCACAGGGATCCGTGCTCGGACCACTGTTGTTTGTGATATACATAAATGATCTGGACGAAGGTATAGGTGGTCTGATTAGCAAGTTTGCAGATGATACTAAGATTGGTGGAGTTGCAGATAGCGAGGAGGACTGTCAGAGAATACAGCAAAATATAGATAGATCGGAGAGTTGGGCAGAGAAATGGCAGATGGAGTTCAATCCAGGCAAATGCGAGGTGATGCATTTTGGAAGATCTAATTCAAGAGCGGACTATACAGTCAATGGAAGAGTCCTGGGGAAAATTGATGTCCAGAGAGATCTGGGAGTTCAGGTCCATTGTACCCTGAAGGTGGCAACGCAGGTCGATAGAGTGGTCAAGAACGCATACAGCATGCTTGACTTCATCGGACGGGGTATTGAGTACAAGTGTCGGCAGGTCATGTTACAGTTGTATAGGACTTTGGTTAGGCCACATTTGGAATACCAGAAGGATGTGGATGCTTTAGAGAGGGTGCAGAGGAGGTTCACCAGGATGTTGCCTGGTATGGAGGGTGCTAGCTATGAAGAAAGGTTGAGTAGATTAGGATTGTTTTCATTGGAAAGACGGAGGTTGAGGGGGGACCTGATTGAGGTCTACAAAATTATGAGAGGTATGAACAGGGTGAATAGCAACAAGCTTTTTCCAAGAGTGGGGGTGTCAATTACAAGGGGTCACGATTTCAAGGTGAGAGGAGGAAAGTTTAAGGGAGATGTGCGTGGAAAGTTTTTTACGCAGAGGGTGGTGGGTGCCTGGAACGCTTTGCCAGCGGAGGTGGTAGAGGCGGGCACGATAGCATCATTTAAGATGCATCTAGACAGATATATGAACGGGCAGGGAACAGAGGGAAGTAGATCCTTGGAAAATAGGCGATAGGTTTAGATAAAGGATCTGGATCGACGCAGGCTGGGAGGGCCGAAGGGCCTGTTCCTGTGCTGTAATTTTCTTTGTTCTTTGTTCTAAACTCACCCAAAACAGGACATCGAATTTTTTCTGGTTAAATCGCACCCATAGAAATGCACAGAAATATACAGACCTCCTGCTTTGCGTTAAATGACTGCTCCTCATGATCATATTTAAACTTGGAGTATCGGCAGGTGACATTTCCAAAAACAGTCATTAGAAAGCAATGCTGAGTGGGCACTTTTTGGCTAATTTACTATTCCTATTCAGTTGATATTGAAACCTATTGTAGCGGTCCTATATGATTATGGTTAACGTTATCCAACCTTCCTCTGATCAGGGATTTAACCTGGTACTTTTCTGACTTGTATGGCTCAGTACTACACTAAGCAATGTTTTTATACGGTAAATGGGAGGTGGGATGGGGGGTGTTGATGTTGGAGTAGTGATAAATGTCATTGGACTAGTAATTCAGAGGCCCAAGCTAATGAAACGTGGGCACCATGGCAGCGGATGGAAATTATTGGAAATTGAATGCTAGTCCTAGTAATGGTCCTCATGGAGCTTTCATTCATTGGTGTAAAAACCCATCTGGTTCACTAAGTCCTTACAAAAGGAAATCTTCCTTACCTGGCCTGGCCTACATGTGACTTCAAACCCACAGCAATATGCCCCCTGAAATGGCCCAGCGAGCCTCTTACTTCATGGTCCAATAGATGTGGGCAATAATAAATGCTAGCCTTGCCAGCAACACTGACATCCCATGAAATAATTTTTAAAAAGCAGTGGAGATCTGTTATTAAACAATATCTTATTTTTTCTTGCACACAACTGAATTTTACCAACCAACAAGAATTTCAAAGACAAATTTCATAAACAAATATAGAACATAGAACAATACAGCGCAGTACCGAAACAAAAGCCATCTAACCTACACTATGCCCTTATCCTTCCAAGGTGAATCACCTCACACTTCTGTGTGGATAGACAGTTCCATTTCCAGCCTCAGTGCGGAGCCCTAGCTCTACTTCCAGCCTCTACAAGAGTTCCAGCTGCACTCCCAGCCTCTACAAGGAGGCCCAGCTACACTTCCAGCCTCCAGAAGGAGGCCCTGAATCATTTCCAGCCTCGACAAGGAGGTCCAGCTGCACTTCCTGTCTCTCTACATGGAAGTCCAGCACCCTTGCAGCCTCTACAAGGAGGTCCAGCTCCACTCCCAGCCTCTACAAGGAGGCTCAACACCACTTCCAGTCTCCACAAGGAGACCCAGCACCCTTGCAGCCTCTGCAAAGTGGCCCAGCTCTACTCACAGCCTCTACAAGGAGGCCTATCTCCACTTCCAGCCTCTACAAGGAGTCCCAGCTCTACTTTGGGTCTGGATACAAGAGCAGCCATGGAATCCCGGTACTATATCAGCTGCTGGGTGGAAAATCAGCATGATTCCCACTTTTCACAGAAGAGTGAATCTTCCAGCAGTCGAACTACCCTTCATAAAACATAATGGAATATCAAAGATGCAAGCAAAATCATATATATCTGCTGCTAATTGTACAACAATTAATATATGTTTCACACCAAATGCACATCAGTCTGTACTGACTATTCTTTTAAATTTACTGAGATTAAATTATAGAATTTAAACATATAACATTTAAATATTAAGAGCTAAGCTGCATTGTTGAATTTTTAATATCACTAATGAAAGTTTAATGTCAAACCCTTTAGACTATTTTTCAACGTTATTTCCATAGGAAAAGCGGTGGTATTGTAATTTCATTTGTGTTTCAGAGGCCCAGGCTAGTGCTCTGAGGACCTGGATTCAAATCCCACTGTCGTGTTATTCACCCTGGGGTAACACGGACTGCAACAGGATGCAGATGAACGGTAAAGCATACACCAAACGTAGGCGTTGGTTCAATATGATTTATTGAACTTCTGTAACAATGCACACAGCTGGCTGTGGGTTGACACTCTACTACCCTAAGTGTACTAACTCTAACTTACTAGACCAGACTAACTGATTCACGTGTAGAAGATGCTGACTGATATATACACCCTGACTGTCACTACAGTTGTCACCAGTGGAAAGAGGCGGAGTGCTGATGCCTCGTGTGTGTTTATAGTTGAAAGCCCCCCTCTGGTGTTCTGTCTTGTGATTGGTTGTGTTCTTTCCTGTATGTTGATTGGCTAACCTGGGTGTCTGTCACTGCCTGTTTTTACCTCATGATACGCATGGGTGCATATTATGACTTTTTTAAAAAAGATTTGTCGGTTGCTTAGAGCATATACGACATATTTACAGATATAACTATTTACAGCAAATGGCGAGTGAAGGCATATGTACATGTAAGGTGTCTAGCATGCAGATACAGAACAATATGTACAAAGGAAATATTTATAAGTCCAATCTCTGAGGCTGGCGTTGGATCCTTGTCGACCGCCTGAGAGGTGGAGGTCGGGACGACGGCGCCTTGACAGGCGGGATTATAGAATTATTTAATTTACAGTGCAGAAGGAGGCCATTCAGCCCATCGAGTCTGCACCGGCTCTTGGAAAGAGCACCCTACCCAAGGTCAACACCTCCAACCTATCCCCATAACCCAGTAACCCCACCCAACACTAAAGACAATTTTGGACACTAAGGACAATTTATCATGACCAATCCAACTAACCTGCACATCTTTGGACTGTGGGAGGAAACCGGAGCACCCGGAGGAAACCCACGCACACATGGGGAGGATGTGCAGACTCCGCACAGACAGTGACCCAAGCTGGAATCTAACCTGGGATCCTGGAGCTGTGAAGCAATTGTGCTATCCACAATGCTACCGTGCTACCCAGGTTGGTGGCCTCGTGGCGTGAGGTGTCCGGAAAAGGCATAATGACAGATGGGAACGTGAGATTCGATGGTGGGCAGGCAAGTTTGCGTAGTGCCCTTCTGTTGCACCTGACAATCGATCCATCAGCCATGCGAACCACGAACGACTTGGAAGCAGCCTGTCGAACAACAACAGCTGGAGCTGACTAGCCTCCACCAGGCAACTTGATGCGAACAGCATCTTCCGGAGAGAGCACAGGCAAATCAGTAGCATGAGCGTCGTACATAGAACATAGAACATTACAGTCCAGTACAGGCCCTTCGGCCCTCGATGTTGCGCCGACCTGTGAAACCACTCTAAAGCCCATCTACACTATTCCCTTATCATCCATATGTCTATCCAATGACCATTTGAATGCCCTTAGTGTTGGCGAGTCCACTACTGTTGCAGGCAGGGCATTCCACGCCCTTACTACTCTCTGAGTACAGAACCTACCTCTGACATCTGTCATATCTATCTACCCTCAATTTGAAGCTATGTCCCCTCGTGCTAGACATCACCATCCGAGGAAAAAGGCACTCACTGTCCACCCTATCCAATCCTCTGATCATCTTTTATGCCTCAATTAAGTCACCTCTTAACCTTCTCTCTAACGAAAACAGCCTCAAGTCCCTCAGCCTTTCCTCGTAAGATCTTCCCTCCATACCAGGCAACATTCTGGTAAATCTCCTCTGCACTCTTTCCAATGCTTCCACATCCTATAATGCAGCGACCAGAATTGCACGCAATATTCCAAATGCGGCCGCACCAGAGTTTTGTACAGCTGCAACATGACCTCATGGCTCCGAAACTCAATCCCTCTACCAATAAAAGCTAACACACCGTACGCCTTCTTAACAACCCTCTCAACCTGGGTGGCAACTTTCAGGGATCGATGTACATGGACACCGAGATCTATGTACATGGACACCGAGATCTCTCTGCTCATCCACACTGCCAAGAATCTTACCATTAGCCCAGTACTCTGTCTTCCTGTTATTCCTTCAAAAATGAATCACCTCACACTTTGCTGCATTAAACTCCATTTGCCACCTCTCAGCCCAGCGCTGCAGCTTATCTATGTCCCTCTGTAACTTGTAACATCCTTCCGCACTGTCCACAACTCCACCGACTTTAGTGTCATCTGCAAATTTACTCACCCATCTCACCCATCCTTCTACGCCCTCCTCCAGGTCATTTATAAAAATGACAAACAGCAGTGGCCCCAAAACAGATCCTTGTGGTACACCACTAGTAACCGGACTCCAGTCTGAACACTTCCCATCAACCACCACCCTTTGTCTTCTTCCAGCTAGCCAATTTCTGATCCAAACTGCTAAATCTCCCTGAATCCCATGCTTCCGTATTTTCTGCAGTAGCCTACTGTGGGGAACCTTATCAAACGCTTTATTGAAATCCATATACACCACATCAACTGCTTTACCCTCATCCACCTGTTTGGTCACCTTCTCAAAGAACTCAATAAGGTTTGTGAGGCACGACCTACCCTTCACAAAACCAAGTTGACTATGTCTAATCAAATTATTCCTTTCCAGATGATTATACATCCTATCTCTTATAAACCTTTCCAAGATTTTGCCCACAACAGAAGTAAGGCTCACTGGTCTATAGTTACCGGCGTTGTCTCTACTCCCCTTCTTGAACAAAGGGACAACATTTGCTATCCTCCAGTCTTCTGGCACTATTCCTATAGACAAAGATGACATTTATAGATCAAAGCCAAAGGCTCAGCAATCTCCTCCCTAGCTTCCCAGAGAATCCTAGGATAAATCCCATCCGGCCCAGGGGACTTATCTATTTTCACCCTTTCCAGAATTGTTAACACCTCCTCCTTATGAACCTCAAGCCCTTCTAATCTAGTAGCCTGAATCTCAGTATTCTCCTCGACAACATTGTCTTTTTCCTGTATGAATACTGATGAAAAATATTCATTTAGCACCTCTCCTATCTCCTCGGACTCCAAGCACAACTTCCCACTACTGTCCTTGACTGGCCCTACTCTTACCCTAGTCATTCTTTTATTCCTGACATATCTATAGAAAGCTTTAGGGTTATCCTTGACCCTACCTGCCAAAGACTTTTCATGTCCCCTCCTGACTCTTCTTAGCTCTCTCCTTAGGTCCTTCCTAGCTAACTTGTAACTCTTGAGCGCCCTAACTGAACCTTCATGTCTCATCTTTACAAAGGCCTCCTTCTTCCTCTTGACAAGTGTTTTGACTGCTTTAGTAAACCACGGTTCCCTTGCTCGACCACTTCCTCCCTGCCTGACAGGTACATACTTATCAAGGATACGCAGTAGCTGTTCCTTGAACAAGCTTCTCATTTCCATTGTGCTCATCCCCTGCAGTTTTCCTCTCCATCTGATGCATCCTAAGTCTTGCCTCATCGCAATAGACACTCCTTAGAACCTTTTGTTGTGTTAGGTACACTGGTGTAACACTGGCTGCAACAGGATGCAGCTTAGATCAGAAAGATACTCCAGAACTTGAAGTTAGTTCAATCCGGTTTATTGAACTAATAGCACAGTTAGAACAGTTCTCTGTGAGTTCGACTCTCTGCTAACTTAAGTGTGGTTACTCTGTCTGACTGAACCAGACTAGCTCTTAGCCACGTGGTGGAGGTGTGAGATTGTAACCACACCCTTGATTGACTCTCTAGATGTTCATCAGTGGAAAGAGGCGGAGTGTGAATGCCTCGTGTCTTTTATAGTCAGATTCCACCCCTGAGTGTCCTGCCTGCTTATTGGTCATGTCCTGTTCTCTGTGTCCATTAGCTGCTTGTCTGTGCCTGCCTGTATATCATTATTTGTGTGTCTGCATATCATGACACCTTTCTCTTTGACCTAGCTTTTGGTCACCTGTCCAAATTCCTCCTTAATGTGTTTACGCGGTCAAAGTTGTTTGCTGACATTTCTTGTGGGCGCCTTTGCTACGTTAAGGCAAAAATACCATTCAGCAAGTTGATCAACAGCTTGATGTGGAGATGCCGGTGTTGGACTGGGGTGGGCACAGTAAGAAGTCTTAAAACACCAGGTTAAAGTCCGACAGGTTTGTTTCGATTCACTAGCTTTCAGAGCACAGCTCCTTCCTCAGCTGAAGGAGGAAGGAGCTCCTCACCTGAGGAAGAAGCTGAGCTCCGAAAGCCTGGTGAATCGAAACAAACCTGTCGGACTTTAACCTGGTGTTGTAAGACTTCTTACAATATCTTGATGAGAGAGGAAAGTTCTCAGGCATGAGTTCAAGGAGAACAGCGAGTAGAGGGGCAGAGCGGTTTAGGATGGGAATTTCTGGAGCTTAGGGCCCAGAAATGGTCACCAGTAGTCAGGTAATGAAAATCAAGAGATCAGAATAAGAGGAGCACAGATGTCACCAGAGAGTTGCAAGGTTAGCTGGGAGATTACAGAGATAAAAAATTTTGTTTTAGTAAATTTAGAGTACCCAATTCATTTTATCCAATTAAGGGGCAATTTAGCGTGGCTAATCCACCTACCCTGCGCATCTTTGGGTTGTGGGGGCGAAACCCACTCAAACACGGGGAGAATGTGCAAACGGACAGTCACCCAGAGCCTGGATCGAACCTTGAACCTCGGTGCCTTGAGGCAATAGTCCTAACCACTGTGCCACCGTGCTGCGCGACAGAGATAGAAAGGTTATGTAAAGTCGAAAGTTCGGGGGTCACATATTGTGACCAAAATGGGGTGAAGAACACATCAGGTGATTTTAAAGTAGTTTATTAAGAAGCAACAATTTAAGCAACAGCCAAAACTAAAACGATGGGAAGCGCATACGGCCATGATTGGTGAGAGCGACTTACTGTTCTGTGAGGGGTGGCATAGTGGTCAGTACTGCGGCCTCACAGTGCCAGGGATCTGGGTTCGATTCCAGCCCTGGGTTACTGTCTGTCTGGAGTTTGCACGTTCTCCCTGTGTCTGCTTCACAATATATTACACTCCCTCCCCATTTTAAAAGGTAACTTACACGTTAAAATGTAAAGTGGAACATGTATATAATTTCCCAGAATACAATATGACTAAACCAATCTCAACAATGCCTGAAGTTTAACACGTTACATTTCATACTTGTATCAACTGTAATCACAACCAAATCATACGGTGTCTCTCATTGATTGTAACCATCGCTGCCGTGAAACCACCGCGGGCATATGCCATCGGTGGGGCTGGAAGATCCCTCCGGCGTGAATGGCTGGAAGGTTCCAGTCCACGATTCAAAGTAATTCACATTTAAATGATACTGACTTAACACCAGTATGTACTTAAAATAAAATACCATCATTTGGCAAGAAATTACGAAAGGAACTTTTTGATCTTCTCCCTTCCTACATTAAATTAACCTGGCTTCTTTCTCATTCTGCCTGGATATCTCCTTCCATTTCCATTAGCTTGAGTCCACTCTCACAACACGTTTCAATGTTTCATACCTTTCGCTTTGACTTTGACTGTCAACCCCATTGAATAAAGAGTCTTATGGGCTCAAAACATTAACTTTGTTGTTCTCTCCACAAATGCTGCCAGATCTGATGAGTCTTTCGAGCATTTCCTGATAAGCTTTAAGATTTCCAGCATCCGTAGTACTTTGCTTTTATTATATGATTTGCTTTTATTATATGATTGGGGCAAATGTCTCCTTGCAGGTCTTGATGACAGTCCTTGATGTGAGGTCGGACAGTATCACCACTTCGGGGTAACTCGAGAAATAGTCAATTATAAGCACGTAGTCACGCCCATTGGCGTGAAAAAGGTCGATTCCCACCTTAGACCACGGAGAGGTCATGATCTCGTGTTGCTGGAGTGTTTCTTAGGGCTGAGCAGGCTGGAAATGCTGGCAAGTCGTGCAATTGAGGACCATGTTGGATATGTCCTCGTTGATGCCAGGCTAATAGACAGCCTGCCGGGCCCTGCGCCTGCATTTCTCGATGCCGAGGTGTCCCTCGTGGATCTGTTTGAGCACTAAGCTCTGGAGGCTGTGAGGAATAACGATACGATCCAGCTTGAGGAGGATCCCTTCGACAACTGTTAGGCTATCCTTGACATTAAAAAACTGGGGGCATTGCCCTTTCTGCCAACCATTTGCAAGGTGATGTATGACCCGCTGCAGAAGAGGGTCCCTGGCAGTCTCTTCTCGAATGTTGACGACTCGTCCATCTGAGGCCGGGAGGTTGCTGGCACACAGTTGCACCTGTGCCTCAATTTGGCGGATGAAGTCGACCTGTTCACAGGACGAGGTGATGGCGCGAGACAGGGCATCCGCAATGATTAGCTCCTTGCCCGGTGTGTAAACCAATTCGAAATCATACCTGCGGAGTCGAAGGAGAATGCGCTGAAGCCTGGTTGTCATGTCATTCAAGTCCTTGTGAATGATATGGACTAGGGGTCTGTGGTCGGTCTCTACTGTGAAGGTTGGTAGATCATAGACGTAATCATGGAACTTTACAATACCGGTGAGGAGGCCCAGGCACTCTTTTTCTATCTGAGCATACCTCTGCTCAGTGGGAGTCATGGCCCTGGACGCATAGGCCACTGGAGCCCAGGACGAGGAGTCATCCTTCTGGAGGAGCACCGCACCAATGCCGTCCTGGCTGGCGTCCTTGGAGATTTTTGTCACCCGCTCTGGGTCAAAAAATGCTAGTACCGGAGCAGTGGTGAGCTTTGCCTTTAACTCGAGCCACTCTGCTTGATGTGTGGATAGCCACTGAAAGGCAGTGGACTTCTTCACCAGATGCCTGAGAGCCGTGGTGTGTGATGCGAGGTTGGGAATGAACTTTCCCCAAGAAGTTAACCATACCCAAGAAGCGGAGTACCGCCTTTTTGTCTTCCGGGGTCTTCATGGTGTTGATGGCCTTGACTTTGTCCGAGTCCGGTTGCACGCCCTGCTGGGATATTTGATCACCCAAAAACATGATTGATGACATGCCAAAGGAGCGTTTGGCCTTGTTCAACTTGAGGCCATTGGCATGTATGCGTCTAATGACTTGTTGGAGACGAGATATGTGTTCCTCTGGGGTCGTGGACCATATAATGACCATACAATACCCTCCAGCATCTGTTCCATGATCCTGTGAAAGATTTCAGAGGCTGGAACAATACCAAACGGCATGCGGTTGGAACAGTATCTTCCAAAAGGTGTATTAAACGTGCAGAGCTTCCTGCTGGACTTATCCAGTTGTTTCTGCCAGAAGCCACGCGATGCATCTAGCTTCGTGAAGAATTTGGCATGTGCCACCTCACTGGTTTGCTCCTCCCGCTTCGGGATCGGGTAGTGTTCCCTCATTATGTTTTGGTTAAGATCCTTGGGATCTATACATATGCGCAGTTCTCCAGAGGGCTTCTTCACACAGACCCTCGAGCTGACCCAGTCAGTCGGTTCCGTCACTTTACAGATTATACCCTGGTCTTGGAGCTCCTGCAGCTGCACCTGTAAACGGTCCTTCAGAGGAACCGGCACCCGGCGTGGTGCATGGATCACAGGCGTGACATCAGGCCTGAGTAAGATTTTGTAGCGGTACGGCAGCGTGCCCATCCCACTGAACACATCCGGGTATTGTGTCAGGATTTCGTCAATGTCAGCCTGAAGATTCATATTGGCAGAGGACATGGTATGTACACGCTGGACGAGATTGAGTAGCTTGCATGCATGGGCACCAAGCAGGATAGCCTTGTCAGGCTTGATGATTTCGAATCGCAGTGTGGCTTTGATGGCCTTGTTGGAGACATGCAGGTGACAAGACCCTAATACAGTAATGGCATTGCCATTATAATCAAGCAGCTGGCAGGTCGGCGGAAGAATTTTTGGCTGCCTTTGGATGCGAGCAAGATCTGCTTGAGATATGAGATTGGCTGAAACACCAGTGTCCAGCTTGAACCGGATGCTGCATTGGTTGACTTGTACGACAGCACGCCATTCGTCCGCAGAACCCATGTTGAAGATGAGTAGGCATGTTGCTGAATTTGAGGAGGCCTTGTCAAACGTGGTAATGATGCCCATACGATATGGGGACTCCAGGCAGTCATCCTATGGATCCGTGGTGTTACCAGGTTCCGAATCCAGCAGCTCTTGCTGCACACTTCAAACTCGTTTGCGTTGGAATTGGGATCACTGGCCCACGATCGGAGGTGCAGACCTGCACAAGGCTGCATAATGGCCAGGCTTCCCACAATTTAAACATCGCCTGCCTCTTGCAGGGCATTGCCGCTTTAAGTGGGCGGTGCCGCAGTTCGGGCACGTCATGACATTGACGTAGTGACGCTCCGTGCGTCGTCACACATGCGCAGTGCTGTCAGCCACCGCTCGCACCTGCGTAGTGTGGTCTTCGGCCGCTTCGTTCTCCCGTCCGTGGTGCGCATGCGTGGGACCCCGGGAAAAGCACGTGAAATGGCCGCCTTCATCGATGCTAAGGCGCCGCATTCGGGCGATGGCCTCTACACTCTCTGCCTCATGGGAGGCAAGTTGGTCCTGTTCTGCCGATTTAAGGTGGGAGTAGCGACTTTTTGCCTGTTCATGCACTTTACACGTCTCGATGGCTACTGGCAGGCTCATGTTTTTTATTTTTAGGAGCTGCTCCCGCAGGGCATCGGAGTGGACCCCAAACACGATCTGATCCCTGATGAGGGAATCAGCGGTGTCACCGTAGTTGCAGGATTGCGCTAATATGTGGAGATGAGTTAGAAAGGATTGGAAAGGCTCATCCTTACCCTGAAGGCGTTGCTGGAAGACATAGCGCTCAAAGCTCTTGTTCGTTTCGACTTCACAGTGACTGTCAAATTTGGCTAACACGGTCTGGAATTTGGTCTTGTCCTCGCCGTAGGCAAAAGTGAACGAATTGAAGATTTGGATGGCCTGGTCCCCTGCAGTCGATAGGAGCACCGCGACTTTTCTGGCATTGGACACATCCTCAAGGCCCGAGGCCTCAATGTATAGACTGAATTTCTGCTTGAAGACGCGCCAGTTGGCACCGAGATTTCTGGAGATCCGGAGCTGTGGAGGAGCCTGGATCTTCTCCATGCCGCTGGAAGGCACTTGCTGGTCGTCACTGAATTATTCAAGGTAAACTACTGAGATGAAGTAGACTCCTGGTATCATGTCGTGTTATTCACCCTGGGGTAACACGGACTGCAACAGGATGCAGATGAATGGTAAAGCATACACCAAACGTAGGCGTTGGTTCAATATGATTTATTGAACTTCTGTAACAATGCACACAGCTGGCTGTGGGTTGGCACTCTACTAATTTCTACAAATATATAAAACAAAAAAGAGTGGCTAATGTAAATATTGGTCCTTTAGAGGATGAGAAGGAAGATTTAATAATGGGAGATGAGGAAATGGCTGAGGAACTGAACAGGTTTTTTGGGTCGGTCTTCACAGTGGAAGACACAAATAACATGCCAGTGACTGATAAAAATGTGGCTATGACAGGTGAGGACCTTGAGAGGATTGTTATCACTAAGGAGGTAGTGATGGGCAAGCTAATGGGGCTAAAAGTAAACAAGTTTCCTGGCCCTGATGGAATGCACCCCAGAGTGCTAAAAGAGATGGCTAGGGAAATTGCAAATGCACTAGTGATAATTTATCAAAATTCACTAGACTCTGGGGTGGTCCCGGCGGATTGGAAATTAGCAAACGTGACACCACTGTTTAAAAAAGGAGGCAGGCAGAAAGCGGGTAATTATAGGCCAGTGGGCTTAACTTCAGTAGTAGGGAAGATGCTGGAATCTATCATCAAGGAAGAAATAGTGAGGCATCTGGATGGAAATTGTCCCATTGGGCAGACGCAGCATGGGTTCATAAAGGGCAGGTCGTGCCGAACTAATTTAGTGGAATTTTTTGAGGACATTACCAGTGCGGTAGATAACGGGGAGCCAATGAATGTGGTATATCTGGATTTCCAGAAAGCCTTTGACAAGGTGCCACACAAAAGGTTGCTGCATAAGATAAAGATGCATGGCATTAAGGGTAAAATAGTAGCATGGATAGAGAATTGGTTAATTAATAGAACGCAGAGTGGGGATTAATGGGTGTTTCTCTGGTTGGCAATCAGTAGCTAGTGGTGTCCCTCAGGGATCAGTGTTGGGCCCACAATTGTTCACAATTTACATAGATGATTTGGAGTTGGGGACCAAGGGCAATGTGTCCAAGTTTGCAGACGACACTAAGAAGAATGGTAAAGCAAAACGTGCAGAGGATACTGGAAGTCTGCAGAGGGATTTGGATAGGTTAAGTGAATGGGCTAGGGTCAGGCAGATGGAATACAATGTTGACAAATGTGAGGTTATCCATTTTGGTAGGAATAACAGCAAAAGGGATTATTATTTAAATGATAAAATATTAAAACATGCTGCTGTGCAGAGAGACCTGGGTGTGCTAGTGCATGAGTCGCAAAAAGTTGGTTTATAGGTGCAACAGGTGATTAAGAAGGCAAATAGAGACTTCCGGGTGCGGCGATGACCAGCTGAGTCGCACGTTTCGGCAGCTCCCTGTGAAACGGACTTTTGGGCTCTTGATAGGAGCCCCAACGGCAATTTTAACGGCTAAAAACACCGTGCGGTAAACCAGGAGGGTGTTCCCCCTGGACACGGATGGAAAAAGGAGAGGAAAGTGGCCGGATTGCAGCGGATCCTTTGGAACAACGGCAAGGAAGGCAAGCAAAAACCAAGATGGCGTCGGAAGGTGGCAGTTTCATATGGGGCCCTGAACAACAAGAGTTCTTGAAATGCTGCGTGGAGGAGATAAAAAAGGAAATGAAGAAAGAGTTGTTGGCCCCGATACTACAGGCGATCGAAGGGCTAAAGGAGGAACAAAAGACCCAGGAGCAGGAGCTTCGGGTCGTGACAGCGAAAGCAGCCGAGAATGAGAACGATATACAGGGCCTGGTGGTGAAGTCGGAGATACAGGAGGCACACCAGAAACGATGTGTGGAGAGGTTGGAGGCACTGGAAAACAACGCAAGGAGGAACAACCTGAGGATTCTTGGCCTTCCTGAAGGTGTGGAGGGGGCGGACGTCGGGGCATATGTGAGCACGATGCTGCATTCGTTAATGGGAGCGGAGGCCCCGACGGGTCCGTTGGAGGTGGAGGGAGCGTACCGAGTTATGGTGCGAGGATCGAGAGCAGGAGAAACTCCCAGAGCCATAGTGGTGAGATTCCTCCGTTTTAAGGATAGAGAAATGGTCCTTAGATGGGCGAAGAAAACTCGGTGCAGTAAATGGGAGAACGCGGTGATCCGCGTTTATCAAGACTGGAGTGCGGAGGTGGCGAGAAGGAGGGCGAGCTTTAATCGGGCCAAGGCGGTACTTCACAAAAGGAAGATAAAATTTGGAATGCTGCAACCGGCAAGACTGTGGGTCACATATCAAGGGAGGCACCACTACTTTGAGACGGCGGATGAAGCGTGGACTTTTATTGTAGAAGAAAAACTGGAATGAGTGGATTATGAAAAAGAATGTTTGGACAAAGTGGTGGGGCGAATGGGGGGGGCGAAGAGGGGTTTTATGTTCTAATCCTGCGGTATGGTAACTTTTCTTTCTCCCACAGGTGGTGATGGGGGGAGGTGGGGAGGGAGAGGAGATGGGGCGTTGGCCATGGGAGGCGGGGCCGAGGGAGAGGCGCGGGCTTGGTCCCCGCGCTATGATAATTATGGCGGGAATAGAGAAGCAGGAAGGAGGGGGCGTCGCACGGTGCGAGCCGTGGTCACGGGGGGAAGCCGAGGTCAGCCAGAGTTTGCTGACTTCTGGGAGCAACATGGGGGGAGTAATTACGCTAGCGGGGGGTCTAGCGGGGGGGGTGGGAGGGGGGAATTACTGGGTTGCTGCTGCTGGGGAAAGGGGGGAGTGGGTACGGGAGAGGATGGGCGGGGGGGCACCGCCTGGGGGAGATACAGCTGTGTGGGAACTGGGTGAGAAGCTGGAAAAAGATGATGGCTAACCGGCAAGGGGGGGGGTGGGAAGCCCCCCAACTCGGCTGATCACGTGGAACGTGAGAGGGCTCAACGGGCCGATAAAGAGGGCACGAGTACTCGCACACCTTAAGAAACTTAAAGCAGATGTGGTTATGTTACAGGAAACGCACCTGAAACTGATAGACCAGGTTAGGCTGCGTAAAGGATGGGTGGGGCAGGTGTTCCATTCGGGGCTGGATGCGAGAAACAGGGGGGTGGCTATATTAGTGGGGAAGCGGGTAATGTTCGAGGCAAAGACTATAGTGGTGGATAACGGGGGCAGATACGTGATGGTGAGTGGCAAATTACAGGGAGAGATGGTGGTTTTGGTAAACGTGTATGCCCCGAACTGGGATGATGCCAACTTTATGAGGCGAATGCTAGGACGCATCCCGGACCTAGAGACGGGAAAGCTGATAATGGGGGGAGACTTTAACACGGTGTTGGAACCAAGGCTGGATAGGTCGAAGTCCAGGACTGGTAGGAGGCCGCCAGCAGCCAAGGTGCTTAAGGATTTTATGGAGCAGATGGGAGGTGTGGACCCGTGGAGATTCAGTAGACCTAGGAGTAAGGAGTTCTCATTTTTCTCCTATGTCCATAAAGTCTATTCGCGCATAGACTTTTTTGTGTTGGGTAGGGCATTGATCCCGAAGGTGAGGGGAACGGAATATACGGCTATAGCCATTTCGGATCATGCCCCACACTGGGTAGACTTGGAGATAGGGGAGGAAACAGGAGGGCGCCCACCCCGGAGAATGGACATGGGACTAATGGCGGATGAGGGGGTGTGCCTAAGGGTGAGGGGATGTATTGAAAAGTACTTGGAACTCAATGACAATGGGGAGGTTCAGGTGGAAGTGGTCTGGGAGGCGTTGAAGGCGGTGGTTAGGGGGGAGCTGATATCAATAAGGGCACATAAAGGGAAGCAGGAGAGTAAGGAACGGGAGCGGTTGCTGCAAGAACTTTTGAGGGTGGACAGACAATATGCGGAAGCACCGGAGGAGGGACTGTACAGGGAAAGGCAAAGGCTGCATGTGGAATTTGACTTGCTGACTACAGGCACTGCAGAGGCACAATGGAGGAAGGCGCAGGGTGTACAGTATGAATATGGGGAGAAGGCGAGCAGATTGCTGGCACACCAATTGAGGAAAAGGGGAGCAGCGAGGGAAATAGGGGGAGTGAGGGATGAGGAAGGAGAGATGGAGCGGGGGGCGGAGAGAGTGAATGAAGTGTTCAAGACATTTTATAAAAAATTGTATGAAGCTCAACCCCCGGATGGGAGGGAGAGAATGATGGATTTTTTGGATCGGCTGGAAATTCCCAAGGTGGAAGAGCAGGAAAGGGTGGGACTGGGAGCACAGATCACGGTAGAAGAAGTGGTGAAAGGAATTAGGAACATGCAGACGGGAAAGGCCCCGGGACCGGACGGATTCCCAGTTGAATTTTACAGAAAGTATTTGGACTTGCTCGCCCCGGTACTGACGAGGACCTTTAACGAGGCAAAGGAAAGGGGACAACTGCCCCCGACTATGTCTGAAGCAACGATATCGCTTCTCTTAAAGAAGGAAAAGGATCCGCTACAATGCGGGTCCTACAGACCAATTTCCCTCCTAAATGTGGATGCCAAGGTCCTGGCCAAGGTAATGGCAATGAGAATAGAGGAATGTGTCCCGGGGGTGGTTCACGAGGACCAAACTGGGTTTGTGAAGGGGAGACAGCTGAACACGAATATACGGAGGCTGTTAGGGGTAATGATGATGGCCCCACCAGAGGATGAAACGGAGATAGTAGTGGCGATGGATGCCGAGAAAGCATTTGATAGAGTGGAATGGGATTATCTGTGGGAGGTGTTGAGGAGATTTGGTTTTGGAGAGGGGTATGTTAGATGGGTGCAGCTGTTGTATAGGGCCCCAGTGGCGAGTGTGGTCACGAATGGACGGGGATCGGCATATTTTCGGCTCCATAGAGGGACAAGGCAGGGATGTCCTCTGTCCCCATTACTGTTTGCACTGGCGATTGAGCCCCTGGCGATAGCGCTGAGAGGTTCCAAGAGATGGAGGGGAATACTTAGGGGAGGAGAAGAACACCGGGTATCTTTATATGCGGATGATCTGCTACTATATGTGGCGGATCCGGCGGAGGGGATGCCAGAAATAATGCGGATACTTGGGGAGTTTGGGGGTTTTTCAGGGTATAAATTGAACATGGGGAAGAGTGAGCTGTTTGTGGTGCATCCAGGGGAGCAGAGTAGAGAAATAGAAGACCTACCGTTGAGGAAGGTAACAAGAGACTTTCGTTACCTGGGGATCCAGATAGCTAAGAATTGGGGCACATTGCACAGGCTAAATTTAACACGGTTGGTGGAACAGATGGAGGAAGATTTCAAGAGATGGGATATGGTAGCACTGTCAATGGCAGGGAGGGTGCAGGCGGTTAAGGTGGTGGTCCTCCCGAGATTCCTCTTTGTGTTTCAGTGCCTCCCGGTGGTGATCACGAAGGCTTTTTTTAAAAGGATAGAAAAGAGCATCATGGGTTTTGTTTGGGCCGGGAAGACTCCGAGAGTGAGGAAGGGATTCTTACAGCGTAGTAGGGATAGGGGGGGGCTGGCATTACCGAGCCTAAGTGAATATTATTGGGCCGCTAATATTTCAATGGTGAGTAAGTGGATGGGAGAGGAGGAGGGAGCGGCGTGGAAGAGATTAGAGAGGGCGTCCTGTAGGGGGACCAGCCTGCAGGCTATGGTGACAGCCCCATTGCCGTTCTCACCGAGGAACTACACCACGAGCCCGGTGGTGGTAGCTACACTGAAGATTTGGGGACAGTGGAGACGACATAGGGGAAAGACCGGAGCATTGGGGGGGGTCCCCGATAAGAAACAACCATAGGTTTGCCCCGGGGGGAATGGATGGGGGATATGGAATGTGGCAAAGAGCAGGAATAACGCAACTGAAAGATCTATTTGTGGACGGGAAGTTCGCAAGTCTGGGAGCGCTGACCGAGAAATATGGGTTGCCCCAAGGGAATGCATTCAGGTACATGCAATTGAGGGCTTTTGCGAGGCAACAGGTGAGGGAATTTCCGCAGCTCCCGACACAAGAGGTGCAGGACAGAGTCATCTCAAAGAAATGGGTGGGGGATGGTAAGGTGTCGGATATATATAGGGAAATGAGGGACGAAGGGGAGACTATGGTGGACGAACTAAAAGGGAAATGGGAAGAAGAGCTAGGGGAGGAGATCGAGGAGGGGCTGTGGGCAGATGCCCTAAACAGGGTAAACTCGTCGTCCTCGTGCGCCAGGCTAAGCCTGATTCAGTTTAAGGTATTACACAGGGCACATATGACTGGAACACGGCTCAGTATATTTTTTGGGGTGGAGGATAGGTGTGCGAGGTGCTCGAGAAGCCCAGCGAATCATACCCATATGTTTTGGTCATGCCCGGCACTACAGGGGTTTTGGGTGGGGGTGACAAAGGCGCTTTCAAAAGTAGTAGGAGTCCGGGTCGAACCAAGTTGGGGGTTGGCTATATTTGGGGTTGCACAAGAGCCGGGAGTGCAGGAGGCGAGAGAGGCCGATGTTTTGGCCTTTGCGTCCCTAGTAGCCCGGCGCAGGATATTGCTAATGTGGAAAGAAGCCAAGCCCCCGGGGGTGGAGACCTGGATAAATGATATGGCGGGGTTCATAAAGCTAGAGCGGATTAAGTTCGTCCTAAGGGGGTCGGCTCAAGGGTTCACCAGGCGGTGGCAACCGTTCGTCGAATATCTTGCGGAAAGATAGATGGGGGAAAAAAGAAGGCAGCAGCAGCAGCCCAGGACTTGGGGGGGGGGGGGGGGAGGGAGGGATGGGGGGGGGGGGTGGGTGGGGGGGGTATAGCCTGTGACAAGGCAGTTGCCAATTAGGGCTAGTTTTCATTTTTGTTATTTAATATTTATTTATTTGTTGTTTTTTGTTTATATAAAAAAGGTCATTATTATCTGTATTGTTATAATGTTGTGTAAAGGATGCACAATGTACTGTGTTGGTTGACCAAAAATTTTCAATAAAATATTTATTTTAAAAAAAAAGAAGGCAAATAGAGTTTTGTCCTTCATTGCTGGAGGGATGGTGTTTAAGACTAGGGAGGTTATGCTGCAATTGTATACGGTGTTAGTGAGGCCACACCTGGAGTATTGTGTTCAGTTTTGGTCTCCTTACTTGAGAAAGGACGTACTGGCACTGGAGGGTGTGCAGGGGAGACTCACTCGGTTAATCCCAGAGCTGAAGGGGTTGGATTACGAGGAGAGGTTGAGTAGACTGGGACTGTACTTGTTGGAATTTAGAAGGATGAGGGGGGATCTTATAGAAACGTATAAAATTATGAAGGGAATAGATAGGATAGATGCAGGCAGGTTGTTTCCACTGACGGGTGAAAGCAGAACTCGGGGGCATAGCCTCAAAATAAGGGGAAGTAGATTTAGGACTGAGTTTAGGAGCAACTTCTTCACCCAAAGGGTTGTGAATCTATGGAATTCCTTGCCCCGTAAAGCAGCAAAGGTTCCTTCATTAAATGTTTTTAAGATAAAGATAGATCGTTTTTTGAAGAATAAAGGGATTAAGGGTTATGGTGTTTGGGCTGGAAAGTGGAGCTGAGTCCACAAAAGATCAGCCATGATCTCATTGAATGGCGGAGCAGGCTCGAGGAGCCAGATGGCCTACTCCTGCTCCTAGTTCTTATGTACTCTAAGTGTACTAACTCTAACTTACTAGAGCAGGCTAGCTCTGATCCACGTGTAGAAGGTGCTGACTGATATATACACCCTGACTATCACTACAGTTGTCACCAGTGGAAAGAGGAAGAGTGCTGATGCCTCGTGTGTTTTATAGTCGGAAGCCCCCTCTGGTATTCTGTCTGGTGATTGGTTGTGATCTTTCCTGTATGTTGATTGGCTAACCTGGGTGTCTGTCACTGCCTGTTTTTACCTCATGATGTGCATGGGTGCATATTATGACACCCACCACAGCAACTGGTGGAATTTAAATCCAGTTAAATGCATCTAGCCAACTGGTTCCTTCTGTTTCTTTGCAGCCATTCATTGTTTCTCCTTATCTGTGCATTTTGATATACCTGCTGTTAGATCCTTCGGCTCACCAATTACATCCTCCAGGATATGTGCAGCAAAACTAGATATGTGAGATGTAGAATCCAGTCTGGCGCTGTGTCCTATAAACTCTCCTTATTCCGGGAATAGGGGGTGTTGTCCTGTAGGTTGTTTTTTCTTTCTTTACATGTGTTGGCCCGCGCGGTTGTTTAAGAGATGTTAATGTGTTAAACTGTGAAAATTACAAATGCTTCAATAAAATATTTTCTAAAAATAAAAACTCTCCATTGTTATCTGTACTTCCATTGTCTTGATCATAAACAAAATAATCTTTGACACTTTCTTGTATGCCGCATCACCTATGTCCTCTTACCCTCTGTAATGCCACTTGCTGCTACATTGACCCCTAAAATAAACTTGCCTACAACTGTATTTCAAACATCCAACTGTCTTGCTTTTGACCCTCTGTTTGTCACAATTGCTCTGTGGCAATTATTTTGCTCAATGACTGTCTCACCTTTTTGGGCAGACAAAATCTTCATTGTGTCCCAGTCCGGTTGTCCCCTTCAAATGGTCCCCATTTTGTTGCTCCAATGCAGCAGAGTTGAGCATAACTAGTGCATTTTAGCTGGGCCAAAGATCACATCATAAGTGAACGGATTAACAGAAAACGAATAAAAGTTAAATACTGTGGATGCAGTGTCATCCTGAATTTGTAACAAACACGATAAACCAGCTGGTCTTTTCCTGCCTGCCATTTTCCTATGTTTTTATGTAGTTGGTTTAGATATTATTTATCAGATTTGGCTGGACCACATTTAGCAGTGGGCCTCACTCCCTTCTGCTAAAATTGCCATCAACTCTAGTGTCATCCTGATGAACTCCTGGCTGCTTTCCTTCACTACCAACTGTGGAAGGCTATATTTGGGGTATCGCGGTACCTAAGTGGGATGTACCTTATACTGTAGTATGAGTGGTAGAACCTGCCTGCTGGTTCCGCCCAGCAGGCGGAGCATAAGAGTCTGTGTTTCACCCACAGCAGTCATTCTGTACCGGAGCTGCTGGGGTAACTACTTGTTCGTTAAAGCCTTCATTTGGACTACAATCTCGCTTCAGTAGTGATTGATCGTGCATCACCAACTATCTCATTAAACCCTTCTCATGTGCCATCTTCATCTTTATATCTAGTAATGTGAGGAACTTATGAACATCTTTGTCACTAAGATTAAAAAATATGCTAAGCTGCATCTGTTGATTCCTCCCTTTTTCTTGCTCTTCAAGGCAATTTTTCCAACCCATGCACTTATTCCCTGAACCCCCAGTATCTCCCTAATTTCTCTCCCTTCTCCCCTCCTTCTCCAAGCTTATCTTGTCCACATGGCAAGAATGCTCTCTTGACTGCATTCCCATTATACTGCGCACCTCCCTCCCTGGCCTACATGCTAACCGATAATCATTCCCCCTCCCCAGGCACTGTACCTCATCCTTTTAAAACCAGTTCTGCAACATTTAAATCTAAGCCTACCATAATGAGGAAGTAAAAATTATACCCCCGACAAAAAAATTCCACTAGTTCAACTTATGAATTTTTAAAATACTGGATATCGTTCAATGTAAAAAATTTATTAGCAAGTATTGTAAACACAAAAGGATTCATTTTCCTTTACAAACTTTACGAAATATTCCTTCCCACCCATTCAAAATGGACTTAAGGGAAAAGTGAAATCCTGGTGCAAAGATCATGAAATTATTGCTGATATTTAAATATTTTGATACACATTCTGTGCACGCAATCTAGCAAACAAAGTACCTGACAGGATCCACAAGCAGAAGGATTCAGTCACAGAATGTGCCAAAAGCTGTTCATCCAATTGTGCAAATTACCTCCCATTCTGGGCACTTGCAGTTAAGAAAAACAACACTGGTATCATACACACAAAGGCATACATTAATGCCACGTGCATTGTCATGTGGCTAAGCCACTTCATTTTTGAAAATATAATTTTTCAAGTTTCAACTGACTGGAAATTTTGCAATTTGAACTATGGGTGACATGCACAACAAGACTGATCAGAAATTGGCATCAATTGAGGGATTTGTCTGACCCTCTAGCAATCAATGTACTGTAACAGCCAATAATTGTGACACAGGCACAGCAGAATAGCAGCTACAACCTGCGGTGGTACATGAGTTTAGGCACAAGAGTATCTCTTCAGCAGCTCTTGCGTCAACACTGGAACATTTCAATAGAAAAATACAGTCCATGTTGTAGACAAGATTGGCAGAAAGAGAGAATTCTTGCAAATCACCACCTGAGACAGCATGTTAAAGGGACTGATTCCCAATGCCGGTCTTACACCTGACAGGAAGTTGAAATCTCACCTAGTGATGCCAAAGGTTTTGAGGACTTCATCAGCTCCTTTGAACAATCCATGTTAATCACAGCATAGACCTTTTCTAATCAAGCACAGATCTGAAATGCTACCACATTACTAATAGTGAATCTAAAATGGAGAATTGAGCCGAGAGTATTGGATCATATCGCCAACCCTCAGTTGCATCTAGTGAATCTCCACACTGGCAGCAAGCCATAAGACGATTTACAAAGAAAAACTGACTCCAAGTCAAATCAGGTTAGGTGACCAAAGACTTGGTCAATGAGGTAGTGTCATAATATACACCAGTATATCATGGTGCAGACACACACACTGATAGACACACAGCAAGACCAATCAACTAACACAACACCGCAGCCAATCACCAGTTAGAGCACACTCACTATATAGACAGAGGGCATCAGAATTCCCGCTCATTCGGGATGCAGCCTCTCAGAAGGACAGAGCTTACAGCACAGATCTTCACCATGTGCTGAGTGCATAGACTGGTTAAGACAGGCATAGGTTTTTAGTTTAATTTAACATCGTGTTAACCCACAGTGAAAGTATGTTCAACAGTCTCTACCTTAATAAAATAGTGTTGTACTATTTTAAGTGTTGGTGGCCTGTATGTGTTCCACGAATCCAGAGCACCCAACACATCATGGTACCAGTAGTTGAGGGATGTTAGAACTTCTTGGACCTACCTGCAAATGATCTGCCTTCCACCAGCATACGGCCATCCTGCAAGATGGACAGCATCCGCCCGCCGCCGCCGCTCCGCATCACCGGTAACCTAGGGGCCAATTGGAAGATATTCAAACAACGCTTCCAGCTCTACCTTGAAGCCACAGACCGGGAAGCTCCCTCAGACACCAGGAAGATCGCTCTCTTCCTATCCACAGCCGGGGAACATGCCATCCACTTTTCAATTCTCTTACCTTTGCTGATGGTGAAGATAAATCAAAATTCAAGACGGTCCTCCTTAAGTTTGACAGTCACTGCAGCAGCGAGGTGAATGAAAGTTTTGAGCGCTATGTATTCCAACAGCGTTTGCAGGGTAAGGATGAACCTTTCCAGTCCTTTCTCACCCACCTCCGCATCCTGTAATTACGGGCCCACCTCCGACTCCATGATACGCGACCAGATTGTTTTCGGTGTTCAGTCGGACCCCCTACGCCAGCAGCTCCTCAAGGTAAAGCAGCTCACCCTAGCGATTGCCATCGAGACCTGCGTGCTACATGAACACGCCACTAGTCGGTATTCCCACATCCAAGCGGCTGAAACGGCGCGGCAAGGTCCCCACAAGGCAGAACGGGTCCAAGCAATCGAGCAGCTCCAGGGCCTCAGCCTGGATGAGGGCGGCCATTTCGTGTGCTTTTTGCGGACTCCCGCGGTTGTGCGCACCGAACGAGGGGACGGCGACGTCGACGAACGTACTGCGCATGCGCGCACCACGTACGACCACGCATACGCGGTGGCGCACCGAACGTACTGACGCTACAACATGCGGCAATTGTGGCTCCGCCCACTTAAAGCGGCAATGTCCTGCCAAATCCCGACGATGCCTGCGATGTGGCCAACTTGGCCACTATGCTGCTTTATGCAGATCAGCTCAGCCTGCCAACTCTCGTCGCTCCAGCCAGCCTCGCAGGAATGTCCGGGCCATTCAACCCACGGTCACCGAGCCCGATTCGGACCTGCTACCCAATATTGACACCGAGGACCCGAAGGCGCCTTTTCGAGTCGGTGTCATTACAAAAAACAGGGTGTCCCCGAAGCAAAGAATCTAGCCTCTTATCGGTATACAGCATCGATCCGGACGATGAGTGGTGTGCCACCCTTACGGTCAACCGGTCCTAAATACGATTTCGCCTAAACACTGGCGCCTCCGCCAATCTCATTGCGTGGTCTGACCTCCAAAGCCTTCATGTCAAACCAGCCATCCTGGCATCAGCCTGCCAGCTATTAGATTATAATGGCAATGCCATTGCTGCCAGCGGCTCATGCCAACTTGAAGTGACGCACAGGTCCCGCAAAGCCATCCTTCCCTTTGAAATCGTGGGCTCCTCGAAAGCCTCCCTGCTTGGCGCGCAGGCATGCAAGCTGTTGAACCTAGTTCAGAGAGTTCACTCTCTCTCTCCTGCTGACGCGTCTGCCTTTCAGGACACTGACTTCAGGGCGCAGCTCGACGCCATTATCAACCAGTACCCCACGACCTCTTCGAGGGCATGGGCATGCTCCCGTACACCCACAAGATTTTATTAAAATCGAATGCCACGCCTGTGGTGCATGCACCTCGCAGGGTCCCAGCACCCCTTAAGGACTGCCTCAAGCAGCAGTTGCAGGACCTCCAGAACCAAGGAGTGATTTCCAAAGTCACGGAACCGACCGACTGGGTCAGTTCCATGGTATGTGTAAAAAAGCCTTCCGGCGAATTGAGAATTTGCATTGATCCCAAGGATCTACATCGCAATATTATGAGAGAGCACTATCCAATTCCCAAGAGCGAAGAGCTCACATGTGAGATGGCTCGCGCGCGGCAAGCTCTTTACCAAACTCGACGCCTCAAAAGGATTCTGGTAAATCCAGCTCGAGAAATCCAGCAGGAAACTGCACATTTAACACCCACTTTGGAAGATATTGTTACAGCAGGATGCCGGTTTGGGATCATCTCAGCATCCGAAGTGTTCCACAGGATTATGGAACAAATGATGGAAGGTATTGAAGGTGTTCGCGTATATGTCGATGATATAATCATTTGGTCCACATGCAGGAGCATGTTAGTCGCCTCCAGCGCATATTCAGACGTATTCATGAGCATGGCCTCCGCCTCAACAGGGCCAAATGCTGTTTGGTCAGACAGAACTTAAGTTCCTCGGGGACCACATCTCCCAATTGGGTGTGCAGCCGGATGCGGACAAGGTAGCTGCCATCATAGCTATGAAAACACCAGAGGACAAGAAGGCGGTCCTCCGATTTCTGGGCATGGTCAATTTTTTAGGGAAATTCATCCCTAACCTCGCCTCTCATACCACGGCTCTCGGGAACCTGGTCAGGAAGACGACAGACTTCCAGTGGCTCCCTGCCCACGAACGCGAATGGAGAGAACTCAAGGCAAAACTGACCACGGCCCCGGTCTTAGCTTTCTTTGATGCAGCAAGGGAGACCAAAATTTCGACCGATGCCAGTCAATCCGGCATTGGGGCAGTGCTCCTTCAACGTGATGGGCCCCCGTTGCATATGCGTCACGTGCGATGACCCCCACGGAGCAGCGTTACGCGCAGATAGAAAAGGAGTGCCTGGGCCTTCTGACCGGTGTTGTTAAGTTTCACGATTATGTCTACGGACTTCCTCAATTCACCGTCGAGACCGACCATCGCCCGCTGGTCAATATAATACAAAAAGACTTGAACGACATGACGCCTCGCCTCCAGCGTATTCTTCTCAAGCTCCGGCGATACGAGTATACACCCCAGGCAAGGACCTCATCATTGCTGACGCTCTCTCCAGGGCAGTCAACACTCCATGTGACCCAGCAGGATTTGTCTGCCAGGTTGACGCCCATGTGGCATTCGCGGCCTCCAATCTATCTGCCTCGGATGAACACCTCGTCCAAATTCGCCGCAAAACGGCGGCTGACCCTTTGCTACAGCGTGTCATGCACCACCTAACGGACGGGTGGCTCAAGGGCCAATGCCCTCAATTCTATAATGTCAGAGATGATCTGGCGGTAGTAGATGGGGTTCTTCTAAAACTGGACCGCATTGTCATCCCGCAAAGCATGCGCCAGCTTGTCCTGGAACAACTACGCGAGGGCCACCTTGGCGTGGAAAAGTGCCGCCGACGGGCCCGAGAGGCAGTGTACTGGCCCGGCATTAATGAGGACATAGCCAACACAATGCTCAACTGCCCCACTTGTCAGCGCTTCCAGCCGGCCCAACCACGTGAGACCCTGCAGCCCCATGAGTTGGTCACGTCACCATGGACCAAGCTGGGCATCGACCTGTTCCACGCGCTGGGTAGAGACTATGTCCTGATCATGGACTACTTTTCGAATTACCCGGAGGGGATACGGTTGCACGACATCACCTCTTCTGCAGGCATTCATGCATGTAAAGAAACCTTTGCTCGACACGGCATCCTGCTCACGGTTATGTCGGACAATGGCCCCTGCTTCGCCAGCCAAGAATGGTCCAACTTTGCCAGGCGGTACAATTTTGCCATGTGACATCCAGTCCCCTGTACCCCCAATCCAACGGCAAAGCAGAGAAGGGAGTACATATCGTCAAACGGCTCCTATGCAAGGCTGCCGATGCTGGGTCTGATTTCTACCATGCTTTGCTGGCCTATCACTCCGCCCCACTGTCCACTGGCCTGTCGCCAGCCCAGTTACTCATGAGTCGCACCCTGAGGACGACGGTGCCGTCCATCCATGTCCCAGACTTCGACCAGGTTCCGGTCCTTTGCCGGATGCAGCTGTCTCGTGCACAGCACAAGGCGGCTCATGACTCCCGTGCAGCTGATCACCCTGCTCTGGCTCCAGATGACAACGTCCGCGTCCATCTTCCGGATGGTGGTTGGTCTGCAACCGCTGTTGTCCTTCGGCAAGTGGCCCCCCGCTCGTTCCTGGTTCGTCTACCGGATGGCTCTATTCTGCGCCGCAATCGACGCGCCCTTCGTCTCGTTCCACGCTCGCCACATGATCCTCCAGTGTCGCCTCGCCCTCCTGCTGACCCTGCCACGGACGATGCAGAGCTCCCTGTCACTCTGCCTCCCCCTGACTTTGACGCAGTCCAGCCCGCTCCTGAACCGGCGGTTCTCAACCCACCCTTGAGGCGGTCAACCAGAATCCGTCGCCCACCTCAGAGACTAAATTTATGAACTTTTTGAATTTATGGACTCTCTGAATTGTTTTGTTGCTTTGTTTGATCGTTTCCCTGGTTTGTATATAGTGTTGATCTCGTTACTCTTGTTGCATACTGCTTCTCTGCACCAGGCACCTTCCCATGTAAATAGCTTAGTTCTCATGTACGTAGTCCTGTAAAGATGTCTTCGCACCCCACACATAGTTAGGAACATTCTCACCACACATTATCTATTGCCACACACATACATTTTTTATAAGAGCGGGATGTCATAATATACACCAGTATATCATGGTGCAGACACACACACTGATGGACACACAGCAAGACCAATCAACACACACAACACTGCAGTCAATCACCAGTTAGAGCACACTCACTATATAGACAGAGGGCATCAGAGTTCCCATTCATTCGGGATGCAGCCTCTCAGAAGGACAGAGCTTACAGCTTACAGCACAGATCTTCACCATGTGCTGAGTGCATAGACTGGTTAGGACAGACATAGGTCTTTAGTTTAATCTAACATCGTGTTAACCCACAGTGAAAGTATGTTCAACAGTTTCTAGCTTAATAATATAGTGTTGTACTATTTTAAGTGTTGGTGGCCTGTATGTGTTCCACGGATCCAGAGCACCCAACACATCAGGTAGTACATTTTAAACAATCTTTGAGACACAGCTATAACGCACACACGAAGAACCCAAGTGACCCTTTCCATCTGTCTAATATGCAGGAGTTGATGCATGCTATATGCACTTCATGGTAGTTTTAAGGTGCCTCAAATCAAAACAGCCTAATGATTCATTAACGTTGCAGGACCATATCGACTATATATTTAAATTCCAGAAAAACATCACTCGGCACAACCATGTTTTACAATCCTGATTAACGCAACAGCTTGATCAGTGCCAAGAAAGTGAACCAGATGTGATGCCATGGGAAACCTATTTAGATTGTGAAATAAAACCTGGCCCTTAGTTGTCTGATCCCTTGTAAAAGTAGCTGGAGACTTTAAATGCGGATACTATCATTGACTGGCCTCCTGAGATCACATCAAAGATTTTTTTAAAATTAAAATTAGCTTCTAGAATGTTTATAGAATAGTGATTTTCAAAACATTTTTGATTGAAGGATCCCTTTCCAAATGGATTAGCAGTCATAGAATATAAACTATAGTACTCATGATATGATGTAAATGCCGAATGTAAAGAGTGTTTAGATAATGTTTTTTAAAAACAGGTATTTAATTCCAGATATAGCGACCTTCATGGCAATCTCAGTGATCCCCTTACACTCTCCCCTCTTCAGTTCAACACCAAGCCCACTTTGCAGCAGAATCACTCATAGGAACATAGGAGCAGGAGTAGGCCATTCAGCCCACCTGGCCTGCTTCACCATTCAATTAGGTCATGGCTGATTATCTACCTCAACGCTACTTTCGCACACAATCCCCATATCCCTTGATGTCAATGGTATCTAGAAATGCATTGATTTCTGTCTTGAACATGGTCAATGATTGCGCTTCCACAGCCCTCTGGGGTAGAGAATTCCAAAGATTCACCATCCTCCTCATCGCAGTCTTAGGTGCTTAGCCCCTTATTCTGAGACCGTGTCCCCTGGCTCTGGACTCACCAGCCAGGGTAAACATCCTATTTACATCTACCCTGTCAGCCCTGTAAGAATTTTGTAAGTTTTAGTGAGTTCACCTCATTCTTCGAAACTCTAGAGAATACAGGCCCAGTTTCCTCAATCTCTCCTCATAAGACAATCCCACCATCCCAGGGATTGACTGATGAACCTCTGTGGCACTCCCTGTCTGACATGTATATCCTTAATTAGATAGGAGATCAAAACTGTACATAATACCCCAGGTACAGTTTCACTAAGGCACTATAAAGTTGCAGCAAAACATCTTCTGTACTCAAATCCCCTTGCGATGAATGCTATTTGCCTTCCTGATTGCTTGCTACACCTGCATGCTAGCTTTTAGTGGCTCATGAACAAGGACACCAAGGTCCCTTTGGACATCAACACTTCTCAACCTCTCATTAATTAAGAAATACTCCTCCTTTCTGTTTTTTCCTACCAAGTGGATAATTTCACACATTCACATTATATTCCATCTGTCATGTTCTTTTCCACTCACTGAGCCTGTCAAAGTCCCCTTGTAGCTTCCTTACATCCTCTTCATTCCCGCCTAGTTTTGTGTCAACAGCAAATCTGTTAATATTACATTTGGTCCCCAGATCCAAATCATTTATATATAGATTGCGAACAGCTGTAGCCCTAGCATCGATCCTTGCGGTACCTGATTAGGAACAGCCTGCCATGCTGAGACTGGCCCTTTTTTTTGTATTCTTTGTTCTCTGTCTGTTCATCAATCCTTGATCCATACCAGTAAATTACTGTCAATCCCTTGTGCTCTAATTTTGTTTACTAACCTCCGTGGAACCTTTTCAAAAGCCTTCTGAAAATCCAAATACATCACATCCACTGGTTCCTCTTTATCTGTGAAACAAGAAACTCCTCAACTAACTACAACAAGTTTGTCAAATATGATGGCTTAAATCTTCCGGTCAGTCCCACCCACCGTGAGAATCATCGCGGGTGAAACGGAGAATTCGATGGACAATCAAAATGTCCGTTGAACACAGGTGGGAATTTCCAGTCTTGGGGTGGGCAGGACTGGAAAACCCCACCAAAAATCTTTTCATGAACCCAGATTGACTCTGCCCCAACATATCATTATTTTCCAAATGTCCCATTATCATAATATCCCATTATTATTATCTTTATAATAATAGATTCTAACATTTTCCTTACTACTGGCGTCCAACTAACAGGTCTGTAGTTATCCTCCACCTCTTGAGTAGTGGGGTTGCATTTGCTACTTTCCAATGCCGGAACCTTTCCAGAATCTATAGAATTTTGAATGCAACCATTATCTCTATAGCTACCTCTTCAATAGTTCATCAGACCCAGGGGAATTATCAACCTTCAATCCAATTAAGTTTTCGAGTACTACCTCTTTATTACTACTACTTTCTTTTTGTTCCACATTTTCACAAGCCCCTTGGTTCCATAGTTTTTTTGTGAGATTTTCTGCATCTTCCTGTGTGAAGGCAGACACAAAGTAAACATTTAGGGTGGGATTTTCCGGTCCACCAGCCGTGTGTTCCTTGGCGGTGCACCGTCACCAGCAGTGGGATACTCCATTCCTGCCACCTGCCAGTGAGATTTCCCATTATGGCCACCCCACGTCGCTGGGAGACCCGGAGATTATGCTGCCGGTGGAATGGAGAATCCTACCAGCGGAATGGAGAATCCCGCCCTTAGTTTCTTCGCCATTTCCCTATTCTCCATTATGAATTTTCCTGTCTCCGCCTTTACTGGACCTAGGTTAGTCTTTATTAATCTTTTCCTTTTCACACACCAAAATACGATTTTATACTCCGCCTTTATGTGTCTTGCTGGTTTGCATTCATGGACTCTTTTCCCTTTATCAGTTTCGTGGTTTAATATATTTATTAAAGTTTTTTAACAACACAATTTTTCTCCCTTACAAACAATAAACCCCCCCCCCCCCCCCCCCCCCCCGTAACAAAATAACAAGAAATCGCACTGAGCAAGATATATACATAACAAAATGGTATATTTACATAGCTTTATACACTGGCTCTCTCCCGCACGTGCCAGTTTCCCCAGCCCTTCATGTTATCTCTTGCTCATCCACCCCCCCCCCCCCAAGCAATCCCCCATTCCCCCCCCCCCCCCCTTCCCAGGACATCCCCCCCCCCCCCCCAGGTTGCTGCTGCTGCTGACCGACCTTCCTCTAACGCTCCGCGAGATAGTCTAGGAACGGTTGCCACCGCCTGTAAAACCCCTGCGCAGACCCTCTCAAGGCAAACTTAATCCTCTCCAGCTTTATGAACCCAGCCATGTCGTTTATCCAGGCCTCCACGCTAGGGGGCTTCGCCTCCTTCCACATTAGCAAGATCCTTCGCCGGGCTACTAGGGACACAAAGGCCAGAATGCCAGCCTCTTTTGCCTCCTGCACTCCCGGCTCGTCCACTACTCCGAATATTGCTAGCCCCCAGCTTGGCTTGACCCGGTCTTTCACCACCTGAGATATTGCTCCCGCCACTCCTCTCCAGAACCCCTCCAGTGCCGGGCATGACCAAAACATATGGACATGGTTCGCCGGGCTCCCTGAGCACCTTCCACATCTGTCCTCCACCCCAAAGAACCTACTCAACCACGCCCCCGTCAAGTGAGCTCTGTGAACCACCTTAAATTGTATCAGGCTGAGCCTGGCTCACGAGGTGGAGGAATTAACCCTACCTAGGGCATCAGCCCACAGACCTTCCTCGATCTCCTCCCCCAGCTCCTCCTCCCATTTACCCTTCAACTCTTCTGCTAGCCCTCCCCCCTCTTCTTTCATCGCCTGGTGTATTGCCGACACCTTGCCCTCCCCGACCCATACACCGGAGATCACCCTGTCTTGAATTTCTTGTGCCGGGAGCAACGGGAATTCCCTGACCTGTCGCCTCACAAAAGCCCTCACCTGCATATATCTAAAGGCATTTCCCGGGGGTAGCTCAAACTTCTCCTCCAGTGCCCCTAGGCTCGCAAATGTCCCGTCAATGAACAGGTCCCCCATTCTTCTAATCCCCGCCCGATGCCAGCTCTGGAACCCCCCGTCCACCATCCCCGGGACAAACCGGTGGTTACCCCTGATCGGGGACCACACCGAGGCTCCCACTGTACCCCTGCGCCGTCTCCACTGGCCCCAGATCCTTAACGTTGCCGCCACCACTGGGCTCGTGGTATACTTTGACGGCGAGAACGGCAGCGGTGCCGTCACCAACGCCCCCAGGCTCGTTCCTTTACAGGACGCCATCTCCATCCTCTTCCGCCCCCTCTCCCTCCATAACCCACTTGCGGATCATCGCCACATTTGCTGCCCAGTAGTAGCTCCCTAGGTTTGGCAGCGCCAGCCCTCCTCGGTCCCTACTGCGTTCCAGGAACCCTCTCCTTACCCTCGGGGTCTTATTCGCCCACACAAACCCCATAATACTCCTACCTACTTGCTTAAAAAAGCCCTTGGTGATCACGATGGGAAGGCACTGAAATACAAACAGAAACCTCGGAAGGACCACCATTTCGACCGACTGCACTCTACCCGCCAGCGAGAGCGGTAACATGTCCCATCTTTTGAAGTCCTCCTCCATTTGGTCCACCAACCTCGTCAGATTCTGTATCAGATTCAGATACAGGAGCTTGACCCAGCTGATAAACCCTCCCCCGAACCCAAACCTACGCAGCACCTCCCAGAGGTACTCTCACTCCACTCGGTCGAAGGCCTTTTCCGCGTCCTTAGCTGCCACTATCTCCGCCTCTCCCTCCTCCGATGGCATCATTATCATGTTTAAGAGCCGCCGCACATTAGTGTTTAATTGCCTGCCCTTTACGAATCCCGTCTGGTCCTCATGGATCACCTCCGGGACACAGTCCTCAATCCTCGTGGCCAGCACTTTTGCCAACAACTTAGCGTCCACATTGAGAAGCGAGATCGGCCTGTACGATCCACATTTCAGTGGATCCTTGTCCCGCTTTAGGATCAAAGAAATTTGATATCCCCTATTTCCCTCGCTGCCGTCCTCTTACGGAGCTGGTGTGCCAGCATCCGACTAGCCTTTTCCCCATACTCGTAGGTCGCCCCTGCGCCTTCCTCCACTGTGCCTCCGCCTTCCCTGTGGTCAACAGGTCAAACTCCGTCTGGAGCCATCGTCTTTCCCCAAGTAATCTTTCCTCCGGGGCCTCTGCGTATCTCCTGTCCACTCTCAAAATCTCCCCCACTAACCTCTCCCTTTCCATGCCCTCTGTCTTCTCCCTATGAGCCCTGATGGAGATTAGCTCTCCCCGATCACCGCCTTCAACGCCTCCCATAACACTCCCACTCACACCTCCCCGTTGTCGTTGGCCTCTAAGTACCTTTCGATACACCCCCTCACCTTCCCACACACCACCTCATCTGCCAGCAGTCCCACATCCAGCCGCCACAGCGGGCGTTTGTCCCTCTCCTCTCCCAGCCCCATTTCCACCCAGTGCGGGGCGTGGTCCGAAACGGTTATGGCCGAATACTCCATCCCCTCCACCCTCGGGATGAGCGCCCTGCCCAGAACAAAAAAATCTATCCGGGAGTAGGCTTTGTGCACGTGGGAGAAGAAAGAAAATTCCCTGGCCTGCGGTCTTGCAAACCTCCATGGGTCCACTCCCCCCATCTGATCCATAAACCCCCTAAGCACCTTGGCCGCCGCCGGCCTCTTTCCAGTCCTTGATTTGGAGCGGTCCAGTGCTGGGTCCAGCACTGTATTGAAGTCCCCTCCCATTATCAGGCCTCCTACCTCCAGGTCCAGAATGCGCCCCAACATGCGTTTCATGAATCCAGCATCATCCCAGTTCGGGGCGTATACATTTACCAACACCACCCACGTCCCTTGCAACCTACCGCTCACCATCACATATCTCCCTCCATTATCCATTACGATAGTCTTGGCCTCAAATGACACATGCTTTCCCACCAATATTGCCACCCCTCAATTCTTCGCGTCCAGTCCCGAGTGAAATACCTGTCCTACCCATCCCCTTCTTAACCTGACCTGGTCCGCCACCTTCAGGTGTGTCTCTTGGAGCATAGCCACGTCTGCCTTCAGTCCCTTCAAGTGCGCGAACACTCGAGCCCTCTTCACCGGCCCATTCAGGCCCCTCAGGTTCCATGTTATCAGCCGGATTGCGGGGGGCTCTCACCTCCCCCCCCCCCCCCCCCCGCCGACTAGCCATCTCCTTTTCTGGGCCAGTCCCGTGTCCGCGTCTCCCTCACCCTCCAGTCCCCCAGCCGGGGGACCTCCGTCCCGACCACCTCTTCTGTGTCCCCTTCCCTTTCGGCCAGTGCAGCAGCAACCCTTTTTCCCCTCCTCCCCTCACCCCTGCTAGACCCCTGTCTAGCTTTTTTGCTCCCCCATATCACTCCCGTAAGTCAGCTGACCCCGGCTTCCCCCGCCGTCCCTTTGACCCCCCCGTGTGTGAGTCTCCCAATCAATATGCGTTCCTTCGTTCCTCTTCCCGCCTTTCTTCCCACACGCGGGAAAAAAAACCGCGCTTTCCAAAGCCTGCCCCGCCCCCTCTGGCGCAGCTCCTGTCGCAGCCTTGTCTCTCTCCCCCAGCCCATGTAGCATTTCCTGCGCGTGATTGACCCCCTATATACAACAACCATCACATATCAACCCTCAAACATCCCCCCCACCCTCACAAACCCTCAGTTAGAGTCCAACTTTTCAGTTTGTATGAAGGTCCACGCCTCTTCAGGCGTTTCGAAGTAGTAATGTTGGTCCTTGTATGTGAGGTTTTCCTTTGTTGGATTCTAAATTGCTCCCAATCCTTGAGCTTACCACTTTTTCTGGCAACCTTCTAAGCCATTCCCTTTGATCTAATGCAATTATTAAGTTCTTTTGTTAGCCACAGTTGATTCACCTTTCCAGTTTGTTTGTTTCTTGTCTTAGACTTATGTATATTTGTTGTAGACAATGTAATACTTTTTTCAATACTAGACATTACCTGTCTCCCATGAAGTGTTTTGATATATTTTCTCAATCCACCAACTTGCCCCCATACCTTCATAGTTTCCTTTGTTAAGATTTAAAACCCTAGTTTCAGAATGAACTATATCATAACATTTTATGGTCACTATTACCTAATAACTCCTTTGCAGCAAGGCTGTTAATTGCCCTTTCTCATGAAAGACTAAACCTAAAATAGTCCAATCCCTGATTTATTTTTCAACATACGTCTCCAGACACCATCTCGTACACAATCCAGGAATTAACCCTCCACAGCATTAGTGCTAATTAGGCTTATCTAGTCTATTTGTAAATAAAGTCACCCATTATCACTGTATTGCCCTTGTTACATGCACCTTTCATTTCCTGAGTTATATTGTGCCCAATGTTACTACTACAGTGGCAACCTATAAACAACTCCCACTAATGTTTGCTGCCCCTTGCTGTTTCTTAGCTCCACCCAAATGGATTCGGCACCTTGATCCTTCTATCTAAGATCCTCTTTACTAATGTCCTGATCTTGTCCCTTCTTAACAATGTTACATCACACCGTTTTCTTTTATGTCTATCCTTCCAATATGACAAAATTCCTTCAATATTCAGAAATCAGTCTCGGTCACCTTGTAGCAACATTTTTGGAATGGCAAATAAATTATATCCATTTACCACGATTTGTGCAATTAAACACGATTTTGGATTTGTTTATTTATTGTCACGTGTACCGAGGTACAGTGAAAAGTATTTTTCTGCGAGCAGCTCAACAGATCATGAAGTACATGGAAAGAAAAGGGAATAAAAGAAAATACATAATAGGGCAACACAAGGTATACAATGTAACTACATAAGCACCGGCATCGAGTGAAGCATACAGGGGTGTAGTGTTAATGAGGTCAGTCCATAAGAGGGTCATCTAGGAGTTTGGTAACAGCGGGGAAGAAGCTGTTTTTGAGTCTGTTTGTGCGTGTTTTCAGACTTCTGTATCTCATGTCTGATGGAAGAAGTTGGAAGAGTGAGTAAGCCGGGTGGGAGGGGTCTTTGATTATGCTGCCCGCTTTCCCCAGGCAGCGGGAGGCGTAGATGGAGTCAATGGATGGGAGGCAGATTCGTGTGATGGACTGGGCTGTGTTCATGACTCTCTGAAGTTTCTTGCGGTCCTGGGCCGAGCAGTTGCCATACCAGGCTGTGATGCAGCCAGATAGGATGCTTTCTATGGTGCATCTGTAATTATCCACCTTGTTACGACTGGTATGCATTCAGATAGAGTGTACTTAATGTTGTCTTTTTAACATTATTCCACATTCTGATCCTATTTAATGTCTGCCGTAGCTTTGTCTGCCTTCTAATTTTGCTCACCACTTTTCTATTTCCTCTTACCAATTTTGCTTTCCCCCAATCTGAGCTCCCTCAGGTTCCCATCCCCCTGCCAATCTAGTTTAAATGCTCCTCAGCAGCACTAGCAAATCTCCTGGTGAGGATGTTAGTCCCAGTCCTGCTTGGATGCAACCCATGCATCTTGTACAAGTCCTATATTCCCCAGAACAAGTCCCAGTGCCCCCAAAATCTGATGCTCTCCCTCCTACGCCAATTCTCCAGCCATATGTTCAATTGCTTAATCCTCATATTCCTATGATCACTAGCATGTGCCACTGGGAGTAAGCCTGAGAGAGGGTCTGCATTTTAATATCTTTCCTAACGCTCTAAAATATGCTTTTTAGGACCTCATTCCAATATGGGACACAATCTCCACGAGAAAAATAAGTAACGTTCTCCCTCACCAGTATCCAAAACAGACAGCCGGGTTTGTTTCCTTCTTGGCTGTAAATCAGCTCAACAACATGTATCCAGCCTTGCCTGACTAAAATATGAATCGACCATATTTCAGAAGTGTATTTAAATGCTTTGTACGTACCTGTGTCACGCTGTGGTGTTAGAAGATGTTGCGCAGTACAAGTGAGTTCCTGATCTTAACGGGCAGTGGGCCAATTACAGAGTCTGTCGCTGAACCTGAAATCAAGGGCAGATCTGGAATTTGGAATAGAGCCTTTTTGTTGGAGCGGTTGTCTCGCTGTATTTTTGCTCCTTAATCATTTATGCAAGCGGCCAAATCATCACGCAAGCAATTGCTTCACACCTAGTCTACTGAAACGATGGCCATTAGCTCCATCAGCTGGTTTGTGATATGGAGCCACATCAACAGCATGGGCTCAATTCCCACTCCAGCTGGTTATTCATGAAGGTCTTGCCTAGGGGCAGCATGGTAGCATAGTGTGCCTTCTGGAGACAGAGCATGGACCCGCTGCACAAGGTGGAGAACCTTGCATGCCTGTGATTGGCTGTGGTGTTGTGTGTGTGTTGATTGGTCCGTTGATCTGTCCATCAGTATGTATGTATATTTGCACCATGATGTTTACCTGAATATCATGACATCCCCCCTTTTATTTACAAGAACATGTGCCTATGTGGTTATAAATAGAGATGTGTACTGAGTGCAGCTGAATGTGTGTATGCAATATCTACAGCATGTACATGGGGCTAAACTATATACAAGGGGCTATGTCGGGTGCGACATAGCAACGAGGTTGTACCATAAACAAAGGACGGGGAAATGTTGAATGACAAAACAAACTCCTGTAACGACAAGGAAGAACAGAAACATATTAACACAGTGGTATTATGAGTTCAATGTACAAACAGGCTCATAAGTCCAGTCTAGTAGGTGGGCAACGAATTCGGGTTGACCGTTAGGGTGGCACACAATTCATCACCCGGATTGACAGTGTTCACTTGCAACGGCTGGTGGGTCCTGGCTGGAAACATCCGGTTCCCATCAATGACCGCAACACGGAAGGCGTCCCGGTCGTCTGTGTCACTGGTCTGGACATCGTCCGGGCACGACTCGTAGTAAGGAGGCTGAATGGTCCGCACGTCCCTGCGAGGTTGTTGGAATTGAGGAAAATTGGCAGGTTGAGCTGCTCGACCACAGGCAGCGTAGTGGCCCATCTTGCCACAGCGGAGGCATTGTCGGTTTCTTGCCGGACATTGCCGCTTTAAATGTGCGGCTCCGCAGTTGCCGCACGTCGTGACGTCATGGCGTTTATTGCGCCACCGCGCATGCACAGTTCGGTCGAGCGCGCCTGCGCATCACGTCCCTCTGTGTCGACGGCTTTTTTGGCGCACACAAATGCGGGAGGCCTCGGAAAGCGCGCAAAATGGCTGCCCTCGTCCGGGCCGCGGGCCGGGAGGAACTCGATCACCTGGACCCGTTCGGCCTCGTAGGACGCCTGCCTCGCCGATCCGGCTGCGTAGGACCCCTGCCACGCCGATTCGGCCGCTTGAAACTGAGAGTAGCGGCTAGTCGCGTTTTCATGCAGGACACAGGCTTCGATTGCGGAGGCTAGGGTGAGACCTTTAATTTTTAGGAGATGCTGGCGTAGGGTGCCCGCGGTGACCCCAAAAACAATCTGGTCCCGAATCATTGAATCAGAGGTGGTGTCGTAACCGCAGGACTGAGCGAGGATACGGAGGTGTGTAAGGAAGGATTGAAAGGGCTCATCCTTACCCTGCAGGCGCTGCTGGAAGAGATACCTCTCGAAACTCTCGTTGACCTCGACGTTGAAGTGTTGGTCGAGTTTGAGAAGGACCGTCTTGCACTTGGTCTTGTCCTCACCTTCCGCGAACACCAGGGAGTTGTAGATATGGATGGCATGTTGACCTGGCGTGGAGAAGAGGATGGCGATCTTTCTGGTGTCCGAAGCGCTCTCCTTTTCGTTGGCTTCCAGGAAGAGCTGGAAGTGCTGTTTGAACAGCTTCCAATTGGCGCGAGGTTTCCAGCGACTTGTAGTGGCTGCGGCATGCTGACGGTGTCCATGGCGCAGGATGGCAGATTCCTGAGGATTCGTAGGTAGGTCCCACAGTTACCGGGTTCCAATCCTGGTACTATGATGTGTTGGGTGCTCTGCTACACAGACGAACCAACACGGTTGCGAATGGTACAACTCAGTTTTATTACTAACATATATTTACAGTGATAAACTGGTTACTGAGGTTCGATCATAACCCTTGAATCTGTGGACCTATTCCTAACACTATCTTGGAGTGGCACTCAGCACATGGTGGATGTCTGAGTGGCTTGCTGTGAGCTCTGTGCCCTGAGCTGTCTCCTGCTGGAATGAGCGGGAAGTGTCGTGTTCCCTGTTTTGTAGTCTGTATGCTCTTGCCTGTGATTGGCTGTGGTGTTGTGTGTGTGTGTTGATTGGTCCGTTGATCTGTCCATCAGTATGTATGTATGTTTGCACCATGATGTTTACCTGAATATCATGACAGAGGGGTTATTGGGTTAAGGGTGTAGCCACATAAAATGGCTGATTCCCGATTAATTTGGCCAAACCCCGATGTAAAATGGCGAACTAAAGAGGCTGGTGGGAAAATCAGCCAACAGGACTCAAAACGGACAGCTGCAGGCAGAACAGTGTATTCGGCTCTGGGGAAGTCGACCCAGACCGATACCTGCAACCATTAACAGCACATCAACCCAGCCATCTGCATTTTAATCGGCCATCCCCGGGAACAATTGCTACAAATTAGCAATTAAAAGCCGATCCAGACCTCTCAGCGCCAGCAGTGGCTGAGACAAAGACAGGTGAACGACCACCCCCTGATCGAGGAATCGCCCCATTATTGGAGCATATCGAACCCAGTGATTGGGAACAAGTCCAATCACTTGGGACTCAGGGTCAAGGGCCGCCCCAAGAGGCGGGAAGCCCCTGGGCCCTATAAATTGAGAGGCCAAGTTCAGATCTCTCTCTCTCCCTTCTTCTCCTACTCGCAACCTTCGAGACCCTTCGACGAAAGAACAAGTAAGTTTGACTCCAGCGATCGCTACCCGACAGAGACTCCTAGCCATCGACCTGTATCAGCCTTTGAATCCCGCAAGCCAGACCCAATTCGATAAGCCATTCGTTTCCCTGACCTGGTGGGCCATTCCCAAAGTTAAGTATTGGCCAGTAGTGGTAGGTAGTAGTCTAGAAAGTAGGATTATTGTATAAGTATTTATTGCTGTATATAATAAATGACCGTTGATTTTACTCTTACTAAGCGGTGTGCTGTCTTATTAATCGCAACTAGAGCTTGAACCACGTGGCGGTATCAGAAAGATACCTGGTGACTCGTGAGCAAAGGAGACAGAATTAGAGCTAATAAAACTAAGGCTAATAAGAGCAACAAGGGTATAGGGTTGAAGTGAGGGCTTAAGTGGGTCGGTGCAGACTCAATGGGCTGAATGGCCTCCTTCTGCACTGTGTGTTTTATGTTCTTAGGTGTGGTGACTCTCAGGTTAAACCTCCAGGAGTCAGCTCTCTCAAAAGGGAGAGAGCAGCCTATGATCCTCTGACATTGTGGCAACTTTCAGTCTACTCAAATTCAGGAGTTTCCCGAATACTGGGCGTGGTCTAACGGCCGCATCTCCCCCCCAATGGGAGCACGGCACAGCTGGTAGATGCCAGGAGAAGCCTCCCGCGGGCTTCCCGAAAGGCAGTATGTCTCGAGATCTACCCAGATCTCGCGAGGTGCCACGATCAGGATCCCACCCACAATGGGTGGGGAACCTTGCGCTCCTAAATCAGTTTTAAACACACTTAGGCATGCTCACTCAGAACCTACTGGACTCCAGGCAACTAATGGCTTCCCCTGGAAGTCCCTAGTTTTGCACCGCTCAGTAATCATCGTTGTAGATCATAGAATTTGCAGAAGGAGGCCATTCGGCCCATCAAGTTTGCACAGGCCCTTAGAAAGAGCACCCAACCCAAGCCCATGCTTCCACCCTATCCTCGCAACCCAGTAACACCACCTAACCTTTTGGAAACTAAGGGGCAATTTAGCATGGACAATCCACCTAACCTGCACTTCTTTGCGCAGTGGGAGGAAACCGGAGCACCCGGAGGAAACCCACGCAGACACGGGGAGAAAGTGCAAACCCCACACAGACAGTAACCCGAGGCCAAAATTGAACCTGAGACCCTGGAGCTGTGAGGCAGCAGTGCTAACCACTGTGCCACCCTGCCACCCCTACTGGTCCACACAAATGTGACCAGGCGGAAAAACACCTTGGCGGTCTCCCGGGCCATCAGAAGCCCCTGGGTGGTCAGGTGGAACATGGGCACCCTGTCACTGCCAGGCTGGCACCTTGGCACTGCCATCCTGGCACTGTGAAGGTGAATGGGTGGCACTGCAAAGCCAGCAGGAGCACTGCCAGGCTGGCATTGCCAATGGTCGGGGCCTAAGGGAGCCGCCCATGAAAGATGGGGGGGGGGGGGGGGGGGGGGGGGCGGTGTATGAAGGGTGGTGGAGGGGTTGTGCAGGGCAAGTATGAAGGGGCCTCTGGAAGGTTGGGGGTGAAGGGTAGGGCTCTTTGAGGGAAGCCCGAAAGGGACTATGGGAAGGCCTGTAAAGGGAGATCCCCATTGCAGGGTGTCATCACTTGGGGTGGTGTGGAGTAATACCCATATGTTTGTGGGGTGATATCACCCATAGGTGGGTGATGTAGAGGACCCACAAGCCCTCTTAGAGATCGGAGCACCCTTTCAAACTGAGAAGTCAGCCTGGCCCAAGTTCAGCCCCCCAGTGATGAAAATAATTCTATTGACTAGGGAGAAACTTTCCAGGGCCAAAAAAAGTGACTAAATGTGGTTAAATAGCGTTGGGGAACAGCAAAACCCACTTTTGAATAGTAACTGTTGTAATGCAGGATTACGGCAGCAAAACCCAACACAAATGACACTTAGAATCTTTTCTGTTAGATCGCGCCCACTACAAAAAAAGAAAATTCGATTAAAGCTCTTGCACTGCATAGCAATAGGCAGCAGGACGTGACCTTAACTAGAAAGAAACAAATGACCTTTGCAAGTTTAGGATTGAAGATTACAAAATCAGATAGTCACGCCTTTGAATCTCCCTGATAATGAATTCCACGTCAGTTGTTGAGTGCAGGAGATGACGGAGATTTATCAAGTAGCCCTTATGAAGTTTTGGCAATGTGACTTGCACAGAGGCTAGTGCTAAGTCAGGAATTGGAAAATCAATTTAATAAGCAATCCTATCCTTCCTTTCTTCCTCTGCTCTCCTTGATCTAATTATGATTTTATTATTGGGACGATCTCACTGTTCAATAATTTTTTGAAACTGCAGATGCCCACCCAGATGCAGCTGTTATAAATGATGTTATTGGAGGCACATCAGATACTGAGAGGTACATTGTAAGGATGCCAGACTAACACTAAACTGAGGCTGAGTACCCGGGTGAGCTCAGCTTCATGTTCCAAGCCTGCTGTTTTGCTTCGAAGCAGGATTGAAGCCAAGAAGCATATGTGGAAGAGGGCGGGGGAGCACAGCTCCAATGAATGTAGCATTGCCCAATTTTTTGGGTGTAACAAATTCCTTAAACTCTCGAACATATTTTATAATTAATTACATCACTCGACTCATGAATAGATCCTCGTTAAATAGAAAAGCAACGCTGAATTGTGCAGAAAACTAGATTTTCTGTCTTTCATTCACCTGAATGCAGCTGACATGTGAATTTCTGTTTAACAATTGCCAGGCACAGCTTTTTGGGTTCTCATTGAAGAGCAAATCCCATGTAAAAGATGGCAAAAGGAACAGACTCCGCTACTTAAAAGTTTTAAAGAACTTCAATTGAGATGGGCTGGACCTTGAATATGAGTGGAAGCCTCTACCTATTCCTGGCTAACAGCCTCCACACTGAGAAAGCCACACTGAAAGGACATTGGCTTCCCATAGATACAGCCAGCCATTCCAAGTGCAGAGGGCTTCCTCGCAGGTTGTCAGAAGAAGGTGTTTCTAATTATGTCTCCAATGATTTAGAGCCTTTCACAACGTTGGGACAACCCAGAGCATTTTACAACCACTTCTGAACAGTAACTGTTGTAATGCAGGACTGCGGCAGTCAATTTGCACACCAACAAGGGACACCTGGGGCGAAATTCTCCTACCCACATTTCTGCCCCGACCGGCCGGCGGGAGTCTCCGTAACACCGGCCGGTCAATGGGGTTTCCCATTGTGGGGCAGCCCCACGCCGTCGGGAAACCCCCGGGCGCCGGCAAAACGGAGACTCCCGCCGGCGGAGAATGACGACCCAGATGTCGGAGGCAGTGGAATAACGTCTGTTCCCAGTTTTTGCAGCCTATATTCTGGTGGCCAGATGTGCTCAGACTCTAATCTGAAGAGAAATGCTTTGTACTATACTGCAAGACCACAAGTCTCACCACAGAATACCAACATCAGCAAATATTTACTTCTGGCCTGATTTTATTTGTTTCCCCACTCCAATGTTTGACACAGTAAAAGGTTTTAGCTATATTCTGGGAGTTGTATTGCAGATTTACCACCACTCAAATTCTTGATGTGTTCTTTGACTTTGCAAGACTTTAAAATTGGGAATGCCAATTGTAAGGCCGATTCCCTCATTCCAAAATTGTTAAACTGATGTATTGAAGAGAGTGCAAAGCAAAGAGATCAGAGCTATAGTGAGTTTTATTCTTTCCCAGTATCTATAGCTTGGATATTTTCTATCTCTGTACAGCGAGAGAGGTGAAAGGAGTTTGGGGGTCAGACATAACTGAAACATCCAAATATAATTCATGTCCCATTTATTGTCCTGTGTCCTGTCTTCAATTTTTTGGAATGCTTTGCCAAAGCAACTTGGGAAGTAGAGAAAGTTATTTTTAGGTTAGTGGGTTCTCCATGGTGTAGTGTTTTTCAAACATTTTTTTCCCAGGGCCCACATTCGGCTGTTTAGCACAGGGCTAAGTCGCTGGCTTTGAAAGCAGACCAAGGCAGGCCAGCAGCACGGTTCAATTCCCGTAACAGCCTCCCCGAACAGGTGCCGGAATGTGGCGACTAGGGGCTTTTCACGGTAACTTCATTTGAAGCCTACTTGTGACAATAAGCGATTTTCATTTGCCAACCAGCCAACTTTCAGGACCCATGCCAGCCGGCCTACACGACCCATGCCGGCTGACCTTCACGCCACATGGCACGTTCGCTTATCTTTAATGTGAAAGGGGAGCTTGCCTAGTCCTCTCGATCTCACTTGAATCAGGTTCAAAGGAGGAGAGGGAAATGCGCATATCAGGTGCAGACTTCAGCCAGTCCCTTTGTGCCATTTTCATCTTTGTGAAAACGTAAAATCCAATGTCGCACATGTAGGTCATCATGAAGGGCAACAGCAACAAAATGTTTGCTTCACTCAGCACTGGATACTCCTGGGAGATGCTACTCCAGACGTCTGACAGCTTTTGGCATGCTTTCAGTTACAGCATTTGTCGTCAGCTGTAATTTAGTAACTGATTCTGGGGTCTCAATCTCAAAAGGAATGTTTCACCCATCACTTCTCTTACAAAATCTGAAACTTCTATCATTTGCCAGTACTTCCCTGCATATAACACACATGGACTTTGCATCCTTACTTATATTGCCACAATTGACAAAACTATACCTCAAGAAATCTTTATACTGTTTTGTTCCTGAGTTAAGTTTCTTATTTGTAGGCTATTAACCAGAGGCTCTGGAGCTCTGTAGTGAGCTAACACCAGCGCTGCTGTGCCCTGCCTTGGACCCTCCCGAGTAACTCCTGCAGTTTCTGCTGTGAGATCCTGTCCAGTAGGTACACTGCCTATTTGTGTCTCTGGCTATCTCTTATTTGCAAGAAAATTATCCATCCTCACAGTCCTCTTGCCTTGCTTGCCAGCAGCTAGAAAATGGAAGCCATTCTCCTCTGTGATTTGGCGCCTAAAACATGTCCATAGCAAGTGCATGACGTCAAATGTACATGAAGGGCATGTGACCTGCTCACTCACCATCCCCTTCCACAACCCCGAGATCCTCAGCGGAATAGCCAAGGGCTCTATAGTGAATGCAAACAGAAGGAGGGACATAGGACACCACTATCTCGTTCATGGTGCAAATCAGTGCAATGCAAAATACCCTTAATTCATATTGTTCCTGTGCTGATTTGTTGACATGGGCAATCTTCCTCTGGCGTTGGCGGACCAGGTACAAACGCCTTCTCAGCATCTAAAGCCACCACCACCACTGTCTCCCTTCCCTCTGCCGGAGAAAACACTACATTCAGCAGCCTCCTCACATCCGTTGACAACTGTCTGCCCTTGATGAACCCTGTCTGATCCTCCCCAATCACCCTCGGACGGCATCCCTCCAACCTTTGCCAATATCTTGCCCTCCACATTCAGCAGAGATATAGGGTGTACGATCCATACTCCGTCAGATCCTTGTCCTTCTTAAGCACCAACAAGATCGATGCCTGCCCCACCACTTGCGGCAAGACCCACCTATCCATCGCGTCTGCGAACATTTCCACCATCAACATCGCCAGCTTATCCGTAAATCTTTAATGAAATTCGACCGGGAAACCATCCAGCCCTGCCACCTTCTCTGCCTGCATCCTCCCAATTGCCACCTCCCCTACCCCCATCGGCTCCTCCAGCCCTGCCCTCTCCACCTCAACCAGCCTCATCTCCCTCTCATCCTCTGGTGGCTTCGACTTCTACAAATCTCTACAAAACTCTTCAAACACCTTGTTAATCTGTTCCGGAGCCACCACCAACTCCTCCATCTTATCCCAAACCCGAACTATCTCCCTCACTGCAGCCTCCCTATGAAGCTGGTCTGCCAACATACGCCCTGCCTTCTCCCCGTATTCATAGACAGCCCCCTCGCCCTTCTCAACTGACGCATCGAAGATCCCCATGGACCTCGCCTGCAACTCTTTCCTCTTTGCCAGGAGCCCCGGATCCAGGTCCCCCTCATACCTACCAACCACCTCCAAAAAAATTTCTCGAGAGGAATTGGCATTTCTCTCTCCTCCATATCCACATAGGCCTTAAACGAGATCACGTCCCCCCCTCACCACCAACTTCAAAGCCTCCCAAACCACCACTCCTCAATCACCTTTCCTATTGTCACAGAAGTTCCGATCCGCCAATAACCCTACATCCATCCTCCACCCCAGCTTCTGGGCCCCCACTTTCTCCAATACCACATTCATCCAATGTGGAGCAAGATCACAATTGCCGAATACTCCACCCTCTTAACTCCAACCAACAGTGCCTTCCCCACCACAAAGAAGTCAATTCCTAAGAACATCTTGTGCACCGGAGTGTAAAATAAATACTCCCAGTCCCTCGGGTGTAAAGACCCTAGGACCTGTCCACCCTTGGCTCCAGCACAGTTTTCCAATCCCCCCCCACTATCAACTCATGGGTATCCAGATTCGAAATGCCAGCCAACATTCTCTTCACGAACCCCGCATCATCCCAATTGGGGGCATATATGCTAGCCAGCGCCACCAATCTCCCCTCCAGCGCACCCGTTACAATCATGTACCTGCCCCCCTGATCTGCCAGCACATTCTCCATCTGGAACCTCACTCGCCTACACACCAAAATCGCCACCACCCCCAAGCCCTATTATCAAACCCTGAATGAAACACGTTGCTCACCCAGCCTTCCTAAACCTCATCTGGTCCTTCACCCTCAGGTTCGTCTCTTGCAGCATCACCACATCAGCTTATAAACTCTTTAAATGTGTAAAAACTCTCGCTCGCCTCACCGGTCCCCCTAACCCGCTCATGCTCCACATCACCATTCTGACCAGAGGGTGTCCCGTCCCCCCCGTCCCCCCCCCCCCCCCCCCCGCCGGCCCCTCCTATGCACCATCACCATTACCCCAGGCCCCTCCCATCCAGCATTGTTATCGTCGACTCCCTTCCCCCCTATCAAAATCCCCCAATTCAGTTCCTCTTGACACCCTACCCAGAATCGATCCCACTCCCCCACCATTCACATCGCCTAGGTCCATCGAAACCTGTTCGACCAGGCTCCAATGATGGCCCCTTCACCCAGCACACTGCCATTTAATAGCCAATCTTTGTTTGCTAGCGTGGTGACCCATGCTGGAGGCCCACGTCTGCCCCACCCCATCCTGGCCCCTTGTGCCCAAAACCCCACCTCCCTCAAACCAATAAACAAAGAGGCACCAAACACAGAAGGAAAAACAAGAACACATGTAAATAACCCCCTCCCCCCACCCCCCCCCCCGCCACAATAAGAAACAGAAACAAAGCTCCATTCCAAGGAAAAACACTCATTCAGGAAAACATTCCCCCATCTCCACCAACAAAGTCTAAATCCCAACCCTCATCTCAGTCCCAGTCTTTCAGCCTTAACGAACTCCTCCGCCGCCTCCACCCTTTCAACATAAAAGCCTCAAATTGTGTGTCACTCTCAGCTTCGCTGGGCAGGCCACTCGAACCTCAGTCCACTGCCGCTTACACCCGTCCAAAGGCCGCCCACCTTCTCGCCAACTCTTCGTCAGATCTTCATATATGCGTATACCAATGCCTTCCCACTTCACATCTCGTCACTGCTTCGCCCAGCTCAAGACCTTCTCCTTCACATGAAAGCTGTAGAAGCAAACTATAACCGCCCTTTGTGGCTCATTCGCTTTAGACTTCAGCCTGAGCGACCGATGAGCCCTATCCAACTCATAGTGTGGGGGCTCTTCCCCCTCCACCATCAACTCGACAAACATCTTTGCAAAGTCCTCGGTCGACCTCGGGCCCTCCACCCCCCCCTCAGGCAGACTCACGATCCTCAAATTCTGCCTCCTCAACCTATTCACCAGGTCCTCCACCTTAGCTCTGAGCCCATTGCTGACCTCTGCCATCCTCCGCAGCTCCGCAGCTCCTCACCCATTGAACTAAACTGGTTGCTATGTTGTGACAATGCTTCCTCCACCCCTTCAACTTCTCTCCTTACTCCTGCGACTCGGCAGACGTCTTTGTCAATGCCACCTTTATCAAAGCAATCATCCACCCACTCTTTATGCAAAGCCATCAACTCCCTCCGCAGCACCTCAAAATGTTTGGCAAACAGCCTTTCAAAGTCCACCGACATCACCTCGGTCAGAGTTTCAACCGTGATAAGAGCAGCCCCACCCGACCACCCAGCCCCCGCTATCTTTCTTCCTGCAGGACTCACAGCAACACTCGCCGGCAGACTTTCTTTCGCCCCCTTCTTTCCAGGACCTTTCTTCTGGGACTTCGACATTACCCTAACTCCATATGACTTCCCACTCCAGCTCATCCAAAAACTACCTCTGACACTCCAAAAACCAAAGACTCCAGGAGCCACCTAATCTGCGACCTCCACTGACATGTTGCCACCATAAGTCCCATGTAAAATTGTCACCGTAAGGGTGACCAAACATTTTTGGTTTTGCAATTGGCCATTAGCTTTTCCTTTTGGTTAATAAATAGGAGACAGTTCCATGGTACGATAAAATTATGTGAGAGAAGCTGATTCTCTATGTGGCCACTTAAATGCACCTTGGATTCCTAGCTTAACGTTTGGTAGTGATCACATTCCAAATGAGAGAGGCATCTCATAATACAAAATTAAGAGATTACACAGCAGAGGGCTGAGGAGAAAGTTGCGGAATATTTAAAAGTCCATTGAAATTGGGACTTGTAAATTGGGTGGGCATGAGCGGAAAGTCCCATGGGGCAAACTGCAACCCTTTTTACTCCTGAATCTGATTTCCAATTTCAGGTGAAAACCATGTTTCACCAATCAGAAAATTAGGTGACAAGCCAAATACTGAAAATCTGCACCTTTAAAGTTCCAGCTTTTTTAAGATTGACTGTCAGTACAGCATACAAAAGCTCTCTGGGGACAATTTTGAGCACGAGTTAGCCGGAAGTGAGAACAGCAATATGGGCAGAAAATTTGGCAAAAATCAGTGACAGCAATTTCTGATTATCCAGTCCCCTTGCCGGCAGCGTAACAATAAATCCGCCGTGGAAGGCCAGGAACCTCATTTTAATACATTATAATATCATGAGCATGTCCTCCTTCCGGGACTTCACCACGCACTGAATATTCATTGGTTGACAGTGTGACGATATACATGTGGTAAACCACTGTGTTCCTATATTAAGGGTTGTACGGTAGAACCTGCACTACAGGTTCACCTGGGCCCCTGCATGCTAGCTCCGCCCAGGAGGCGGGTTATAAATATGCGTGGCCTTCAGTTAGCAGCCATTTCGTCAGCTGCTGTAGGAGTCCACACTTCACACACTAATAAAGCCTCAGTTTGAATTCAACTGCGTCTCCAGCCAAATTGATCGTGCCTCAATACAGCAGCTGTATAAAATTGCGGGCAGCACGGTAGCACTGTTGCTTCACAACGCCAGGGCCCCCGGTTCGATCCCTGCTTGGGTCACTGTCCGTGCGGAATTTGCACTTTCTCCCTGTGTCTGCATCGGTTTCCTCGGGTGCTCCGGTTTCCTCCCGCAAGTCCCGAAAGATGTGCTGTTAAGTAATTTGGACGTTCTGAATTCTCCCTCAAGTGTACCCGAACAGGCGCCGAAATGTGACTAGGGGCTTTTCACAGTAACTTCATTTCAGTGTTAATGTAAGCCTAATAGTGACAATAAAGATCATAAAAAAACAAGATGTGGAGATGCGTTGTACTGGGGTGAGCACAGTAAGAAGTCTTACAACACCAGGTTAAAGTCCAACAGGTTTGTTTCGAACACTAGCTTTCGGAGCAGTGCGCCGAAAGCTAGTGTTTGAAAGAAACCTGTTGGACTTTAACCTGGTGTTGAAAGACTTCTTACTATAAAAAACAAGAACCTGGCAACCTCACCTCCGAAGGGGATATCGTAGGTGAGCGCTCAGGTTACCAATGCCATCCAGGGTGCCAGTCTCGGGGGGGCACCATCTAGGACGCAGAGGACCCAGGTAAGTTCAACTCAGGCCGGGGGGGGGTCGCTCACAGGCGTAAACGGCCCTTCATGTCTGTGAGCCTCTAGGTTTAAAGGAGTCTGGCGGCTGGTATGCAGCCAGTAATTTCTGTGTCCTCCTTGCTGGGTCTCTGACAATATAACTGCTGAGTGATTGCCCTTCCAGAGTAGCAGCTGGAAAGTGGGTAGGAGCAGGCGAATCCATAAGGTCAATCCTAGGGCGACTGTGAGGTTCTTGGGTGGGTTCCCATGGGCAAAGTGGGGGATCTGAGAAGGGGTGTTTCCCAGCCACATGAGGCCTGAGGAACCTCACACAGAGGGGGAGGACGACTGCAGTGAGAATGAATCCCCACACTAAGGCAGCATTGTGAAACCAGAGGGCATGAGTTGTATGGAAGTTTAAGGCCACTGGTTATGGAGGCCAGGCTGCCAGGGATTAGGGTGTGGGTGGCTGGCTGTTCCAGTGGATAGCATGTTTAATCTGCAGCCCATGTGAGCTGGGGGAACGAGGGTGCCCTCTAGGCATGAAACTGACATGCTAATTGCAGTCTTCACACAAATCAGGTGTTGCTTACCTGCTCTAAGGGGAAACCAGTTGCCTGATCATCTCCCTGACATTGCCCCTTGGTGAATCAATTGTGCCAATGAGTGTGCCATTGATTGGCACCCAATTTTTAAGTTGGAAGCGTTGCCCCTAAGCATCGAACGACAAGTCTCAGTCACATCTACATAACAGAGAGGTGTCACAGATGTGGCCCCCCAATACAAGGCGTTATGGTGAAGTCCCTCATCCGTCATCTTGTTCAAGGGATGACGAGGGGGCAGAGTCTTGTTCCGACGCGAGGTTAGAATGCAGGACCATTGAATGCATTTAATTGCCTTAACTCTTTGGGGGGTGGGATGCGGGCGTGGGGGGGGGGGGGGGGGGGGTGCACGCAGACCGCTGAGGCTCTCAAGGATCGAAGCTCTTCATGCAGGTGGAGTTGCAAGGAACAACTGTGTGGAAGTGACAGGGGAGAGAGTTAAGTTTAATGAAAAGGCGCTCAGTGAGGGGATGTGCATGGATGGATGTTCTAGATCCGGAGAGGGCTGAGAATCAAGGCATTATCAAGAACCCTCATCTTTCACTTTGATGTTCTCTTCCTGTCACTTTATGATTTTGGAGAATCATGGAGCAGGTCGAGTTGGTAATTCCTTTGATTATGATCGATCAGCAGCAGCGACATCAATGTGTCACTTCAGGCTGCCAGGAACAGAACCCTGCAAAGGAGGGGAAGGCTCTTCCAGGAGCAGGGCCACAAATTGCGGAGCCTTGGAGGAGACACTACCAGCCAAAAATATTCTGGCAGCAAATTTCATATCTCCAGATGTCAGAGGACCAGTGCCGGTGGAGACTGCGCCTGTCCCGGGGAACAATGGACCACCTGTGCTAGGTGATGCCAGAGTTGGATCCACATGGACTTGGAGGTCACCCAATGCCAGTGGCTCTATTCAGGGCTGCACTGGTAACCTGTGTGGCATATGCCAGTCAGCAGTGCACAAGTGATGTGCAGATGTACTATTTGTGAGGACCCACATGTACGTCTACGTGGACTGAGATCAGGAGGCCAGGGCCATGGACTTTGCCCGCAAAGCAGACATATCCCAATGCAGGATGCCAGCGACTGCACCCACATGGTTCTGTTCTTCCCATGGTGGCATGGGGCATCATTTTTGAACTGCAAGGGATACCACTCACTCAATATCCAGATTGTCTGTGACCACAAGATGTGCATCATGCAGGTGTGTGCCCCTTTCCAAGGGAGCATCCATGATAGTTACATATTGCAGCACTCGCAGATCCCAGGCATTTTTGAGGGTTAGCAGTGGCTGGAGGGGTGGCTCATCGGGGACAAAGAGTACCCACTCAACAGGTGGCTATGACACCAGTGCAGAGGCCACAAACACTCGCTGAGACTCGCTACAACATGGCTCATGCATCACCGCATGCGTTGGTTGACCGCATGCAATGATTGGACTGCACAAGATGTGGGTTCAGTGCCTGACCGTTCGGGGGGAGCCCTCAAATACACCCTCCAAAGAGTGAGCTGCATCATAGTAATTTGATGCACCCTGCACAATCTAGCACTACAGCGGGAAGAGCAGCTGGACCAGAAAGAGATGGAGAACCGCCAGATCTCCTCAGATGAGGAAGATATCGAGGAGGACACCGAGGAGCGACCATGGAGGAGGAGGAGGAAGGATGTTGGGTGCTGGCCAGGGCCTGCATGGGGCACAGGGCTAGGGACATCCTCATTGACTCTCTATTTGCTGACGACCAGGACTAGGTTGTGAAGAGCTCTCCCACCATGGGGTCTGACATCCACTCACTTCTGTGTTGGCTGTGAGAGGACATCACGATGGTGGCTACACTCATGGGTAGGGTGCTAAAGTGATTGGCCAGACTCTGCCAGCAAATGATGATGAATTGCAATGAGGACAGAGCAATGCTCCTTGCATCCTCAACGATATGTCTAGACTACTGCCTGACAGAAAACTGAGTGCACCCTGCCAATGAATGGGCTTATCATGGGCCCAGAGATGTTGGATGACGAATCTCAACTGCTACTGCCCCCTCTGAGGTCAGGGTTCCTGGTGTTTTTCCCCACCTACATATGAGGTGAATAGGCTCTGAACACTTTTTCAGCCCTTGGCATCCTTATCATTAGAGAAGACTGGCATGTACGAGAGGCCTGAGTATTGATGTTGGGGGGGTGGAGCACGGGGTTTAACCTTCCAATGGGGAGGGGGTGTTGCTTGGGCATTCCTGTGCCAAGGAACTGTGTCGTCAGCGTGGGAAGTGGAGAGACATTGTGCTGTAATTTTCACACTCCACAGGAATGAAGCAGCGAGTGTGCTCTGGGGTTTGCGGAAAATTACACCATGAAATGCCCACATGGAGGATCTGTAGGGGTGAACAAAGTGACAGAATGATATAATGGTAACTTATCTCTACTAGTGCCCGGTTCACCTATAGAATCACTGCAGTCCAGAAGGTGGTCATTCGGTCCATTGAGTCTGCACCGACCATCCGAAAGAGCACCCTACTTAGACCCACACCCCCACCCTCTGCACAGGTCCAGTCCTGCTCCTCGTCTGCCAGCTTAAGGGCTCTCTCTTCATGGGGCGTTAGGCATCTCAGCTCGGCCATGGCTCCGGCAGGCTGTGCCCACTCATGCTAGTTGTGCTTGTGTTTAGCCTGCAATGAGACAGATGGGGAGAGTGTAGGCGGGAGTCCTGCCGGACCAGATGGTGATGAAGGCTGGTACGGGTGAGAGGTGAATGGCAGTAGGGATGTGAGGAGCAGATTATCGACTGGGGGAACAATGGGGATTGGGTGGGGGGAGGCGAGGTCGCCATGACAATTGTTGGGAATCCATGAGTGGCTGGGAGAGAGGTCACTGTGGAGGTGTGAAGGGGTGCAGTGGAAGACATTAGGAGACACGCTTACCCTGGCTGCACAAAGAAGGTCATTCCCCTTCTTCTGGCACTGTTACCCTGTCTATTCTGGAGTGAACTGGCACTCACTATTGCAGTCACTGCCTTCCATAAGAGGGTGGTGACCTTGCTTGATGATCATCTACACGATTGTGGATAGAGGATGTCACATCTCTGCTCCACACTATCCAGGGGTTTGGTGAGGGCTCCGTCCAAAAATCTTCGAACTGTCTTCCTGGTAGCCAGCCCCCCCAACTGGACTTGAAATAAGTGCAGGGGAGGCATTAAAAAGGAGCACTTCACTAGTTACAGAGATTAAGTTTACCTGCAGGAGCGAATCAGAGGAAAGACGCCACAAGCGTCGCTTGAATCACGTAGAAAAACAACTTGTTAAAGAGGCTCAATAATCGGTGAGTTACCTGCCACCAGCGCCAACGGGATTCTCACCGGAACCGACACTTGACAAAAATATGGGAAAATCGCCACCCCAATGTTAATGCAGCCTGGTAGCATGGGCAGCATAATAGCTCAGTGGTTAGCACTGTTGCTTCACAGCTCCAGGGTCCCAGGTTCGATTCCCGGCTTGGGTCACTGTGTGGAGTCTGCATGTTCTCCCCGTGTCTGCGTGGGTTTCCTCCGGGTGCTCCGATTTCCTCCCACAAGTCCCGAAAGACGTGCTGTTAGGTAATTTGGACATTCTGAATTCTCCCTCAGTGTACCCGAACAGGCGTCGGAATGTGGCTACTAGGGGACTTTCACAGTAACTTCATTGCAGTGTTAATGTAAGCCTACTTGTGACAATAAAGATTATTATATTATATTATAACAAACACATTAAAAAGCGTAAGCTACACTCTGGGAGTTGTACTGCAAACTTACCTACACTCTCATACTCCTGATATGTTCTTCACTGAAACACTTTGAATCAGGAATGCCAATTGCAAAACTGAACCTCTAATTCCAAAAATGTTAAGCTGATGTATTGGAGAAGGTGTAAAGCAAAGAGGACAGAGCTACAGTGAGTTACCCTGGGACTTACCTCTCTTGGAAAATAAAAGATGGGATGATTTGAAAGTATTTAAGATTGTATAAAAAAAGAGAATCAGAACTATAAACAAATAAAACAATAAAAAATACCTCAAATCCTATAGGTATCCCCCAATTCATTCGAATTTTCAAATTTCAAGAGGCCAAATCAAACAGGCTTGAAACGTTCAGAGAATATTCAAACTGATCAAAACCATTTAGATGGTGAATCGAAAACCAACAGACATATATTAAATTAATATCCCTTTATAATAAAGATCTTTACTACAATTGAGTTGCTCAGTCAATAAAATGCGAATAAGAAAGGAAGGGAAAGTTTCTCAGTGGGTCTGGGCAATACAATAAAAAGCAGTCTGGGCAATAGAAGGTCATGAGATCGATGTGAAGATTTGGGAAAACAAGTCAGCTGCTGGCAGGGAAAACTGTGCGTCAAGCACGACAATTTAAAAAAGTTTACATACTTCTAAAATACTCTCTGTGCCTTTAGCTGTCATTTCATAATGCTGTGGTCAAAGGGGCTGGGAGATTGACACAGTAACATTTGAGAGTGAGTAAGTACGTGTCTCTAAAAAGTTCCATGTCAAGTGGCTGCAGTCTGAGGTTTGGTGACCCAGCTGGCGATTCGCTTGGGATCTGTTCACCGTCCAGCTGCTGAGAGCTTGCTGAACCTGAGCCAGGAGGCCCCACCTGTCTCGGTTCCATTCCTCATCACTGAGTTATCTAACGGGCTTTCAGTCAGAGGTTGGATGCGTAGCGCCATAAAACAAATTCTTTGTCTAACTTTTTGGACAAAGACCGCGTGATCTGTCGCTAAAGTATTTGCGAGCACGGAGCCATCCGACTGAACCAGAGGCTGACAGCATTTTCAAGGAAAGTTCTTTTAATGTCCAGCTGAACATGCTCCCTTAAGGCTTCGAGAAGAATTTGGCACGCTGACAATGCTGCATTTGACAGGCTATGTGGAATAAGCTGTGTAACTTGGCGTCAATGAGCCTCCAAAGACTATTCAAAAACAACTGGGGGTTCTTTAATCCGTGTGAAACACTGAAACATTTCAGTGAATGAAATAAGATGCCTTGCTTTAACCTTTACTTGCACAATACCTTATTCCCCGATTTTGAAGTAATTGAAGTAATTATGGGGATTTATTTTTTCGTAGAAAGCGTGCACATTAATTTTCTGATATAAACTTGTCTTGAACCCTAGAAACATTCCTCAGAAGTTGTCCTACCGCTTGAGGTTGTTCCTCTCCAAATGGATACAATGTGTAACGAAACCACGGAAGGCGATCGTGAGTAAATAGTTTATTAGGAAATGACAATGTGCTGAGAAAGTCACGACATTCAGCTACAGAACAAGTTGTTATTTTATACAAATGGAGCAAAATACATGTAGATTGGTGAGGCAGCCTTGCAATAACATTTAACCCATTACATTGATGACCACTGCACAACATCTCTGAAAATCAATGACTGTCTACTATACACAGCGGTGTTTGATAGTTCTCACACCTCCGAATCCGAAAATCAGGGTGCATCCAAATTCAGGCTAATTCAGGTTTTTTGCACTGAGTGCTGAATTTGGTGCATTTGAGTGCTATAGTGAGAGTTGGGTGACTGAGGGAGTGCTGAATTTGATGCATTTGAGTGCTATAGTGAGAGTTTGGTGACTGAGGGAGTTGGGTGAGGAGGGAGTAAGGCGCTCCTTTCATTTTGTTTCCTACATTCCCGCAAAGAGCGAGAAGGGAGCCAGGAGTTTACAGAGAGTGCAGCTGACTGGGAGCAGAGTCGGAGGACGGAGGTCCAGTTGGTCCACATGGCAGCTATATTCTGTAAGGTAAGAGGGGATGGAGGCTAGGCCAGTTGCATGCTCCTCTGCCCCGCTGACTATACCTGCGGGAAGTGCACCCAACTCCAGCTCCTCAAAGACCGTGTTAGGGAACTGGAGCTGAAGCTGGATGAACTCCGGATCATCTGGGAGGCAGAGGGGGTGATAGAGAAGAGTTACAGGGAGGTAACCACCAAGGTACAGGACAAGAGTAGCTGGGTTACAGTCAGGGGAAAGAAAACAAACAGGCAGACAGTGCAGGGATCCCTCGTGGCCGTTCCCCTTCAAACAAGTATACCGTTTTGGATGCTGTTGGGGGGGATGACCTACCGGGGGAAGGCCCTAGCGGCCAGGTCTCTGGCACTGAGTCTGACTCTGGGGCTCAGAAGGGAAGGGGGGAGAATAGAAAAGCAATAGTAGTAGGAGATTCAATGGTTAGGGGAATAGATAGGAGATTCTGTGGTCGTGAGCGAGACTCCCGGAAGGTATGTTGCCTCCCGGATGTCAGGGCCAGGGATGTCTCGGATCGTACCTTCAGGATCCTTAAGGGGGAGGGGGAGCAGCCAGAAGTCGTGGTGCACATTGGTACCAACAACGTAGGTAGGAAAAGGGGTGTGGAGGTAATAAACGAGTTTAGGGAGTTAGGCTGGAAGTTAAAAGCCAGGACAGACAGAGTTGTCATCTCTGGTTTGTGCCACGTGATAGCGAGGCTAGGAATAGGGAGAGAGTGCAGCTGAACACGTGGCTGCAGGAATGGTGTAGGAGGGAGGGCTTCAGGTATTTGGATAATTGGAGCGCATTCTGGGGAATGTGGGACCTGTACAAGCAGGACGGGTTGCATCTGAACCAGAGGGACACCAATATCCTGGGAGGGAGGTTTTCTAGTACTCTTCGGGAGGGTTTAAACTAATTTGGCAGGGGAATGGGAACCGGATTTGTAGTCCAGCAACTAGCCGATATTCAGGACGCCAAAGCGTGTAGTGAGGCAGTGGGGAAGGGAACACTGACAAAGGAGAGTACTTGCAGGCACGGAGATGGGTTGAAGTGTGTATACTTCAACGCAAGAAGCATCAGGAATAAGGTGGGTGAACTGAAGGCATGGATCGGTACTTGGGACTACGATGTGGTGGCCATCACGGAAACTTGGATAGAAGAGGGGCAGAAATGGTTGTTGGAGGTCCCTGGTTATAGATGTTTCAATAAGATTAGGGAGGGTGGTAAAAGAGGTAGGGGGGTGGCATTGTTAATTAGAGATAGTATAACAGCTGCAGAAAGGCAGTTCGAGGAGTATCTGCCTACTGAGGTAGTATGGGTTGAAGTCAGAAATAGGAAAGGAGCAGTCACCTTGTTAGGAGTTGTGATGAACGGTTACTGCCTTATCATCATGTAAGGTGATGTCCCCTTTAAGACCAGGCTTGGAACCCTGGGGACTCTGCCTCTGGCTCCGCACATCTGGGAGCCATACATAAAGGCCTGCCTCATGGTCTGTATAGCAGTCAGCTCTCGTCCAAATCTGTAGCATAGTTATTAGCCTAATAAAGCCTTCTTTACAGTTTAATCTCTCAGCATCATTATTGAGGGTACCTCAGGAGTTTTCTATAGGCCCCCTAATAGTAGCAGAGATGTGGAGGAACAGATTGGGAAACAGATTTTGGAAAGGTGCAGAAGTCACAGGGTAGTAGTCATGGGTGACTTTAACTTCCCAAACATTGATTGGAAACTCTTTAGATCAAATAGTTTGGATGGGGTGGTGTTTGTGCAGTGTGTCCAGGAAGCTTTTCTAACACAGCATGTAGATTGTCCGACCAGAGGAGGGGCAATATTGGATTTAGTACTTGGTAATGAACCAAGACAAGTGATAGATTTGTTAGTGGGGGAGCATTTTGGAGATAGTGACCACAATTCTGTGACTTTCACTTTAGTAATGGAGAGGGATAGGTACGTGCAACAGGGCAAGGTTTACAATTGGGGGAAGGGTAAATACGATGTTGTCAGACAAGAATTGAAGTGCATAAGTTGGGAACATAGGCTGTCAGGGAAGGACACAAGTGAAATGTGGAACTTGTTCAAGGAACAGGTACTACGTGTCCTTGATATGTATGTCCCTGTCAGGCAGGGAAGAGATGGTCGAGTGAGGGAACCATGGTTGACAAGGGAGGTTGAATGTCTTGTTAACAGGAAAAAGGAGACTTATGTAAGGCTGAGGAAACAAGGTTCAGACAGGGCGTTGGAGGGATACAAGATAGCCAGGAGGAAACTGAAGAAAGGGATTAGTAGAGCTAAGAGAGGGCATGAACAATCTTTGGCGGGTAGGATCAAGGAAAACCCCAAGGCCTTTTACACATATGTGAGAAATATGAGAATGACTAGAGCGAGGGTAGGTCCGATCAAGGACAGTAGCGGGAGATTGTGTATTGAGTCTGAAGAGATAGGAGAGGTCTTGAACGAGTACTTTTCTTCTGTATTTACAAATGAGAGGGGCCATATTGTTGGAGAGGACAGTGTGAAACAGACTGGTAAGCTCGAGGAAATACTTGTTGGGAAGGAAGATGTGTTGGGCATTTTGAAAAACTTGAGGATAGACAAGTCCCCCGGGCCTGAAGGGATATATCCAATGATTCTATGGGAAGCAAGAGATGAAATTGCAGAGCCGTTGGCAATGATCTTTTCGTCCTCACTGTCAACAGGGGTGGTACCAGGGGATTGGAGAGTGGCGAATGTCATGCCCCTGTTCAAAAAAGGGACTAGGGATAACCCTGGGAATTACAGGCCAGTTAGTCTTACTTCGGTGGTAGGATAGAATAGGATTCCTGAGCATCTGGAAAGACACTGCTTGATTAGGGATAGTCAGCACGGATTTGTGAGGGGTAGGTCTTGCCTTACAAGTCTTATTGAATTCTTTGAGGAGGTGACCAAGCATGTGGATGAAGGTAAAGCAGTGGATGTAGTGTACATGGATTTTAGTAAGGCATTTGATAAGGTTCTCCATGGTAGGCTTATGCAGAAAGTAAGGAGGCATGGGATAGTGGGAAATTTGGCCAGTTGGATAACGAACTGGCTAACCGATAGAAGTCAGAGAGTGGTGGTGGATGGCAAATATTCAGCCTGGATCCCAGTTACCAGTGGCGTACCGCAGGGATCCGTTCTGGGTCCTCTGCTGTGTGTGATTTTCATTAATGACTTGGATGAGGGAGTTGAAGGGTGAGTCAGTAAATTTGCAGCCGATACGAAGATTGGTGGAGTTGTGGATAGTGAGGAGGGCTGTTGTCGGCTGCTACGGGACATAGATAAGATGCAGCGCTGGGCTGAGAAGTGGCAGATGGAGTTTAACCCTGAAAAGTGTGAGTTTGTCCATTTGGAAGGACAAATATGAATGCGGAATACAGGGTTAACGGTAGAGTTCTTGGCAATGTGGACGAGCAGAGAGATCTTGCTTGGGGTCTTTGTTCATACATCTTTGAAAGTTGCCACTCAAGTGGATAGAGCTGTGAAGAAGGCGTATGGTGTGCTAGCATTCATTAACAGAGGGATTGAATTTAAGAGCTGTGAGGTGATGATGCAGCTGTACAAAACTTTGGTACGGCCACATTTGGAGTACTGTGTACAGTTCTGGTCGCCTCATTTTAGGAAGGACGTGGAAGCTTTGGAAAAGTTGCAAAGGAAATTCACCAGGATGTTGCCTGCAATGGAGAGTAGGTCTTACGAGGAAAGGTTGAGGGTGCTAGGCCTTTTCTCATTAGAACGGAGAAGGATGAGGGATGACATGATAGAGGTTTCTCAGATGATCAGGGGAATAGATAGAGTAGACAGTCAGAGACTTTTTCCCCGGGTGGAACAAACCGATATAAATTTAAGGTGAATGGTGGAAGATATAGGGAGGATGTCAGAGGTAGGTTCTTTACCCAGAGAGTAGTGGGGGCATGGAATGCACTGCCTGTGGAAGTAGTTGAGTCGGAAACATTAGGGACCTTCAAGCAGCTATTGGATAGGTACATGGATTACGGTAAAATTATATAGTGTAGATTTATTTGTTCTTAAGGGCAGCACGGTAGCATTGTGGATAGCACAATTGCTTCACAGCTCCAGGGTCCCAGGTTCGATTCCGGCTTGAGTCACTGTCTGTGCGGAATCTGCACATCCTCCCCGTGTCTGTGTGGGTTTCCTCCGGGTGCTCCGGTTTCCTCCCACAGTCTAAAGATGTGCAGGTTAGGTGGATTGGCCATGATAAATTGCCCTTTGTGTCCAAAATTGCCCTTCGTGTTGGGTGGTGGTGTTGACTTTGGGTAGGGTGCTCTTTCCAAGAGCAGGTGCAGACTCAATGGGCCGAATGGCCTCCTTCTGCACTGTAAATTCAACGATAATCTATGATTAATCTAGGACAAAGGTTCGGCACAACATCGTGGGCCGAAGGGCCTGTTCTGTGCTGTATTTTTCTATGTTCTATGTTTTCTATGTTCTTCTTCTGACCGGGTCACTCAGCAACGCAGACCAACCCTTGACAGTGACCGGTCCAGCCATCGCGAAACATACCGTAAGTCTTACTTCAACGCTCGCAACGAGATAGGCGCTCCTAGCTAACAATCTGTACCAGCTTCGAATCCCGCAGGCTCAGAACCCGAACGAAAGGCCATTCGTTTCCCTGACCTGGTGGGTCATTTCCAGGTTAAGTATTGGCCTGTTAGTTGTAGGAAGTAGCTTCGACGTAGAATTTATGCATGAGTATCGATTACTGTATATAATAAATGTGCTTTGATTTAACTCTTACGAAGCGGTGTGTTGGATTATTGATCATTAATCGGACTTGAACCACGTGGCGGTATGGAAAGATACCTGGCGACTCGAACAAAGGTGATAGAACAGAGCAATTAAACTAAGGCTAAAGTTAGCAACAGAAGATGTGTTGGGCATTTTGAAAAACTTGCGGATAGACAAATCCCCCGGGCCTGACGGGATATATCCAAGGATTCTATGGGAAGCAAGAGATGAAATTGCAGAGCCGTTGGCAATGATCTTTTCGTCCTCACTGTCAACAGGGGTGGTACCAAGGGATTGGAGAGTGGCGAATGTCGTGCCCCTGTTCAAAAAAGGGACGAGGGATAACCCTGTGAATTACAGGCCAGTTAGTCTTACTTCGGTGGTAGGCAAAGTAATGGAAAGGGTACTGAAGGATAGGATTTCTGAGCATCTGGAAAGACACTGCTTGATTAGGAATAGTCAGCACGGATTTGTGAGGGGTAGGTCTTGCCTTACAAGTCTTATTGAATTCTTTGAGGAGGTGACCAAGCATGTGGATGAAGGTAAAGCAGTGGATGTAGTGTACATGGATTTTAGTAAGGCATTTGATAAAGTTCCCCATGGTAGGCTTATGCAGAAAGTAAGGAGGCATGGGATAGTGGGAAATTTGGCCAGTTGGATAACGAACTGGCTAACCGATAGAAGTCGGAGAGTGGTGGTGGATGGCAAATATTCAGCCTGGATCCCAGTTACCAGTGGTGTACCGCAGGGATCAGTTCTGGGTCCTCAGCTGTTTATGATTTTTATTAATGACTTGGATGAGGGAGTTGAAGGTTGGGTTAGTAAATTTGCAGATGATACGAAGATTGGTGGAGTTGTGGATAGTGAGGAGGGCTGTTGTCGGCTGCAAAGAGACATAGATAGGATGCAGGGCTGGGCTGAGAAGTGGCAGATAGAGTTTAACCCTGAAAAGTGTGAGGTTATCCATTTTGGAAGGACAAATATGAATGCGGAATACAGGGTTAACGGTAGAGTTCTTGGCAATGTGGAGGAGCAGAGAGATCTTGCTTGGGGTCTTTGTTCATACATCTTTGAAAGTTGCCACTCAAGTGGATAGAGCTGTGAAGAATGCCTATGGTGTGCTAGCGTTCATTAACAGAGGGATTGAATTTAAGAGCCGTGAGGTGATGATGCAGCTGTACAAAACTTTGGTAAGGCCACATTTGGAGTACTGTGTACAGTTCTGGTCGCCTCATTTTAGGAAGGATGTGGAAGCTTTGAAAAAGGTGCAAAGAAGATTTACCAGGATGTTGCCTGGAATGGAGAGTAGGTCTTACGAGGAAAGGTTGAGGGTGCTAGGCCTTTTCTCATTAGAACGGAGAAGGATGAGGGGCGACTTGATAGAGGTTTATAAGATGATCAGGGGAATAGATAGAGTAGACAGTCAGAGACTTTTTCCCCGGGTGGAACAAACGATTACAAGGGTACATGAATTTAAGATATAGGGGGGATGTCAGAGGTAGGTTCTTTACCCAGAGAGTAGTGGGGGCATGGAATGCACTGCCTGTGGAAGTAGTTGAGTCGGAAACATTAGGGACCTTCAAGCAGCTATTGGATAAGTACATGGATTACGGTAGAATGATATAGTGAAGATTAATTTGTTCTTAAGGGCACCACGGTAGCATTGTGGATAGCACAATTGCTTCACAGCTCCAGGGTCCCAGGTTCGATTCCGGCTTGGGTCACTGTCTGTGCGGAGTCTGCACATCCTCCCTGTGTGTGCGTGGGTTTCCTCCGGGTGCTCTGGTTTCCTCCCACAGTCCAAAGATGTGCAGGTTATATAGATTGGCCATTATAAATTGCCCTTAGTGTCCAAAATTGCCCTTCGTGTTGGGTGGAGGTGTTGACCTTGGGTTGGGTGCTCTTTCCAGGAGCCGGTGCAGACTCAATGGGCCGAATGGCCTCCTTCTGCACTGTAAATTCAACGATAATCTATGATTACTCTAGGACAAAGGTTCGGCACAACATCGTGGGCCGAAGGGCCTGTTCTGTGCTGTATGTTTCTGTGTTCTATGCTCTTCGAATCCCGATTGTGGATGCATAATCTAGGCTGACCATCCTGGAAGTGCGTACTGTCGGAGGTGCCATCTTTCAGAGGCCCACCTCTTCAGATGAATGTCAAAGATGTCGTGGCACCATTCAAAAAAGAGCAGGACAATGACCCGGTCAAGACTACTAAAAATAATTGCTCCTATTTCTGATTGTGGGATGTCGCTGCCAACATTTGTTGCCCATCCCTAACTGCTCTTGACTGAGCAGTTTTCTGGGCCATTTCAGAGGTCAGTGAAGAGTCAACCTGAGATACCCTCAATTACGACTCAGGAGGGAGATTGATAATTCAAAGGCTTTAATTACCAGAGAACCAGACAGCTGCCATGAAGTGTGCTCACTGCACGCTGCCTACTGAACGTAACCTTATATACAGCTTCCTGGGGGTGGAGCCAGAGGCGGAGTCCCCCAGGGTTCCAAACCTGGTCTTAAAGGGGCCTACGCATTAAAGGTACATGTGTATACAGATATCATTCATCACATTCACCCCCTGTTTAAAAAAACGCATAGTCCATCGGAGGGGAAGTGGAATTACAAGTTCAGTCTTTTGGGTGGTCTGATTGCCCGTGTCGACCTTCTCAGCTCCGGTGGTGGTGCGGCGGATACGGTCGTCCTCGCTGGTGGTATATCCGGGAGCACGGTTGTCTGAGCCTTTGTCCGCGTTGGAGCAGGGGGGCTATCTGGGGTGACTAGGGTGATTGGTGCCGGTGCCGGCTGGGGGGAGGGAGGCGCTATGGGGGGGGGGGGGGGGGCGCTGTCGGAGTCGACAGCCGGTGCGGGGAGGGGAACGTCGGTGGAAGGGGGGCGTCAGTGGGCGAGCCAGCGGGTGCCAGGTCTCGCAGGGAAACGGTGTCCTGCCTGCCGTCGGGGTACTCGACGTAGGCGTATTGAGGGTTTGCGTGTAGTAGTTGGACCCTCTCGACCAGTGGATCTGTCTTATGGCTCCTCACGTGCCTCCGGAGTAGAACTGGTCCCAGAGTCGTCAGCCAACGTGGAAGCGAGACCCCAGATGTGGAATTCCTGGGGAAGACAAACAAGCGGTTGTGAGGGGTCTTGTTCGTGGCCGTACAGAGGAGCGACCTAATGGAGTGTAGGGCATCGGGTAGGACCTCCTGCCAGCGGGCGGTTGGGAGACTTCTTGACCATAGGGCTAGAAGGACAGCCTTCCAAACTGTCGCATTCTCTCTCTCCACCTGCCCGTTTCCCCGCAGGTTATAGCTGGCCGTTCTGCTCGAGGCGATGCCCTTGTTGAGCAGGTATCGACGCAGTTCATCGCTCATGAACGATGTACCCCGGTCGCTGTGGATATAAGCGGGGAAACCAAACAGCGTGAAGGTGCTGTGCAGTGCCTTGATTACGGAGGCCGAGGTCATATCGGGGCAGGGGACAGAGAAGGGGAAGCGGGAGAATTCATCGATGACAGTGAGGAAATAACTTGCCGTTGGTGGATGGAGGGGCCCTTTGAAGTCCACGCTTAGTCGCTCAAAGGGTCCAGCGGCCTTTACCAGGCAAGCTTTGTCTGGTCGATAGAAGTGCGGTTTGCACTCCGCACAGATCTGGCAAGCCTTGGTCATGGCCTTGACCTCCTCGGTGGAGTAAGGTAGGTTGCGGGTCTTGATGAAATGGGCAAGCCGGGTGACCCCGGGTGGCAGAGGTCATCGTGGATGGTCCGCAGCCGGCCTTTCTGCGCGTTGGCGCACGTGCCGCGGGACAAGGCATCTGGGAACTCGTTGAGCTTCCCCGGACGATATGTAATATCGTACGTGTAGGCGGAGAGTTCGATCCTCCACCTCAGAATTTTATCATTCTTTATTTTGCCCCGTTGTGCGTTATCGAACATAAAGGCGACTGGCCGTTGGTCGGTGACGAGGGCGAACCTCCTACCGGCTAGGTAGTGGCTCCAGTGCCGCACGGCCTCCACTATGGCTTGTGCCTCCTTCTCGACTGCAGAGTGTCGAATTTCCGAGGCGGTGAGTGTTCGGGAGAAGAACGCTACAGATCTGCCCGCCTGGTTGAGGGTAGCAGCCAGGGCGACGTCTGATGCGTCGCTTTCTACCTGAGGGGGAATGGTTTCGTCCACCGCGTGCATGGCGGCCTTGATGATATTGGCCTTGATACGACTGAAGGCCGACTGAGCCTCAGCCGTCAGGGAAAAAACCGTGGTCTTAATGAGTGGTGAGCTTTGCCGGCATGTCTGGGGACCCACTGGGCATAATAGGAAAAAAAAGCCAGGCACCGTTTGAGTGCCTTGAGGCTACGGGGAGGGGAAGTTCCTTAAGGGGACGCATGCGGTCGGGGTCTGCCCCTCGGACCCCGTTTTCCACGACGTAGCCGAGGATGGCAAGCCGGGTTGTGTGGAACACGCATTTCTCTTTATTGTATATCAGATTGAGGGCCTGGGCGGTCTGGAGGAACTTCCTCAGGTTTTCGTGATGGTCCTGCTGGTCATGGCTGCAGATGGTGACGTTGTCCAAGTATGGGTATGTAGCCAGTAAGCCGTACAGGTCCACCATTTGATCCATTGCCCTTTGGAAAACGGAGACTCCATTTGTGACACCGAAAGGGACCCTGAGGAAGTGGAAGAGCCGACCGGCAGCTTCGAAGGCCGTATAGGGGCGGTCCACTGGGCGGATAGGGAGTTGATGATAGGCCGATTTTTGGTCGACCGTGGAGAATACTCGATACTGGATGATTTGGTTCACCATTTCTGCTATGCGGGGAAGTGGGTACGCATCAAGTTGCGTAAAGCGGTTTATGGTCTGGCTATAGTCCACCACCATACGTTGTTTTTCTCCGGGGCGGATTACTAGTACTTGTGCCCTCCAAGGGCTGTTGCTAGCCTCTATGACCCCTTCTTTTAGTAGCCGCTGAAACTCTGACTTGATGAAAATCATGTCTTGGGCACTGTACCGCCGACTCCTGGTGGCGGCGAGCTTACAGTCGGGAGTGAGGTTCGCGAAGAGGGGGGTGGTGCAACCTTGCGTGTCGCCAGGCTACATACCGTGAGCGGGGGGCAGGGGTCCGCTGAACTTCAGTGTCTGGCTTCGGTGGCTGCACTGAAAGTCCAGACCGAGCAGCAGGGGGGCGCAGAGGTGAGGGAGGACATAAAGTTTAAAACGGGCGTATTTGGCGCCTTGGATAGCGAGGTTCGCGACACAATACCCCGTGATTTGGACCGAATGAGACCTAGATGCGAGGGCGATAGTTTGGGAGGCGGGATAGGTGCGCAGGGAGCATCGTCTTACCATGTCAAAAAGGCAGGGGGTGTCGCGGCCGTTGATTTGAACCTGCATCATTGAGTTTCGCGGGTGCTTCGGCCGAGGTTGATCGAGCGTGATCGCTCCTAGTTGCGGGCAGTCAGAGTCCTCGGTTGAATCGGATTCGCAAAATGGCCACCGCCGTCGGTCGCACGTTTTGAGTTTTGAAGAAGGCCGCCGCCAAGATGGCCGCCCCATGACTCGCACGAGGCCGATGACGTGTCGGAAGTAGGCGTGTCTGGCCGCCGCGCGGCCGCGTTGCGGGGCCTGTGGTCACGGGAGTTCGATTTCTGGGCCCGATGAGACTTTTGTTTCTGGCCTTTGGGCCCAGCCAGGCAGACCTTCGCGAAGTGCCCCTTCTTTCCACATTCGCCGCAGATAGCGGAGCGGGGCGGACAACACTGGCGTGAGTGCTGGCCTTGCCCACAGAAATAGCATGGAGGGCCCCCGGTGTGAGCGGGTCGCCGCGCGGCGCAGGCCTGTAGCGTGGCCGAATCTGGAGGGGATCGAGAGGGGTTCGCAAGGTCCGCGGAGTACATGCGGAGATTATGGTGGGCCGCTTCCAGGGAAGAGGCAAGAGTTACCGTGCGTTGGAGGTCCTTCGCTCCGTCTTCTAGGAGCCGCTGCCGGATGTACGTGGATCGGAAACCGGACACAAAAGCATCACGAATATGTAAGTTCATGTGGACTTCTGCCGTCACCTCTTTATGGTTGCAGTTCCTGGCGAGCGCGGTGAGTCTCTCCAAGTATTCATCTTGCGTTTCCCCGGAGTGCTGGCGGCAGGTCAAGAGCAAATGTCTGGCATGTACCTCGTTTATCAGCTTTACAAAGCACTTCTGTAGGATTTCGAGCGCCGTTTCGTACGTCGTAGCTTTCTCGATCACGGAGGATAGTCGGTGGCCCACCCGGGCATGTAGTAAGCTCAGCTTGCGAGGTCCGTCAACTTCAGTCTCTGAGGAATTCAGGTAGGCCTCAAAGCACCGGAGCCAGTATTTAAACATTTCAGTGGCCTCCGGCGACCGAGCGTCCAAATTGAGCTTCTCCGGCTTTAGACCGCTGTCCATCATGATGTAGTCTGGTTATTAAATTGAGATACCCTCAATTACGGCTCAGGAGAGGAGATTGATAATTCAAAGGCTTTAATTACCAGAGAACCAGACAGCTGCCGAGAAGTGTGCTCACTGCACGCTGCCTACTGAACGTAACCTTATATACAGCTTCCTGGGGGCGGAGACGGAGTCCCCCAGGGTTCCAAACCCGGTCTTAAAGGGGCCTACACATTAAAGGTAAATGTGTATACAGATATCATTCATCACACAACCACATTGCTGTTGGTCTGGAGTCACATGTAGGCCGGACAAGTTAAAGAGAGCAGATTTCCTTCCCCAAAAGACATTAGGGAACCAGATGAGTTTTTACAACAATGGATTCATGGGGCGGGATTCTCCCCTACCCGGCGGGGCAGGGGATCCCGGCGAGACGGAGTGGCGTGAACCACTCCGGCGTCAGGGTATCCCAAAGGTGCAGAATCCTCCGCACCTTCAGGGGCTAGGCCCGCCCCGGAGTGATTTGCGCCCGGCCAGCAGGAAAGGGGCTTGGCGCCATGCCAGCCGGGGCCGAATGGACTCCACCGGCTGGCACGGGTCCGTGCATGCACGAGAGCGTCAGCGTCTGCTGACGTCATCCCCACGCATGCGCACATGGAGTCACTTCCGCACCAGGAATGGCGGATGACCACGGCCTCCGGTGTGGAAGGAATAGAGTGCCCCCACGGCACAGGCCAGCCGCGGATCGGTGGGCCCTGACCGCGGGCCAGGCCACCATGGGGGCACATCCCGGAGCCAGATCCCCCCGCGACCACCCAATAACCCCGGAGGCCGCCCGCACCGCCAGGTCCCGCTGGTAAGGGACCAACTCCAATTTACGCCGGTGGGACTGGCTACAGACGGGCGGGACTTCAGCCCATCGCGGGCCGGAGAATTCGGGCGGCCCCGGGGCCCATTGAGTTGCGCCGGATCCCGCCATTCTCCAAGGCGGGCAGCGCAACTCACGCCACGCTGGTTTTTGGGGGGTGGGAGAATTCGGAGGCCGGCGGGGGCGGGATTCACGCCGACCCCCGGCGATTCTCCGACCCGGCGGGGGGGTCGGAGAATCCCGCCCATGATCATCATCGGGAATACCAGTTTTTAAAAATTAATTCAAATTTCAATATCTGTCCTGGCGGGATTCAAACCCAGGTCCCCAGAGCTTTACCCTCGGTCTCTGGATTACTAGTCCAATGACAACACCACTACGTCACTGCCTCAGCTGTGCTGCCATATTTGTTATCTATCAATGATAAACAAAGATAAATAACTGATGGTAAAAACTTTGGAACATTTTGAGGATTGATGTGTAAACGCAAGTTGTTTCTTAATATAATTATAAAGACATGCAACTCCTCTGCTTCCCGCCCCCACCAAACATCTCCCTGTAATGGATGACTGTTGAATCATAAGCATATTCAGCAATATTTCACAAACAGTATTAGGTAAAATTCCCATCATTGCATTCTATAAAAAACCATCAGTATAGCTTCCGATCATTATGGATGGCACACTGTTGTATACCTAGTAATCCAGAGTTCAAATTTCACCATTGTAATTTCACAATTTGAATTTAATCTGAAACCTGATGCCACTAAAATGACCACAAAAACTGTTGGATTGTGTTGAAAACCCAACTAGTTCACAATTATTCCCAAGAGAAGGAAACTTACCATCCTCACCTGCACCAGTAGGGCTAAACAGCTGGCTTGTAAAGCAGAAGAAGGCCAGCAGCGTGGATTCAATTCCCGTACCAGCCTCCCCGAACAGGTGCCGGAATGTGGCGACTAGGGGCTTTTCACAGTAACTTCATTCGAAGCCTATTTGTGACAATAAGCGATTTTCATTTTCATTTTGCAGTATGGACTGTCTCTTGAATGGCTTATTAATCCATTCAGTTGTACCACTATCTACGGAGGAAACCTGAAGTTAAAGGATCAATGATAGCCTTGGCAGTAATGCCACATCCTGAAAATTAATAAAATAGAATTTGATCTTTAAATTGCTGATGAATTAGGTTTTCTTTATTAAGTTGATAATTGAGTCCAATTTTAAACGGTTAATTAACTTGGCAGCATAAGCCCTGCAATGCAAGAGAGATGTAGTCAATTTAGTTTATTAGCTTTGTGTCACACATCGTTACTTAAATAAGAAATAAAGACTTCTGGGCCTTGGTTTAATGCTGATGGGCAGTGTTATGGTCAGCAACTAAGGCTCCAGTCTAATTTTTGTTTGAAACATTGTGGAGGAATGAGAGGCAAGTTGCTCGAACTTGTAACATTTTATTTGAAAAGTGGAAAAAAATGGCTGGGTGTTCTCTCGAAAAAGAATCCCTTTGCTCTTAGAGGCAATGACAGAAGTTGAAATGAAAATCGCTTATTGTCACAAGTAGGCTTCAAATGAAGTTACTGTGAAAAGCCCCTCGTCGCCACATTCCGGCGCCTGTTCGGGGAGGCTGGTATGGGAATTGAACAGTGCTGCTGGCCTGCCATGGTCTGCTTTAAAAGCCAGCGATTTAGCCCAGTGTGCTAAACCAGCCCCTAAGTTAACTCAACCAGCTCTGTTTGGTCAACACTGCAGGAAGAAATGTGCATGTGGATATGAGCGATGGAAAGATCACCCTCAGCCGTGAAAAGGAGCTGGAGTATTCAGGGCGGCCCATTCCACTCTTGCTTGACTGTTCCATCCCTCCGCCCCCCCCCCCACGCGCTCCAGCTCTGCTCCACTTCTTCCCCCTCACTTTCTGAGTCCTCGAGCTCTGCTCCACTTCCTTCCCCTCACTCACTGAGTACCCCAGCTCTGCTCCTCATCCTCCTTTCCAGTCCCTGAACACCCCAGTCCTGCTCCACTTCCTCCTCTTCACTTGCCGAGCACTCAGCTCTGCTCCACCTCCACCCTTCACTCCCCAAGTACCCCAGCTCTGCTCCACCTCCCCCCCTTCGCTCCCCGAGTACCCAGCTCTGCTCCACTTCCTCCACCGAGCACCCCAGCTCTGCTCCACATCCTCCTTTTCAGTCCCTGAACATCCCAGTCCTGCTCCACTTCCTCCGCACTCCCCGACCACCCCAGCTGTGTTGCATTCCTGCTGAGACCAAGACCAGGAACTTAAGCGTTGCCTCACATTCTAAGACCACAGAACAGGAGTAGGCCATTCAGCCCCTGGAGCCTGTCCCACCATTTAATGAGATCCTGGTTGACCTGTGGCCTAACTCCATGTTCCTGCTCTTGGCCCATATCCCTTAATATCTTTGCTCAACAAAAATCTATCTCAGATTAAAATTAATAACTGTTCTAGCTTCAACTGCTGTTTGTGGGAGAGAGTTCCAAACCTCTACCACCCTTTGAGTGAAGAGGTTCTTCCTAACGTCTCTCCTGAACGAACTGGCCCTAATTTCTAGAATCCTCAGCCAGTCTTTCCCTGTTAATATCTTCTTCCATCCACTATTGAAATGCTCCAACTGTAGTCATCTTCAATGAACAGACAGTCCATTAATGCACAAGGCTAGAGTTTCCAATCATTCTTCACTATTTGCGTTTACTGTGCACATTTCTGTACCTGTCTTACCTTCTACTAAATACAAAGAATCATGTCAGACACACATGGCCTAATATGGGTGGGAATATTCTAATTAGGCAGTAGCTCCACTAAAATTAAAAATAATTAAATGTAAATTATGCATGGAACTCCAGAGATTTTGTGGAATGCACCCATGTGGCCTATGACCACTAAATGAATGGACACATCTGGTGTACTGAGCTCAGTCAAAGTTATCCTGGTCATTTCGACTGCTTAAGAACTCATTCGATGAATTTTGTGATGCCTATCAGTGGAGTCCCTGTTTGTTGCATGGATTTGGAAGAAGAAAATGTTCTTCAGTCTAAGGCAACAGTTTCTGGTGTATCACATGACATGATTAATTAAAGGTATGGAGCTAATTGCCAGATTGTGTAGGTGATTTGTGTCAGAAGCTTTTTGTGACTAGAACTTTATCAAAGACCAGCTGTAGGGGGGAGTGCCTGTTTCTCTTTCATAGGCCCAGGCCCAGGGCCAGAAATGAGCAATTCCTGCAGACACCAGTCACTAGTGTGGAATTTCTTCTTTCATTTTCCACCCCTAAATATACCCATTCAGCAGCTGGGTAAATAGGAGGAAAAGTATGTTGAATCCCTTGCTCAGACCTCTGGTGATGGAATCCTGGGGTGAGAAACCTAGCTCAAGCTCCAGAGATTTTGTCATTGTGTGATGGTGTTTAATGTTGGACGAAGACCTTTTTATTTAGTGAAGTCAAACAGGCAATGAAGAATTTGATGACTTAACATCATAAAAGAACTAGGGTAGATGTTCTCAAGGAGCAGTGGATAGAAAATAATGCCTGAGCTTAGAGAACTTAAAACAAATAGCTGTCACCAGATTCCAATGTCTAAAATGTGGGATTAATTTTAAACTAGATGCAAGAAGGAATATTTGTGACCTTTAACATATTTGATATAGTGGGTAGATCTGAGGCAGGACAATTAAACAACACAACAGTGTTATTCGGGTATGCTGTAGTCAAAGAGCTAGAATCTAGGGCACAATATAGTGTTTCCAATATGGTCATGCTTTGTAATTATTTGGGCTTTGCCAGGGAAAAGGCACCACTCCATGACTACCAGCCTACATATGAAGTAAACTGTCTTCAAGTTCCACATTTCATTCTAAGCAAAAATACTTTTCAGAGAATATCAACTGCTGTCTACTTGTTTCCGGCTGCAGACACAAACCACGCCTGGATTTAGTATTTTTCCCTCAACTGAACCTTAGGTCAACGGGCGCCAAAGAAAAAGTGACCAAAAGGAAGTATCTACATTGCTAAAATCTTGGCCGTGAATTTCCATAGGAATTCTCCCAATCTCCTGCCATAGCCTTGGCAACTGCTTGATGCAACCCCTGTAGAATTGCTTTTAGCTGGGGTCTCCTCGACGAGGCCGATAGATGCCGGGTGGCCGTTCGATACAGCGGCAGCATAGCTAAGTGAGCTTTTAAGCTCATTTAACTATACAAGTCCCATTGTGGGCGGGACCCAGATCACGACAACTTGCGAGATCTAATGAGATCTCAACCATTTGCCAGAGTGGGGATAACTGAAGTGCACTCAGATTGGTGGATGTCACAAATAGTGGTCTAGGCTTTTCACCATATATTTCAATGACTTAGATGAAGGAATAGAGAGTTAAATATCCAAGTATGAAGATGACACTAAGTTAGTGTCAGTTGAAAGGAATACAGGACAGGCATGTTCCTGTGAGGAAGAAAGATAAATACGGCAATTTTCGGGAACCTTGGATGACGAGTGATGTTGTAGGCCTCGTCAAAAAGAAAAAGGAGGCATTTGTCAGGGCTAAAAGGCTGGGAACAGACGAAGCCTGTGTGGCATATAAGGAAAGTAGGAAGGAACTTAAGCAAGGAGTCAGGAGGGCTAGAAGGGGTCATGAAAAGTCATTGGCAAATAGGGTTAAGGAAAATCCCAAGGCTTTTTACACGTACATAAAAAGCAAGAGGGTAGCCAGGGAAAGGGTTGGCCCACTGAAGGATAGGCAAGGGAATCTATGTGTGGAGCCAGAGGAAATGGGCGAGGTACTAAATGAATACTTTGCATCAGTATTCACCAAAGAGAAGGAATTGGTAGATGTTGAGTCTGGAGAAGGGGGTGTAGATAGCCTGGGTCACATTGTGATCCAAAAAGACGAGGTGTTGGGTGTCTTAAAAAATATTAAGGTAGATAAGTCCCCAGGGCCTGATGGGATCTACCCCAGAATACTGAAGGAGGCTGGAGAGGAAATTGCTGAGGCCTTGACAGAAACCTTTGGATCCTCGCTGTCTTCAGGGGATGTCCCGGAGGACTGGAGAATAGCCAATGTTGTTCCTCTGTTTAAGAAGGGTAGCAAGGATAATCCCGGGAACTACAGGCCGGTGAGCCTTACTTCAGTGGTAGGGAAATTACTGGAGAGAATTCTTCGAGACAGGATCTACTCCCATTTGGAAGCAAATGGACGTATTAGTGAGAGGCAGCACGGTTTTGTGAAGGGGAGGTCGTGTCTCACTAACTTGATAGAGTTTTTCGAGGAGGTCACTAAGATGATTGATGCAGGTAGGGCAGTAGATGTTGTCTATATGGACTTCAGTAAGGCCTTTGACAAGGTCCCTCATGGTAGACTAGTACAAAAGGTGAAGTCACACGGGATCAGGGGTGAACTGGCAAGGTGGATACAGAACTGGCTAGGCCATAGAAGGCAGAGGGTAGCAATGGAGGGATGCTTTTCTAATTGGAGGGCTGTGACCAGTGGTGTTCCACAGGGATCAGTGTTGGGACCTTTGCTGTTTGTAGTATATATAAATGATTTGGAGGAAAATGTAACTGGTCTGATTAGTAAGTTTGCAGACGACACAAAGGTTGGTGGAATTGCGGCTAGCGATGAGGACTGTCTGAGGATACAGCAGGATTTAGATTGTCTGGAGACTTGGGCGGAGAGATGGCAGATGGAGTTTAATCCGGACAAATGTGAGGTAATGCATTTTGGAAGGGCTAATGCAGGTAGGGAATATACAGTGAATGGTAGAACCCTCAAGAGTATTGAAAGTCAAAGAGATCTAGGAGTACAGGTCCACAGGTCATTGAAAGGGGCAACACAGGTGGAGAAGGTAGTCAAGAAGGCATACGGCATGCTTGCCTTCATTGGCCGGGGCATTGAGTATAAGAATTGGCAAGTCATGTTGCAGCTGTATAGAACCTTAGTTAGGCCACACTTGGAGTATAGTGTTCAATTCTGGTCGCCACACTACCAGAAGGATGTGGAGGCTTTAGAGAGGGTGCAGAAGAGATTTACCAGAATGTTGCCTGGTATGGAGAGCATAAGCTATGAGGAGCGATTGAATAAACTCGGTTTGTTCTCACTGGAACGAAGGAGGTTGAGGGGCGACCTGATAGAGGTATACAAAATTATGAGGGGCATAGACAGAGTGGATAGTCAGAGGCTTTTCCCCAGGGTAGAGGGGTCAATTACTAGGGGGCATAGGTTTAAGGTGAGAGGGGCAAGGTTTAGAGTAGATGTACGAGGCAAGTTTTTTACGCAGAGGGTAGTGGGTGCCTGGAACTCACTACCGGAGGAAGTAGTGGAAGCAGGGACGATAGGGACATTTAAGGGGCATCTTGACAAATATATGAATAGGATGGGAATAGAAGGATACGGACCCCGGAAGTGTAGAAGATTGTAGTTTAGTCGGGCAGTATGGTCGGCACGGGCTTGGAGGGCCGAAGGGCCTGTTCCTGTGCTGTACATTTCTTTGTTCTTTGTTAGAAGGAACAGGAAATTGCAAAGCAACATAATTAACAAAACTGTGGCAGATTGAGTTCAGTGGGGGAAGTATGAAGTAATTTGCATCCAAGGACGACAAGGTTGGAATAGTTTCTTAACATCAAGAGACTAGAAACTGCAAAGGTTCAAAGCGATATGAGTGTCCAAGTACACAAAAATTGCAAAAAGGCTGATGGAATGTCACCCTTATCTGAAGGGGTGGAAGTTAAGCTTCAATTGCACAGAACGTTGGTCAGATCCCAACTGGAGTAATTGTGTTCAGTTTTGTGAATACATCTTTCATCATCAGTTGTGCCCTGGGTCTTAGTTGGATTTATATGCAACCAACATGTGTTCTGTGGTTTTCTTCACATCTCTGTACATTGCAATGGATCCTGAACAAGTCAGTGCTCAGCATGCCAGGACTGGATTCACAGAAAAAATAACGGGATTTTCCTGGTCAGAATACAAGAAACTGCTCCTTCGACTCGCTGCGCCCTCACAAGACTTACTCTGGCATCCTGCTCCCTCAAAGGCCTGGATCCTTGTGGCATGAGCTCTCCAGTCTGGACTTCTCCCAGCATGGACCCAATCTCTGTGTGACTTATTGTACCTGTTGGGAGAGGCCTTCCTTATCCTGTTTCTGATTTCTCTCCATTCTGATCAGATCGTTGTGCTCCCAATTTTAAAATGAATAAATTGAAAACATAGATTCAGTAAAGAAATCTACATGAGCTTCATACTGACATAGTGTGCAATAGTTCAGAGAGAGAGAGGAAACATAGGATAGGATTGCAGAGAGAGGGAGTGAGTAGTTAGGAGATGTAGAGAGAAATAATGAGAGAGAAAGTGTGAAATCATACAGAGAAGGAAAGAATTGGAGAAACAAAGACAGTTACATGAAGAGAGACACAGATTTTACTCAGTGAGCAATGCCACAGAATTTTTTTAATTAATGCCATGAGATGTCGGCATTGCTGGCAGGTCAGCTTTTAACGTCCATCCCTAATTGAGAAGAGGGTGGCGAGCTGCCTTCTTAAACTGCTGCAGTCCACATGACGTGGGTAGTGCTGTTAGAATGCATGTTCTAGGATTTTGACACAGCGACAGTGAAGGAATAGCAATAGTTAGGATGCTGAACGGTTTGATGGGGAATTTCCAGTTGGTGGTGTTCCCATGTATCAGCTGTCCTTGTCCTTCTAAATGGTAGCAGTCTTGGGTTTGAAAGGTGCTGATTAAGGCATCTTGGTGAGTTCCTTCTTGTTGATGGTGCACAATGCTGCTACTATGCCTTGGTGGTGTAAGGAATGAATGTTTGTGAAAGGGGTGCCAATCAAGTGGACTGTTTTTTTATGGATGGTGTTGAGCTTCTTGAGTATTTTTGGAGCTGCACTCATTTGGTATTCCATCACACACCTGACCTGTGCTTCGTAGATGGTGGATGGACTTTGGGGAGCCAGGAGGCGAGTTACTTGCTATAAGATTTCTAGCCTCTGAACTGTTCTTGTAGCCACAGTATTTATATGGCTATTCCCGCTCAGTTTCTGGTCAATGCTAACTCCCAGGATATTGATAGTGGGGGATTCATCAATGATGTTGCCACTGAATCTCAAGTGGCAATAATTAAATTCCTTCTTGTTTGAGGTGGTCACTTCCTGGCACTTGCGTAGCCAAATTTTACTTGCACTTGTTAGCTTAAGCGGCATATTGTCCAGATCTTACTACATTTGGACATGCACTACTTCAGTATCTAGGGCGGAATTCTCCGGAAACGGCACGATGTCCGCCGACTGGCGCCCAAAACGGCGCAAATCAGACGGGCATCGCGCCGCCCCAAAGGTGCGGAATGCTCCGCATCTTTGGGGGCCGAGCCCCAACATTGAGGGGCTAGGATGGCGCCGGACGAATTTCCGCCCCGCCAGCGGGCGGAAAAGGCCTTTGGTGCCCCGCCAGCTGGCGCGGAAATGACATCTCCGGGCGGCGCGGGAGCGTCAGCGGCCGCTGACAGCATTCCCACGCATGCGCAGTGGAGGGAGTCTCTTCCGCCTCCGCCATGGTGGAGACCGTGGCTGAGGCGGAAGGGAAAGAGTGCCCCCACGGCACAGGCCCGCCCGCGGATCGGTGGGCCCCGATCGCGGGCCAGGCCACCGTGGGGGCACCCCCCGGGGCCAGATCGCCCCGCGACCCCCCCAGGATCCCGGAGCCCGCCCGCGCCGCCTTGTCCCGCCGGTAAGGTAGGTGATTTAATTTACACCGGCGGGACAGGCATTTTAGCGGCGGGACTTCGGCCCATCCGGGCCGGAGAATCGAGCGGGGGGGGCCCGCCAACCGGCATGGCGCGATTCCCGCCCCCGCCGAATATCCGGTGCCAGAGACATCGGCAACCAGCTGGTGCGGGATTCACGCCAGCGTCCGGCGATTCTCCGACCCGGCGGGGGGTCGGAGAATTTCGCCCCTGAAGAGTCACAAATGGTGCTAAACATTGTGAAATTATCAGCGAATGTACCCACTTCTGACCTTATGACCAAAGGAAGGTAATTGATGAAATAGCTGAAGGTCAATTAGGTCAATTAACTATATTAAAACAACAAATAAATTGCACTTTTTCAATTTAGGCTTCTTGCACATCCTCAATCTCCTTTGCTCCATAATTGGCTCCCTGCATTCAGTTTATAATATCCCCTTCCGTAGCTTTGCATCTAATTTTGTCTGATCATTTTCTTGTGAAGTAACTTGGGACATTTTATTACATTAAATATAAATATCACTATCTAAATGGAAGTATTCTGTGCTGATACCTTCAAGGAATTAAATAATAATATTCTTTATTATTGTCACAGGTAGGCTTACATTAACACTGCAATGAAGTTATTGTGAAAAGCCTTAGTTGCCACATTCTGGCGCCTGTTCCAGTACACGGAGGGAATATTCAGAATGTCCAAAGCACGTCTTTCGGGACTTGTGAGTTTATGACACACAAAAGGGGACATTTCAGAAGCAAAATTTCCAACAAATAGGATAAGTGTCCAACGATGATGCATCACGCATGTACTTCGATGTTTCACCAAAAAACTTTTCAGCATCTGATGTGAATTAGTTGCCTGATCCTTGGCAACAAAGAAGAGGGAGGGGAGAGTTCAGAATTTCCGTTATGTCCTAGAGGAGGGCTCCTCCTATTGGTACAGGAGAGAACAGCTCTGGCCCCAGGTCACCCAGTTAAAGAATGAAATATTACAGCAGGATACAAGAGAATCGGGGGGGGGGGGGGGGGGGGGGGGGGTTACGATGTGATGTATTAATAACATATTATTACAACAGGTTAATTATAACCATATAACCATTATGTTCTTGGAAAAGAAAAGTGATTATCATTAATACCTTTCTGTCCCTTATATTCACAAATGGGAATGGATTTATTTTGACTTTGTAATTTGAATGTAATTAATTATAAATGAAAGAGTTTTACTGCTGCTTGAGGTGAGCCCCACAAAAACTGTTATGCCAGTGGAAAATTGTTAATGGTTCAGCATTTTCTCAATATTTTGTTGACAGGAGGACCAGGTTTTAAAAGCTCAACGCATAACACACCAAAACCTGTTTCCGTGAGATACATTTATTCTGTCTGCAAGCTGAATTACGGAACGGAAGAATAGAGATGAAAGCGTCTCGAGTAGGCAGAAACTGACAGCACAGTTGAGTGGAATGGTTGGTGACAAGACCATTTCAGATTGAAGTCCTGTTAAGAAATGTTTGCTCTTGTAGCACTTTAGTGTTATCTGCTGAAACAGAAAACTTCACTAAACAAACGCAGTGGACAGCAATGCACAAAGGCAAAAAATAGCAGCACCACACTTCACAAATGTCAACTGTGGTTCTTACCTTTCAGTCAAAAGATAGTCCCACTACAGTGACCTAGGCCAAATGTTTTTTTTCAAATCTAGACCAACAATCCCAGTTCAGTGATGAATGAGTGCATTTGTTGAAGATGTTCTTTTGGCTGAGATCTATCCTCTCAAGTGGATGCAAAAATCCAAGGCACTATTTGAAGAAGCGCAGGGGATTTTTCTCAGAGTCCTGGACAATGTTTTTATTCCTCAATGCAGATCACTGGCCATTATCTTGTTGCTGTTTCTTGGAGCTTGTTGTGTTGTGTGCACGCTGGCTGCCATGTTTTCCTACACTATAACAGTAACTACACTTCAAAAGAACTTCATTTGAAATAAAGTGCTTTGAAAATGTCCTGCGGTTGTGAAAAATGGTATATAAATGCAAGTCTTTTTGTTTTTACTCAGTAGGCATCCTTCCTACATCACGTCTTGACCTGATAGAATTATTACTTGTGAAGGCCTCATGCCATGGAGTGGAGCGATCAAAGCAATTGAAGCATCAGGGGATTTATGCAGAATATTCTTTAACATCATCAGACTGCTATTTGTTTTCACCACGTCCTAGTTGGGCTTGAATAAGTTGCCAATACAATCAGCCATTATTACCAACAATATGTAATTGAGTTTATAAATTCAGTCCAATCAGTTTAATGAAGGAAACTGCTGATTCAGTGATGGCTATCAGCGATCATTTCCTCTGGCCTAGACAGAACAGATGCCAACAGTCTAATTTCAATGTGGAAACAGTATTATTTTGTGTTGCAAGTACAGAATGTTCTGAAGTAGAATGTCACATTACAAATGAGCACAGGGTTCAAAAAGTGTAATTAAGCACAGCTAATAAAGGTAAATAATTCTGAGCATTAATAAAGTCAAAACATGCAAATAAATTCCACAAATTATCAGTATACTTTGAAAATTACAGATTTTGTTTTCTCTTCTTCCTCCTTCATAAAATGGTATGAAGAAAAATGTGAGGGAATATGAGCCACTTGGGCCTAAATTAAAAAGCAAAACCACAAAGATAATTTCTAGTTTGCAACTCATTCATGAGCAAATTGGCATAGGGTCTGCAAAATCAAAAATAAATATGTGTGGATCTAAGATTGGCGTGCGAGAAATGTTGGGGCTTTTACTCTTAACATATATAACCCAATTAGGTAAAACATAGAGTGCAACTATTTGCAGATGACTGCGTGGTTTATGCATCAGGAAAAAGTCAAGATCATATCAACTCACTGCAGGATGATCTGGAATTACAAAAATGACAGGACCAATGGGAGATGGCATTCAATGGCACAACATGCCAACAAAAGGGAGCCACCATCAGAGAGCTTTAAGTTCTGCCATCAAATTCTCTAACAGGTATTCTCCAGCTCTATTTGACTGTTCATCCTAAAAGCAATCATCAATGGGGTTCCACATTCAATAAGTAACATCCAAAGCAAACAGGTTTCTTAGATTTTTGAGGAGGATTCTTTGGTATCGCAATAAAGTATCAGAGTTATAGCTAACTAAACATTTGCTCATCCAATCCTGAAGTACGCAAGTTGTATGTGGGATCCTTGCATGGCGAGAGGTGATCCAAAGATGTGCTGCACAAATCAGTATGGAAAATGCACCAGTGTCACATCCTTGATCAAAGATTTGGAATGGGGAACTTCCGGTGGCAGCATGTAGGTGGAGGTCACACGACTGGTGGCTCCTGCTAGAGTGACTGTTTTTTGGACTTTTGTGCCCTGTTTCAGGGGTAGTTTGTGGATGAGATGGTGTGGGAAGTAATAAGGAAGTCGAGGAATGTTGAAGCCCCAGAAGAATGGTGCGGAAAAGAAAATCTGCCGGCGAGTGCGGCTGTGAGTCCTGTGGGAAGAAAGATGGCGGGGGCAGGGCCGTCGGGTGGGGCCACTCCCCTCACGATGGAAACTCTTACCGAGGTGATGTTGGTGGAGTTTGAAAGGTTGTTTGCCCAGCATATGGAGGCATTTGGGAGGAAGATAATGGCTTTGCTGAAAGAGTGGGTGGAGGAGGCGATTGCACCAGTAAAGGCGGCAGTGATGAGGACGTCGGTCGAGATGCGGGTGCAAGGAGAGAGGTTGAAGGGGTTGGAGGAAACAATGTCGCAACACAGCACCCAGTTCACCTCGATGGACGAGGAGCTGTGGAGGTCACCAAAGGGCTCAGGGCTAAGGTGGAGGACCTGGAGACCAGGTCGAGGAGACAAAACATGAGATCGTGGGCCTGCCCGAGGGGTTGGAGGGCCTGAGGCCGACCAAGTATTTTGCAAAGATGTTTGCTGAGTTGATGGGGGTGTGGGATAAACTTTCCCACTACATGTTGGACAGGACACAGCAATCGCCCTGGCCGAAGCATAAAGCGAATGAGCCACCAAGGGCGGCTGTAGTCTGCTTTCACAGCTAGCACGTGAAGGTTTTGAGGTGGATAAAGCAGGGACGAGATGTGAAGTGGGAAGGTGATGGCATACGCATGTACCAAGATCTGATGGCGGAGCTGGCGAGAAGGTGGGCGGAGGTTGGACTGGTGAAAGCAGCACAGTATGGTAGCGGAGTGAAGTTTGGAGTGGCCTACCCAACAAAGCCGAGAGTGACTCACAATTCAAAGGATTTTATTTTGAGGCAGTGGAGATGGCAGAGGTGTTCATTAAGGCTGAAGGACTGGGACTGAGATGAGGGTTGGGATTTGCACTTGGTTGGTGGGGATGGGGATTGTGTTTTCTTACTGAGAGTATTCTATTTGATTGAGGTTCTGATTCTGTCTCTTGAATGGGGAGGTTCATTTACATGTGTTCTGGGTTTTGGTTTTCTTTTTCCTTATGGGTGCGGTTGTGTATTGTTTCTTGGTTTAAGGGAGGTGGGCTTTGGGCCGTGAGGTTACTGAGGAGGGGAAGGGGAGGAGGGGTGGACTCTGGCAGGGGTCACCACACTAGCAAACAAAGGATGGCGCGTGAACGAAAGTGTGATGGGGAGAGGGGCCGCAGTCATTGGATTTTGGTCGAGCAGCTTCGAGGGACCTGGGTGGTGTGAATGCTGGGGGGAGGGGGTCGATACTGGCTGAGGTGTTTGCAAGAGGAAATGGATGGGGGGGTGGGGGGCGGTGGATTAGTACGCTTTTTTAAAACGTGAACCTGGCGGAAGGGCTGCTGCGGAAACCCTAAAAAGGTGAGTAGTCATCTTCGCTCACAGGCATTGAGCCCGGGGACACGGGGCATGCTGTCCCTGTGCACGGGGTGGGGGGAACTGGACTGGGTGGGTGCAGCCTCTGTTGGGGGTTGGGATTGGAGGTATCGGGGCTGAAGGAGGGGGGTTCTGCTGAGGGGGGGGGGGCAACCTTCCGTGAGTCCCCCATGCCAACGCCAGGATGTGTGTTCCATTTCTGGGGGCTACCCTCGTCTCTGCCTGTTTGTTCACCCATAACTCCCACTGACCGCGGAGGCCTCTGGCCATGTGACTGAAGACTCTTGCAAATATGGAATTAGAAATTGTGGTTAAGTGAACACTTCACACACCCCAAGTGGATTCCTGTGGCTGGGCAGGCCATGTAGCATTTGGGGCTCATTGCCTATCATCCTAATCACACCTTGATGACAGGACACTGTGCTTGAACACTATGGGAGGCAGCATCACAGACACAGCAGCCAGCCTCCGATCACCCAGGGGATGGGCCCCAGCCCTGGGCACATGTCCGTGGCCGAGGTTTGCCGACTTTCTGTTCGGGTATCTGGCTTGCAGGGTGTGCTTCCAGTGAGCAGGGCCCCCCCTGCTACGGCGTGTGCGTGGGCAGGGTGTGTCAGGTGGGAGGGACGGGAGCCAGCACCCCATGTCTGGGAGGTGGGGGTGGGGCATGGGATTGATGGTCTGCTCGCATCGCGGAACAAAGAGCCAGAGGTGTCATACTGATTGTGATGAGGGTATTTTTTTTTTAGAAAATATTTTATTAAGGCATTTATAATTTTAACTCACCCCAGCCCGAAACCCTAACTAGCGATACAATTGATTCCCTGCCCTTGTTTGTCACTTCCATGCCTCCCCCTCCCCCCGGCCCCCAATCTCCCCTCCTGCTGATGGTCAATTCTCCTTGAAGAAATCGATGAACGGCTGCCACCTCCGAGCGAACCCCTATAATGAATCCCTTAAGCCGAACTTAATTTTCTCCAGCCTAAGAAACCCTGCCATTTCACTGACCCAAACCTCCGGCTTTGCAGGCTCCAAGTCCCTCCATCCCAGCAAAATCCACCCCCAGGCCACCAGGGAGGCAAAGGCCAAAACGTCGGCATCTCTCCCCCCCCCTGGGCTCCCGGATCTTCTGACACTCCAAATATTGCCACCTCTGGACTCGGAGTCTCCCTCCCTTCCAGGACCTCTGACATGACATCTGAAAATCCCTGTCAAAATCCCCTCAGCCTCGGACACACCCAAAACATGTGCACGTGATTCGCAGGACCTCCCCCACAGTGCTCACACCTGTCCTCCACCTCCTCAAAAAAACTACTCATCCGGGCCACAGTCATATGAACCCTGTGGACCATCTTGAACTGGATCAGGCTAAGCCTGGTACACAACAAGGATGCATTGACTCTCCTCAGGGCCTTCTCCCATAACCTACTGAGTGCTGAATTTGGTGCATTTGAGTGCTATAGTGAGAGTTTGGTGACTGCGGGAGTGCTGAATTTGGTGCATTTGAGTGCTATAGTGAGAGTTTGGTGACTGAGGGAGTGATGAATTTGGTGCATTTGAGTGCTATAGTGAGAGTTTGGTGACCGAGGGAGTGTTGAATTGGGTGCATTTGAATGCGATAGTGGGAGTTTGGTGACTGAGGGAGTGCTGAATTTGGGTGCATTTGAGTGCTATAGTGAGAGTTTGGTGACTGAGGGAGTTAGGTGAGCAGGGAGTAAGGTGCTCCTTTCATTTTGTTTCCTATATTTCCGCAAAGAGCGAGAAGGGAGTTTACAGAGAGTGCAGCTGACTGGGAGCAGAGTCGGAAGGCCAAAGTCCAGTTGGTCCACAGAGCAGCTATATTCTGAAAGGTAAGAGGGGACGGCCAGGTCTCTGGCACTGAGTCTGGCTCTGGGGCTCAGAAGGGAAGGGGGAGAATAGAAAAGCAATAGTAATAGGAGATTCAATGGTTAGGGGAATAGATAGGAGATTCTGCGGTCACGAGCAAGACTCCCGGGAGGTATGTTGCCTCCCGGGTGCCAGGGCCAGGGATGTCTCGGTTCGTGTCTTCAGGATCCTTAAGGGGGAGGGTAAGCAACCAGTAGTTGTGGTGCACATTGGTACCAACGACGTAGGTAGGAAAAGGGGTGTGGAGGGAATAAACGAGTTTAGGGAGTTAGGCTGGAAGTTAAAAGCCAGGACAGACAGAGTTGTCATCTCTGGTTTGTTGCCGGTGCCACGTGATAGCGAGACTAGGAATAGGGAGAGAGTGCAGTTGAACACGTGGCTGCAGGAATGGTGTAGGAGGGAGGGCTTCAGGTATTTCGATAATTGGAGCGCATTCTGGGGAAGGTGGGACCTGTACAAGCAGGACGGGTTGCACCTGAACCAGAGGGGCACCAATATCCTGGGAGGGAGGGTTTCTAGTACTCTTCGGGAGGGTTTAAATAGTAGCAGAGATGTGGAGGAACAGATTGGGAAACAGATTTTGGAAAGATGCAGAAGTCACAGGGTAGTAGTCATGGGTGACTTCAACTTCCCAAACATTGAGTGGAAACTCTTTAGATCAAATAGTTTGGATGGGGTGGTGTTTGTGCAGTGTGTCCAGGAAGCTTTTCTAACACAGTATGTAGATTGTCCGACCAGAGGGGAGGCCATATTGGATTTCGTACTTGGTAATGAACCAGGGCAAGTGATAGATTTGTTAGTGGGGGAGCATTTTGGAGATAGTGACCACAATTCTGTGACTTTCACTTTAGGAATGGAGAGGGATAGGTGCGTGCAACAGGGCAAGGTTTACAATTGGAGGAAGGGTAAATACGATGTTGTCAGCCAAGAATTGAAGTGCATAAGTTGGGAACATAGGCTGTCAGGGAAGGACACAAGTGAAATGTGGAACTTGTTCAAGGAACAGGTACGTGTCCTTGATATGTATGTCCCTGTCAGGCAGGGAAGAGATGGTCGAGTGAGGTAACCATGGTTGACAAGAGAGGTTGAATGTCTTGTTCAGAGCAAGAAGGAGACTTATGTAAGGCTGAGGAAACAAGGTTCAGACAGGACGCTGGAGGGATATAACATAGCCAGGAGGGAACTGAAGAAAGGGATTAGGAGAGCTAAGAGAGGGCATGAAAAATCTTTGGCGGGTAGGATCAAGGAAAGCCCCAAGGCCTTTTACACATATGTGAGAAATATGAGAATGACTAGAGCGAGGGTAGGTCCGAGCAAGGACAGTAGCGGGAGATTGTGTATTGAGTCTGAAGAGATAGGAGAGGTCTTGAACGAGTACTTTTCTTCAGTATTTACAAACGAGAGGGGCCATATTGTTGGAGAGGACAGTGTGAAATAGACTGGTAAACTCGAGGAAATACTTGTTAGGAAGGAAGATGTGTTGGGCATTTTGAAAAACTTGAGGATAGACAAGTCCCCCGGACCTGAAGGGATATATCCAATGATTCTATGGGAAGCAAGAGATGAAATTGCAGAGCCGTTGGCAATGATCTTTTCGTCCTCACTGTCAACAGGGGTGGTACCAGGGGATTGGAGAGTGGCGAATGTCGTGCCCCTGTTCAAAAAAGGGAATAGGGATAACCCTGGGAATTACAGGCCAGTTAGTCTTACTTTGGTGGTAGGCAAAGTAATGGAAAGGGTACTGAGGGATAGGATTTCTGAGCATCTGGAAAGACACTGCTTGATTAGGGATAGTCAGCACGGATTTGTGAGGGGTAGGTCTTGCCTTACAAGTCTTATTGAATTCTTTGAGGAGGTGACCAAGCATGTGGATGAAGGTAAAGCAGTGGATGTAATGTATATGGATTTTAGTAAGGCATTTGATAAGGTTCCCCATGGTAGGCTTATGCAGAAAGTAAGGAGGCATGGGATAGTGGGAAATTTGGCGAGTTGGATAACGAACTGGCTAACCGATAGAAGTCAGAGAGTGGTGATGGATGGCAAATATTCTGCTTGGATCCCAGTTACCAGTGGCGTACCACAGGGATCAGTTCTGGGTCCTTTGCTGTTTGTGATTTTCATTAATGACTTGGATGAGGGAGTTGAAGGATGGGTCAGTAAATTTGCAGACGATACGAAGATTGGTGGAGTTGTGGATAGTGAGGAGGGCTGTTGTCGGCTGCAAAGAGACATAGATGGGATGCAGAGCTGGGCTGAGAAGTGGCAGATGGAGTTTAACCCTGAAAAGTGTGAGGTTGTCCATTTAAGAGCCGTGAGGTGATGATGCAGCTGCACAAAACCTTGGTACGGCCACATTTGGAGTACTGTGTACAGTTCTGGTCACCTTATTTTAGGAAGGATGTGGAAGCTTTGGGAAAGGTGCAAAGGAGATTTACCAGGATGTTGCCTGGAATGGAGAGTAGATCTTACGAGGAAAGGTTGAGGGTGCTAGGCCTTTTCTCATTAGAATCGAGAAGGATGAGGGGTGTCTTGATAGAGGTTTATAAGATGATCAGGGGAATAGATAGAGTAGACAGTGTGGTAGTATGCATTAGGGGTCATGTGGGACTGTGAAGCCGTGATGTCATTGGCTAACAGATCCCGGGTCCTGGTTGGCTGTTGACCTCTAGCTCCGCCCTGAAGGCGGAGTATAAGAACCAGGAGTTCTCCCCCGCAGGCCAGTCTGTTACTGAACTGCGGGGAACAAGTCACGCTTAATAAAGCCTCATCGACTTCATCTCTATTCGCCTCTCGTGAGTCTTTGTGCGCTACAATTTATTAAGCGTGTTTAAAGGACAATGGAGCTCAGGATCATCCCGGAATGCCTGAGGATCAGCCCCCACGCAGTGAACTCAGCAGCAGTTTTCAAGCACTGGCAGACTTGTTTCGTGGCCTACCTCAGAACGGCCCTCGGCCGGGTCACAGAAGACCAGAAACTACAGGTCCTGCACTCGAGGGTAAGCCCGGAAATTTTCCCTCTCATCGAAGACGCAGAGGATTTCCAGACGGCGTTCGCAGCACTAAAGAGCATCTATATTCGCCCGGTGAACCAGATCTACGCACGCTACCAACTCGCAATGAGACGGCAAAGTCCCGGAGAATCGCTGGACGAATTCTACGCCGCGCTGCTAATTTTGGGACGGGCCTGCAGCTGCCCGTCGGTAAACGCGATTGAACACATGGACATGTTGATGCGCGATGCTTTTGTCGCAGGTATGAACTCTCCCCAAATCCGCCAAAGACTTTTGGAAAAAGAGTCGCTGGGACTCTCAGAAGCACGGGCCCTTGCAGCCTCCCTGGATGTAGCCGCGCGAAACGCCCGCGCGGACGGCCCCGACCGCGCGGCAGCCCCTTGGGCTCCGTGGACCCCCGTCGCGACAAACCCCCCCCCCCCAGCCCACAGGCTTGCGCGGTTCAGACTCCAAGTCGTCCCGGGGGAGCCCGCTGCTATTTCTGCGGCCATGCGAAACACCCCCGGCAGCGCTGCCCGGCCCGTGCAGCGATTTGCAAGAGCTGCGGGAAAAAGGGCCATTTCGCGGCTGTGTGCCGGTCCCGGGAGGTAGCCGCTGTCCCAGGAGAAGAAGCAGTCCTGCGCGTTTCTAACGCTCCCCAACCCCCCCCAGTGCCCTATGTACGACCCGCAAGCGCAGCAATTTTGGGTCCCGGCCACCGCTGTCCCCGGAGAACAAGGAGTCCTGCGCGTTTCAAACGCTCCCCAACCCCCCCAGCGCCCCATGTGCGACCCGCAGGCACCGCCATTTTGGGTCCCGGCCACCACGAGGGGAGGAGGGGCGCCGCCATCTTGGGACCCCCCAGCCCTGTGCGACGCATGGGGGCGGCCATTTTGTCCACCCCCACCGCCATCTTGTGACCCCCCAGCCATGTGCGATGCATGGGGGCGGCCATTTTGTTCACCCCGCCGCCATCTTGGACGGCAACAACGGACCCCAGTGTCGACGGCTCCACGGGGTTCGAGGAAGACGCTCAAGCACTACGATCACGTCTGGCCTCAATGACGCTGGACCAAGCACGGCCCCGGACGCTCCAGACGACGACAACAACAACGGTGCTGATAAACAGGCACGAGACACCATGCCTGCTCGACTCCGGGAGCACAGAAAGCTTCATCCACCCCGACACGGTAAGACGCTGTTTTTTGACCATCCGTCCCAGTGCGCAAAAGATTTCCCTAGCTGCAGGATCCCACTCCGTACAGATTAAAGGCTTCTGCATAGTAACCCTAATGGTGCAAGGGAGGGAGTTTAAAAACTACAGGCTCTACGTCCTTCCCCAACTCTGCGCGCCCACATTACTGGGATTAGACTTCCAGTGCAATCTGCAGAGCCTAACCTTCCAATTCGGCGGCCCAATACCCCCACTCACTATCTGCGGCCTCGCAACCCTCAAGGTTGAGCCCCCATCCTTGTTTGCAAACCTCACCTCGGATTGCAAACCCGTCGCCACTAGGAGCAGACGGTACAGCGCCCAGGACCGGACATTCATTCGGTCCGAAGTCCAGCGGCTACTGAAGGAAGGCATAATCCAGGCCAGCAATAGTCCCTGGAGAGCACAGGTGGTAGTAGTAAAGACAGGGGAGAAGCAAAGGATGGTCATAGACTATAGCCAGACCATCAACAGGTACACACAACTAGATGCGTACCCTCTCCCCCGCATATCCGACATGGTCAATCGGATTGCCCAATATAAGGTCTTCTCCACCGTGGACCTCAAGTCCGCCTACCATCAGCTCCCCATCCGCCCAAGTGACCGCAAGTACACAGTCTTTGAGGCAGACGGGCGATTATACCACTTCCTAAGGGTCCCATTTGGCGTCACAAACGGGTTCTCGGTCTTCCAACGAGAGATGGACCGAATGGTTGATCAACACGGGTTGCAGGCCACGTTCCCGTATCTCGACAACGTAACCATCTGCGGCCACGATCAGCAGGACCACGACGCCAACCTCCAAAAATTCCTCCAGACCGCTAAAGCCTTGAACCTCACGTACAACGAGGACAAGTGCGATTTCAGCACAAACCGGCTAGCCATCTTGGGATATGTAGTACGCAATGGGATAAAAGGCCCCAACCCCGAACGCATGCGTCCCCTCATGGAATTTCCCCTCCCTCACTGCTCAAAAGCCCTAAAACGCTGCCTGGGGTTCTTTTCATATTACGCCCAGTGGGTCCCCCAGTACGCAGACAAGGCCCGCCCCCTAATACAGACCACGACCTTCCCTCTGTCGACAGAGGCTTGCCAGGCCTTCAGCCGCATCGAAGCGGATATCGCAAAGGCCACGATGCGCGCCATCACCGAGTCCCTCCCCTTCCAGGTCGAGAGCGACGCCTCCGATGTAGCTCTAGCGGCCACCCTTAACCAAGCGGGCAGACCCGTGGCTTTTTTCTCCCGAACCCTCCACGCTTCAGAAATCCGCCACTCCTCAGTGGAAAAGGAAGCCCAGGCCATAGTGGAAGCTGTGCGACATTGGAGGCATTACCTGGCCGGCAGGAGATTCACTCTCCTCACGGACCAACGGTCGGTAGCCTTCATGTTCGATAATGCACAGCGGGGCAAAATTAAAAACGACAAGATCTTAAGGTGGAGGATCGAGCTCTCCACCTTCAACTATGAGATCCTGTACCGTCCCGGAAAGCTGAACGAGCCATCCGATGCCCTATCCCGCGGCACATGTGCCAACGCACAAATTAACCGCCTCCAAACCCTCCACGAGGACCTCTGTCACCCGGGGGTCACTCGGTTCTACCACTTTATAAAGTCCCGCAACCTCCCCTACTCTGTGGAGGAGGTCCGTACAGTCACAAGGAACTGCCACATCTGCGCAGAGTGCAAACCGCACTTTTTCAGGCCGGATGGTGCGCACCTGATCAAGGCTTCCCGTCCCTTTGAACGCCTTAGTCTGGATTTCAAAGGGCCCCTCCCCTCCACCGACCGCAACACATACTTCCTGAATGTGGTGGACGAGTACTCCCGTTTCCCCTTCGCCATCCCCTGCCCTGACATGACAGCGGCCACAGTCATTAAAGCCCTTAACACCATATTCACACTGTTCGGTTGCCCCGCATACGTCCACAGCGACAGGGGGTCCTCCTTCATGAGTGACGAGCTGCGCCAGTTCCTGCTCAGCAACGGTATAGCCTCGAGCAGGACGACCAGCTACAACCCCCGGGGGAATGGGCAAGTAGAGAGGGAGAACGGCAAGGTCTGGAAGACCGTCCTACTGGCCCTACGGTCCAGGGACCTCTCAGTTTCACGGTGGCAGGAGGTCCTCCCGGTCGCTCTCCACTCCATCCGGTCGCTACTGTGTACTAGCACTAACCAAACGCCTCATGAGCGCCTCCTTGTCTTCCCCAGGAAGTCCTCCTCTGGAACGTCGCTGCCGACCTGGCTGGCAGCCCCAGGACCCATCTTGCTCCGAAAACATGTGCGGGCGCACAATTCGGACCCGTTGGTCGAGAGGGTTCACCTCCTCCACGCAAACCCGCAGTACGCTTACGCGGAGTACCCCGACGGCCGACAGGACACGGTCTCCCTGCGAGATCTGGCGCCCGCCGGCAACACGCACACCCCCCCGACACCAATCACCCCCTCCCTGCCACCGGTGCACCCCGCCACCGCCCCCTTCCCGGGAGGATCGGTCCTCCTCCCAGGTCCGACCAGAAGTGAAGCTGAAGCAGAAACCGTAAGGCTCCCGGAGACGACAACACGGGAACAAGCACCACCACCGGGGCCGAGGCGATCGACAAGGACGACCAGACCGCCCGACCGACTCGTGGCATGGATGTAACACTACAATGTTGTGGACTTTTTTTTTTTTTTTTAATAATATTTTATTGAAAATTTTTGGTCAACCAACACAGTACATTGTGCATCCTTTACACAACATTGTAACAATACAGATAATAATGACCTTTTTTAAATTTAAACAAAAACAACAACAAATAAATAAATATTAAATAACAAAAAAAACAAAAAAACTAGCCCTAATTGGCAACTGCCTTGTCTCAGGCCACACCCCCCCCCCCATCCCCCCCCCCCCCCCCCAAGTCCTGGGCCGCTGCTGCTGCCTTCTTTGTTCTCCCCTATCTATCTTTCCGCAAGATATTCGACGAACGGTTGCCACCGCCTAGTAAACCCTTGAGCCGACCCCCTTAGGACGAACTTAATCCGCTCTAACTTTATGAACCCCGCCATATCATTTATCCAGGTCTCCACCCCCGGGGGCTTGGCTTCTTTCCACATTAGCAATATTCTGCGCCGGGCTACTAGGGACGCAAAGGCCAAAACATCGGCCTCTTTCGCCTCCTGCACTCCCGGCTCTTGTGCAACCCCAAATATAGCCAACCCCCAGCTTGGTTCGACCCGGACTCCTACTACTTTTGAAAGCACCTTTGTCACCCCCATCCAAAACCCCTGTAGTGCCGGGCATGACCAAAACATATGGGTATGATTCGCTGGGCTTCTCGAGCACCTCGCACACCTATCCTCCACCCCAAAAAATTTACTGAGCCGTGTTCCAGTCATATGTGCCCTGTGTAATACCTTAAACTGAATCAGGCTTAGCCTGGCGCACGAGGACGACGAGTTTACCCTGTTTAGGGCATCTGCCCACATCCCCTCCTCAATCTCCTCCCCTAGCTCTTCTTCCCATTTCCCTTTTAGTTCGTCCATCATAGTCTCCCCTTCGTCTCTCATTTCCCTATATATATCCGACACCTTACCGTCCCCCACCCATTTCTTTGAGATGACTCTGTCCTGCACCTCTTGTGTCGGGAGCTGCGGGAATTCCCTCACCTGCTGCCTCGCAAAAGCCCTCAATTGCATGTACCTGAATGCATTCCCTTGGGGCAACCCATATTTCTCGGTCAGCGCTCCCAGACTCGCAAACTTCCCATCCACAAATAGATCTTTCAATTGCGTTATACCTGCTCTTTGCCACATTCCATATCCCCCATCCATTCCCCCCGGGGCAAACCTATGGTTGTTTCTTATCGGGGACCCCCCCAGTGCTCCGGTCTTTCCTCTATGTCGTCTCCACTGTCCCCAAATCTTCAGTGTAGCTACCACCACCGGACTCGTGGTATAGTTCCTTGGTGAGAACGGCAATGGGGCTGTCACCATAGCCTGCAGGCTGGTCCCCCTACAGGACGCCCTCTCTAATCTCTTCCACGCCGCTCCTTCCTCCTCTCCCATCCACTTACTCACCATTGAAATATTAGCGGCCCAATAATACTCACTTAGGCTCGGTAGTGCCAGCCCCCCCCTATCCCTACTACGCTGTAAGAATCCCTTCCTCACTCTCGGAGTCTTCCCGGCCCAAACAAAACCCATAATACTCTTTTCTATCCTTTTGAAAAAAGCCTTCGTGATCACCACCGGGAGACACTGAAACACAAAAAGGAATCTCGGGAGGACCACCATCTTAACTGCCTGCACCCTCCCTGCCATTGACAATGCTACCATGTCCCATCTCTTGAAATCTTCCTCCATCTGTTCCACCAACCGCGTCAAATTTAGCCTGTGCAATGTGCCCCAATTCTTAGCTATCTGGATCCCCAGGTAACGAAAGTCTCTTGTTACCTTCCTCAACGGTAGGTCTTCTATTTCTCTACTCTGCTCCCCTGGATGCACCACAAACAGCTCACTCTTTCCCATATTCAATTTATACCCTGAAAAATCCCCAAACTCCCCAAGTATCCGCATTATTTCTGGCATCCCCTCCGCTGGATCCGCCACATATAGTAGCAGATCATCCGCATATAAAGATACCCGGTGTTCTTCTCCTCCCCTAAGTATTCCCCTCCATCCCTTGGAACCTCTCAGCGCTATCGCCAGGGGCTCAATCGCCAGTGCAAACAGTAATGGGGACAGAGGACATCCCTGCCTTGTCCCTCTATGGAGCCGAAAATATGCCGATCCCCGTCCATTCGTGACCACACTCGCCACTGGGGCCCTATACAACAGCTGCACCCATCTAACATACCCCTCTCCGAACCCAAATCTCCTCAACACCTCCCACAGATAATCCCACTCCACTCTATCAAATGCTTTCTCGGCATCCATCGCCACTACTATCTCCGTTTCACCCTCTGGTGGGGCCATCATCATTACCCCTAACAACCTCCGTATGTTCGTGTTCAGCTGTCTCCCCTTCACAAACCCAGTTTGGTCCTCATGAACCACCCCCGGGACACATTCCTCTATTCTCATTGCCATTACCTTGGCCAAGACCTTGGCATCTACATTGAGGAGGGAGATTGGTCTGTAGGACCCGCATTGTAGCGGATCCTTTTCCTTCTTTAAAAGAAGCGATATCGTTGCTTCTGACATAGTCGGGGGCAGTTGTCCCCTTTCCTTTGCCTCGTTGAAGGTCCTCGTCAGTAGCGGGGCGAGCAAGTCCAAATATTTTCTGTAAAATTCAACTGGGAATCCGTCCGGTCCCGGGGCCTTTCCCGTCTGCATGTTCCTAATTCCTTTCACCACTTCTTCTACCGTGATCTGTGCTCCCAATCCCATCCTTTCCTGCTCTTCCACCTTGGGAATTTCCAGCCGATCCAAAAACTCCATCATTCTCTCCCTCCCATCCGGGGGTTGAGCTTCATACAATTTTTTATAAAATGTCTTAAACACTTCATTCACTCTCTCCGCTCCCCGCTCCGTCTCTCCATCTTCGTCTCTCACCCCCCCTATTTCCCTCGCTGCTCCCCTTTTCCTCAATTGGTGTGCCAGCAATCTGCTCGCCTTCTCTCCATATTCATACTGTACACCCTGCGCCTTCCTCCATTGTGCCTCTGCAGTGCCTGTGGTCAGCAAGTCAAATTCCACATGCAGCCTTTGCCTTTCCCTATACAGTCCCTCCTCCGGTGCTTCCGCATACTGTCTGTCCACCCTCAAAAGTTCTTGCAACAACCGCTCCCGTTCCTTACTCTCCTGCTTCCCTTTATGTGTCCTTATTGATATCAGCTCCCCCCTAACCACCGCCTTCAACGCCTCCCAGACCACTCCCACCTGAACCTCCCCATTGTCATTGAGTTCCAAGTACTTTTCAATGCATCCCCTCACCCTTAAGCACACCCCCTCATCCGCCATTAGTCCCATATCCATTCTCCAGGGTGGACGCCCTCTTGTTTCCTCCCCTATCTCCAAGTCTACCCAGTGTGGGGCATGATCCGAAATGGCTATAGCCGTATATTCCGTTCCCCTCACCCTCGGGATCAATGCCCTACCCAACACAAAAAAGTCTATGCGTGAATAGACTTTATGGACATAGGAGAAAAACGAGAACTCCTTACTCCTAGGTCTACTGAATCTCCACGGGTCCACCCCTCCCATCTGCTCCATAAAATCCTTAAGCACCTTGGCTGCTGCCGGCCTCCTACCAGTCCTGGACTTCGACCTATCCAGCCTTGGTTCCAACACCGTGTTAAAGTCTCCCCCCATTATCAGCTTTCCGGTCTCTAGGTCTGGGATGCGTCCTAGCATTCGCCTCATAAAATTGGCATCGTCCCAATTCGGGGCATACACGTTTACCAACACCACCATCTCTCCCTGTAATTTGCCACTCACCATCACGTATCTGCCCCCGTTATCCGCCACTATAGTCTTTGCCTCGAACATTACCCGCTTCCCCACTAATATAGCCACCCCCCTGTTTTTCGCATCCAGCCCCGAATGGAACACCTGCCCTACCCATCCTTTGCGCAACCTAACCTGATCTATCAGTTTCAGGTGCGTTTCCTGTAACATGACCACATCTGCTTTAAGTTTCTTAAGGTGTGCGAGTACTCGTGCCCTCTTTATCGGCCCGTTAAGCCCCCTCACGTTCCACGTGATCAGCCGAGTTGGGGGGCTTCCCACCCCCCCCCCCTTGCCGGTTAGCCATCATCTTTTTCCAGCTTCTCGCCCAGTTCCCACGCGGCTGTATTTCTCCCAGACGGTGCCCCCCCGCCCATCCTTTCCCGCACCCACTCCCCCCTTTCCCCAGCAGCAGCAACCCAGTAATTCCCCCCTCCCCCCCCCCCCCGCTAGACCCCCCGCTAGCGTAATTACTCCCCCCATGTTGCTCCCAGAAGTCAGCAAACTCTGGCTGACCTCGGCTTCCCCCCGTGATCACGGCTCGCCCCGTGCGGCGCCCCCTCCTTCCTGCTTCTCTATTCCCGCCATAATTATCATAGCGCGGGAACCAAGCCCGCGCCTCTCCCTCGGCCCCGCCTCCCATGGCCAACGCCCCATCTCCTCTCCCTCCCCCCCTCACCACCTGTGGGAGAAAGAAAAGTTACCATACCGCAGGATTAATCATACAATCCCTCTTCGCCCCCCCCCCCCACTCGTCCCACCACTTTGTCCAAACGTTCATTTTCGTAGTCCAATCATTCCAATTTTTCTTCTACAATAAAAGTCCACGCTTCATCCGCCGTCTCAAAGTAGTGGTGCCTCCCTTGATATGTGACCCACAGTCTTGCCGGTTGCAGCATTCCAAACTTTATCTTTTTTTTGTGAAGTACCGCTTTGGCCCGATTAAAGCTCGCCCTCCTTCTCGCCACCTCCGCACTCCAATCTTGATAGACGCGGATCACCGCGTTCTCCCATTTACTACACCGAGTTTTCTTCGCCCATCTAAGGACCATTTCTCTATCCTTAAAACGGAGAAATCTCACCACTATGGCTCTGGGAGCTTCTCCTGCTCTCGGTCCTCGCACCATAACTCGGTATGCTCCCTCCACCTCCAACGGACCCGTCGGGGCCTCCACTCCCATTAACGAGTGCAGCATCGTGCTCACATATGCCCCGACGTCCGCCCCCTCCACACCTTCAGGAAGGCCAAGAATCCTCAAGTTGTTCCTCCTTGCGTTATTTTCCAGTGCCTCCAACCTCTCCACAGATCGTTTCTGGTGTGCCTCCTGTATCTCCGACTTCACCACCAGGCCCTGTATGTCGTTTTCATTCTCTGCTGCTTTCGCCTTCACGACCCGAAGCTCCTGCTCCTGGGTCTTTTGTTCCTCTTTCAGCCCTTCAATCGCCTGTAGTATCGGGGCCAACAACTCTTTCTTCATTTCCTTTTTTATCTCCTCCACGCAGCGTTTCAAAAACTCTTGTTGTTCAGGGCCCCATATGAAACTGCCACCTTCCGACGCCATCTTGGTTTCTGCTTGCCTTCCTTGCCGTTGTTCCAAAGGATCCGCTGCAATCCGGCCACTTTCCTCTCCTTTTTCCATCAGTGTCCAGGGGGAACACCCTTCTGGTTTACCGCACGGTGTTTTCAGCCGTTAAAATTGCCGTTGGGGCTCCTATCAAGAGCCCAAAAGTCCGTTTCACAGGGAGCTGCCGAAACGTGCGACTCAGCTGGTCATCGCCGCACCCGGAAGTCCAATGTTGTGGACTTTAACGAGAACTTTTTTTCTTTTCCCCCTTATGACTACTGTAAATAGTGCAAAACAAAAAAATACCCTGTACATACTGTGATGACATGCAAAAGTTTTCCTCCCAGGACCAGCCTTGTAAACCCCTACCACCATGCGAAGCACCACCCCGCCGGGTTCATTTTTAACAAGGGGTGAATGTGGTAGTATGCATTAGGGGTCATGTGGGACTGTGAAGCCGTGATGTCATTGGCTGACAGATCCCGGGTCCTGGTTGGCTGTTGACCTCTAGCTCCGCCCTGAAGGCGGAGTATAAGAACCAGGAGTTCTCCCCCGCAGGCCAGTCTGTTACTGAACAGCGGGGAACAAGTCACGCTTAATAAAGCCTCATCGACTTCATCTCTATTCGTCTCTCGTGAGTCTTTGTGCGCTACAGACAGTCAGAGACTTTTTCCCCGGGTGGAACAAACCATTACAAGGGGACATAAATTTAAGGTGAATGGTGGAAGATGTAGGGGGGATGTCAGAGCTAGGTTCTTTACCCAGAGAGTAGTGGGGGAATGGAATGCACTGCCTGTAGAAGTAGTTGAGTCGGAAACATTAGGGACCTTCGAGCAGCTATTGGATAGGTACATGGATTACGGTAGAATTATATAGTGTAGATTAATTTGTTCTTAAGGGCAGCACGGTAGCATTGTGGATAGCACAATTGCTTCACAGCTCCAGGGTCCCAAGTTCAATTCCGGCTTGGGTCACTGTCTGTGCGGAGTCTGCACGTTCTCCCCGTGTGTGCGTGGGTTTCCTCCGGGTGCTCCGGTTTCCTCCCATAGTCTAAAGATGTGCAGGTTAGGTGGATTGGCCATGATAAATTGCCCTTAGTGTCCAAAATTGCCCTTAGTGTTGGGTGGGGTTACTGGGTTATGGGGATAGGGTGGAGGTGTGAGCTTGGGTAGTGTGCGCCTTCAAAAGATCTGATGCAGACTCGATGGGCGAATGGCTTCCTTCTGCACTTTAAATTCTATGATTCTCTTCCCTCCACCCCCTCACCCACCACATACACCCCTCCTTACCCACTACCTACCAGCAGTACCTCATCAAGATCCACCTGGTACTGGCCCTTGTCCCCCAACGAGTCAGACAGTCTGCTGAGGCTCTCAGCATGGCCTTCACCGACTGCGCCACACCTTGGAAACTTCCACTAATGCTGCTGTTGTTGTGAGCCAGGCTCTCTGTTGCAGTCACCACTCTAGCAGTGATGGCCTTGGTGCCACATATTGCCGGCAACATTTCCTGCCCCCGTAGCCTCTGGGACTCCTCCAATCGGCTATGGACCTGTTGAAGTGTTGCTGACGCCTCCCTCTGAATGTCCTGGCTGAACTTCAACGCCTGCATCAGCTTTGGGTAAACCTGTTTCAGAGGCTCAGCATCTGACTGGGACCCATACTAGTCCTGGGATCCAGCAGGCCTCAGACTGCTGTATCGTCTGGGTGTTACTGCCTCCACCTGATGTACATCAGCAACTGTGTGGCGCTCACCAGAATGTGCCCCGGAAGCCTAACCACTGATGTTGCTCACCGAGGAGCATGTCTCTGCACTGGTGGAGGGTGGGAATGACAGCTGTGAAGCATCGACGGTCGCATCCTCGGCGCTCTCCGTGATGGTCTCATGGTGGTCCACCCCAGATTGGCCAGCGCCATTGGCTGGAGGACCTACGGGAGAATGAACATGTGGTCAGTGAGGACAATGGGTCAGTCTGTATGGCATTAAGAACTCACGTTTGACAGGTCCTCCGGGTAGGGCCCGGTGGTTCCTCACCTCTGCGGTGTGCACCGATCTCCGCGTTGGTGACCGCTCTCCCCTCGGCCACCCCTATCACTTCCAGGGCCCATGCCTCAAAGGTTGTGAAGATTCTTATGTCCAGCACCCTGCCACCAATCAGGGCCCTCTCCTGACGATTGTGGGTGTGGAAGAGAGCAAAGCCTGGGTCACTGACAATGCTGTCTGCCTTCCTGAGGCAGCGGGAGGTGTAGACAGAATGGGAGGATGGCAAGCTTGTGTGATGCGTTGGACTGAGTTCACTACACTCTGCAGCTTCTTGCGATCTTGGGCCGAGCAGTTGCCATACCAAGCTGTGATGCAGCCGGATAGGATGCTCTCTATGGCACATCTGTAGAGGTTTGTGAGAGTCGAATAGCCAAAGCTGCATTTGATAGACCTGAGCAATCCCACAACCAATGGATCAGATCAAAGCACTGCAATGCTGCCACATCCAATTGTGAATGGTGTTGGACGATGTACCAATTCACCAGTGGAGAAGGCTCCACAAGTATCTCCAAAATGGAGGAGCCCAGCATCAGTGAAAAAGACAAGCTGTGCAGCATTTGCAACCTCTTAGCCAGAAGTGTTGAGTTATGATACATGTTGGCTTCCTCCTGAGGTCCCCAACATCTCAGATGCCAGTCTTTCGCCGATTTGATTCACTTTCCTCAGTCAAATTGCTCTTCTGCTTTTGGTGGACACTCCGCATGATATCAAGAAATAGCTGAAGGTATTGCATGTAACAAATGCCCTGACAAAATCCCAGCAGTAGTACTGAAGAACTGTGCTGCAGGAACTAGCCCTGCCCTAACCAAGATGACACCTACCTTCCAATGTGAAACATTGCCCAGGTATGCCCAGTCCGCAAAATGTAGAAGTCCAATCCAACTAATTACCGCCCCACCAGTTTACTCTCAATCAACTGCAAAATGCTATTAAGCAATACTTCCAAAGCAAGCAATTTTACTCAAATTTGTGCTGCCCGAGCCTTCAGATCCAGTGAACAAACAGATGGGGCTTTGGTTTAACATCTTTCCAAAAAGGCAGCACCTCTGACAATACTACACTACCTAAATTCTGCACTGAAGTATCAGCCTAGATTCTGTGTTTGAGTTGCTGGATGGCTAGATGGAGGTGGCGGGTTTGGGTTGATCAGTGGTTATCGGTACCGGCACTTGACCCAACAGCATTCTGTCTCCGATATAAGAGTGCTACTGACAGAGATATGGCTGACTCCCAGCCTTACAGCATCTAGACAGGTGAGTATGTTGGCAAACAATGCAGCAGTCCAAAAGCAAAATTTTAATGATCAGATTCTTTAAAAAGTGGTGTTAAATCATGAAAATTAGGAACACCTTGAACTGAAGGATGTAGAATGAATATTAATTGCAACCTATTGTCAACCAAGAATTTTAAAGGGCTAGGAATAATGTTAAGTGCAACTGACCTCTTACTAGATTCAGTCATTCCTTTACCCAAGGATAACAGTGACCTGCTCAGCGTTATATAGAAGGTGATTACCTGTTCACTTCTTGGAGTCCTGTGAACTCTGAACACCTGGATAATATATTATATCAATAACAGTGACTACAGTACTCAAACTACCATTGATGTGAAATCTGCACTACACGATCAAATGCCTCCGCAGGCTTGTGTCTCTGTTCAGGGCCAGGAGGAGTTTGAAATGCAAACCTAATGTCTTTGGGAATTTCCTATTTCAATTCTGCAAACACATTCTTGCGATGTCTGGGAAAGTTATATGAATTCTGCATTTTCGCATTTTGAAAATTTGATGCTATGATGTTTCCAGCCAGGATTCTGCTGCCAATTGTCCAACTATCCACTCATAATTCAATCCTTTCAATCCCACAGACTATTCACAGACCCATCAACTACTATTAAGCAACAGTCCATTATATTCAGCAATAAGAATGTCCGTGATTGATCTGGCAACTCACAACGAGACGGTGTGAGTCTGAGTTCCTTGGCTATCTGTCACTTCAGCTCACACACTTCCTCAGAGTATCTTGCATCAGTTCTGAATGAGGCTGCCAAGTGGAAGATCATTCAAGGGATTGAGAGGTGTGGTGTGGTGCTGCGGATGTGGAAAAACTGACTTACCCCCACCCCCCCAGGCTTCTCACCATCAATTCAATCCCCTTCTGCTTTATCAGCAGGAACTGGTGCTGCACAGAGAAATCTACAAAGGGAAGGGATCCCATTGTCCCTCCAGCCTGTCTCTTCATGTAATATATGAAATTGCATTAAATCCACAACATAGAAGCAGGTCATTCAGCCGAACGGGCCCATGCTGGTGTTAATGCTCCATACAGCTCTTCCCATCCCTCTTTAACTAACCCTTTCAGCGTAACGTTCTATTCCTTTTTCCCTTGTGTACTTTTTGAACTTCCCCTTAATTGTATGTGCGCTAATTACACTCACTACTTCACATCTTCACATGGTAGCAAGTTATCCGAATTATTTACCTGTTTGATTTATTGGCAACTATATTTATGGCCTCTTGTTTTGCCAGAACCCAAAAAGGAGAAGAATCAACTCGCCCAGCTGGTTTGCAAGAGGACTAGGAGAGGGCCAGATCCTATATTCCAGGGACTATGGCCACTGGGGTCAAATGATGCCCAAACAGAACTTTCCAGACGCAATGGTGAGCACAGCTCTTTATTTAGCTGCTATCGTCTTTCTCAGGGGATTTTATTTCTCAGGTTAGAACACTCTGTACTCTTATTTCTTTATAAATGTTGACAAGGATTCATGGCTGTACTATTAAGCCAACACTATGATACGGCTCTCAATGTAAGAAACATTTATTACAGTTTATTGTTTACAGTTACTCATTAATCAGTTAGTCCCTTGCCCTTACTTGTAGCCACTCACCACAGCCAACCCCATTCAGCCTCTTAAAGAAGTCAAGTCATTACAAATATGTGATACTGCTCATGCGTGACTTTATACTTTCATGATTTTATTTTTCAGCCATTAGTCCATATTTAGTGTAAAGCTGGAGTGTGGTATTGGATAAATGGTCGGAATTCAACGTTGTTTAGCAAAGAATGCATGCTGGTATATGTCAATGATGACATGAGGCCTGTACAGAAATTGCAATTCCAGTCATCATCCTGTGTTCAGGCATGTGTATAACGCATTGATCCACTACCAATGTCAGCCAGCCTACCAACAAAATCAGTAGGGGAATATCAGGGGCAGACTAGCATTTAAAATTGCTGCCCCCCCCCTCCCCTCCCCTTAATTAGGTACTAATTATGACTCATAGTCCTCTCACCTCCAAGTCAAGAGGCATAAAAAGCAGGACCAAGAGTCAGCAATGCTTCTTCTTTTGCCTACTTTGCTATTCAATAAGATTATCTTCTACCTCAACTCCACTTTTTGACATTTGTTGTGTAAAAACCCAATGATCTCTTGAATATCCACAAGACATCCATAGACCTCCGTGTTAAGAATTCCAAGGATTCACAAACCACTGAGCACATAAAATTCTCATCATCTGCCCTAAATAGCCAACCCTCTATCCTGAGACTAATTCCCCTAGTTCTACACTGTGCAGCTGGAGGAAGCAGCCTCAAGCATCTGCTCTGTCAAACTCCTCCAAGAATGAGATCATATCTGATTCTCTGGTGGCAAAGTAGCACAGTGGTTAGCACCATTGTTTCACAGCGCCAGGGGTCCGGGTTCGATTCCAAGCTTGGGTCACTGTCTGTGCGGAATCTGCATGTTCTCCCCGTGTCAACGTGGGTTTCCTCTGGGCACTCGGTTTCCTCCTACAAGTCCCGAAAGGCGTGCTTCATAGGTGAACTGGACATTCTGAATTCTCCCTCTGCGTACCCGAACAGGCGCCGGAGTGTGGTGACTCGGGGCTTTTCACAGTAACTTCATTGCAGTGTTAATGTAAAGCCTACTTGTGACACTAATAAAGATTATTATTATAAACCTCCGAGAATATAGACTCAATAAGTGCGATTCTCCGGAATAGTTTCTAAGTGTGGTAGAAAGCAGGAATTGACACGAGTTTCCAGGCGCTCAGCCCAGTGAGGCCGGCAACACTATTCAATGTTAATTAGTCCAGTTAACTAGGCCTCACAGGCTTTTCGCCGCAAATGACGGCTCGCCAGCTGATTCACCGGGATCGCGCTAACTGGCCCCCCGCTAATAAGGTCAAACAGCACTTAAGCTGCACTTGCTCAGCCAAACCCAGATAGCTTGCAAAAATAGTGCCGAGGAGACCAGACCCAAGATGCGGTGATGCTGACCTGGGGAGGCTCCTGGACACGGTGAAGGCCAGGAGGGATGTCCTGTTCCCCTGAGGGTCCTGCAGGGTGAGCCACAAGACAGCCAGTACTGCCTGGGACGAGGTGGTGGCAGCAGTGAGCTCGCGGAGTGTGACCAGGAGGATTGGCTTCAGTGCAGTGTTATGGGCCAGGGTTTAGAGAACCCCAAAATGTATCATGGAGTTCACCTGACCCACAACCTTTAATAGATTGTGGTATGGGGAGCACACGGCCCACTCTACAGGTGTGGTACAGCAGAAAGCGAAAAGTATTTTTTTAAGCAAAACAATGTTTATTCTATGAACTCAAGTTAATCTTTTTAAAACATACAGTGAACATCTTAGCAACCATTAATTCAAATACAACCCCCAAAGAATACAACACTAAGTAATCCTCAATAAATTCCCAAACAACATCCAGAAGACAAAAGACCCTTTTAACACAGAGATCAGGTTTAAATTCTCTAATGAGAGCAGTTATCCCTTTGAAATCACCCAAATGAACATTCTTTAGCTGTAGGGAGATCCATGCACATCTGCTGGCTTTCACGGCAGCTCTTCTCTCTGAAAACAAAACTAAAAATTCACTCTATAGCAGCCTGCTCAAAAACGAAAGTAAAGCAGACAGAGAGCCCAGCTCCACCCACTCTCTGACATCACTGCAGTAATAAACACCCATTTCTTAAAGGTGCACCCACTACAGTTATTCTATGAAAAACACCCATTTCTTAAAGGTACCCTCACATGACAGCAGGAAGAAGGTCAATGACCAACACCAGACAGCATGAGTGAGTAGACACCAATGCCCCCTCCCCTCCCGCCCACGGTGGTGTCAACCTCCTCTCCTCCTTCAATTCCCCCAACCTTTCCTCCCACCCCTCCCTCTTTCAACCCCTCCTCCACACACACACCCTCTCCCACCACTCTGAACCATGCATGTAGCTAACGATGCCCCTCTGTGTGTCCTCAGGAAAAGCCCTCCCACAATCGGTGCGAGAGGGCCCAGACTGCCAGTGGGATGCCGGACATCAGAATCCTCACCTCCTTTGAGGACCGGGCCCTGGAGGTGAACGATGTGGCCAGGGACAAGACAGTCACCAACACGGAGGCTGGCAGACGCAGCAGAGGTAAGGAACCATCGGGCTCCACCCAGAGGATCTGGCAAACATGAGTACTGATTGCTTTACTGACCCATCCCTCTCACTGATCACATGTCCTCCAGCCGAAGTAGCCGGCCCATCCCGGGTGGCCCCCCCTCTCCTGACTCCGAGGAGGGGAGTTCTGAATATGCAACTGTTATGGGGCACAGCTGTCATCCCCATGTTCCACCAGCGCAGGTACACACATCTCAGTGAGAAATATTAGTGGCCAGGCGTCTGGGGCACAATCTGCTGACGATGCACATCTGGTGGAGGCCGGAACTCCTTGGTGAGACAGCAGTCGAAGAGCTGCTGGATCCCAGGACACAGCTGGGTCCCAGCCTAATACTGAGCCTCTGGAAGAGGGTTACCCAGAGCTGATGCAGACAACAAGGTGCTGCCTGGACATTCAGCGGGAGATGTCAGCGTTGCACCAGCAGATCCATAGCCACTTGGAGGAGTTACAGAGGCGACAAGTGCAGGAGATGACTCCGGCAATGAGTGGCACCGAGGCCAACACTGCTAGGATGGCGACCACAGTCGGGAGCCTGGTGCACGATGTTGGCACCTTGAGTGAAGATGTCCAATACATTGCGCAGTCGGTGACGGCCAGGGCTGAAGGTCTTGATAGAAGGTCTGCCTCGCTGGAGAATATCACCCAATATCAGGCTGACCTTCTTTATGGCCACTTGTTTTGACCTGAGGTTCTCCGGGATATGTCCCACTCTCAGATGGTCATGGCTCAGTTGCAGGTGGGCATTGCCGATTCGCTGCAGATCCTGGCTTGGTCACTGGGGTATGCATCCCTGTCACTGAGGAGCATTGCTGAGGACGTCGACACCATAGTGCAAACATTGGGGAACTGCCAGGGCTGGCAGAGTGACATGATGCAGGGGCAGCCAGGACTCGAACCAGCTGCCCCTCCGTCCCAAAGTGGACCCCAGGGCACTATGGACACTGACCGGGATGAGGGGGCACTGAGTGCCAAACCGGACCCATCCCATGTAGTGGCGACGGTGGGTACCAGCTCCCTTGAGTTCCACCCCTCCAATGAGGCCGCATCTCAGGGTCAGCACATGGGACAGGGTGGCACGGCTGTGCATGTGCCGATATGTGAGCCGGCCCCAGTGCCCCCAGAGGACAACCGCCAAGGGCATCAAGGACCTCGGGACGAGGTAGGCAGCTGGCTGCCTCCACCTCAGATGTGCATCCTGGGGGACACACCTAGACGCAGTGGTAGAGCTAGGAGGGCCAAGCACATTGAGAATCACTGAGGGCACCAGGGAAAAGGGTAGGGTGACGGGGGAACGGGGACGGTAGGGTGTTGGGGGACCGGCACCACCAGGTGTGGGATATTGTACAGCGCATTGAACTCCCTTTTTGCGCAACCATTATGATGCCTCTGTCACTTTCTTTCACAGTGTGGGCTGAATCCCTTTGTTCATCTGTCCAGGCATCCCACCCATCCTCCGGCCGTGGACATGTTTTCAGAGCTGTATCCCATCCCCTGGGTGTTCGGATGTTGCGTGTGTGGTGCTGCCTCCCGCAGCATCCAGGCATCAAGGTATAATTGCGATGCTAGGCAATGACTCCCACGTGCTGCATGGCCCACCCACCCACGGAAATCACTTGGCATATGTGAAGTGCTCACTTAACCATGATTGCCAATTTCCTATCAAAAATAGCTTTCAGCCGCGCGGCCAGAGGCCTCAGCAGTCAGTGGAGGTTAAGGGTGGTCGTCGGGTCGGACAGGCAGGTTCGAGGGTTGCACTCGGAATAATAATAATCGCTTATTGGCACAAGTAGGCTTCAATGAAGTTACTGTGAAAAGCCTCTAGTCGCCACATTCCGGCGCCTGTTCGGGGAGGCCGGTACAGGAATTGAACCCGCGCTGCTGCCTTGTTCTGTAGTACAAGCCGGCTGTTTAGCTCACTGTGCTAAACCTTAGGAACAGGAACATACGATCCAGGGTTGGCATGGTGGTGCCGCAAGCGGTTGCCCCCAGTGGGGTCTCCCACCCCCGCCCAGCATTATAGCAGTAAGCATGTACCCCCAAGCTCTTTGCTTGTGAGAAAAGGTGGCTACTCACCTCCACGGCTCCCCACAGAAGAGCTGGTTTCTCCGCTGTCGGGATTCCGTTTCGCCAGCATGAGGCTGCCCACATGGGAAATCCCATTGGCCGGCTGGTCTCACAATTGTACTGATCTTATCCTTTAGTAACAGAGATACTCCAACATATTTCCCTTTTCCTTTACTTTCTTGGCATCCAACAGAGGGCAGCAGTGAGAAGTGAATGAGGAGGATTCTGGTAGGGGTCGTCCCGCTCCGCGGAGAACCCAGTGTAAAAGAACGCTCAGTTGGTGGCATCCAACACTCATAATTCATAATCATAATTCATAATCATAGTAACTGATAATCAGTCAAGAGCTGTAATAGCGAAGCTGCACCGATACCAGGATCAAGCTGGCCCAAGCTTCAATATCGCAATTACCCAAAAAGGACAAAGTTCCGACAAAGTGCAGGTCCTACAGGCGCATCTCACTCCTTAACGGGGATGCAAAGATCCTGGCGAAGGCCCTAGAGAGGCAGCTGGAGAGCTGCGTACCAGAGGTAGTTGGGGAGGACCAAATGGGCTTTGGCAAGGGCAGGCAGCTAACATCGAACATCAGGCGCCTGCTGAACATGATAATGACCCCACCCGGGGAGGGTACACCAGCAGTGATCATCTACCTGGACGCAGAAAAGGCCTTCGACAGGGTTGAATGGAAGTATCTCATAGAGGTACTGGAATGGTTTGGGTTTGGGCCAGGATTCACCTCCTGGATGAAACTGCTGTACAGCGCTCCCATGGTGAGCGTACGGACAAACACCACCAAGTCTAGATACTTTTGGCTGCTCAGAGGCATGAGGCAGGGATGCCCACTGTCCCCACTGTTGTTTGCTCTGGCCATCAAGCCACTGGTGATTGCCCTCAGAGGGCAAAAGGGTAGAGACGTATCCAAAGGGGAGACAGAGAGCATAGAGTCTCACTCTATGCGGATGACCTGCTCATCTACATCACAAACCCCCAGACAATAATAATGATTATTATTAAAGGGATAATGAAACTCCTAAAGGAGTTTCGAGCCTTCTCAGGCTACAAGCTTAACCTGTATAAGAGCGAGATCTTCCCTCTGAACCCACAGCAGGGAGGGACAGAGCTGGAGGGACTGCTGTTTAAACTGGCCCAGCCCAAATTCCACTCCCTGGGGATCCAAATAGCCCACGACTGGATTCGGATCCATAAATGGAACCTGACAAGTCTGTTGGAGGAAGTTAAAAAGGACCTGCAAAGTTGGGACTCACTCCCACTCTCCCTCTCAGGGAGAATACAGACCATCAAAATGAACGTGCTGCCCAGGTTCCTCTTCTTGTTCAGAATGGTGGCAGTGGTCCATTCACTGCCACCATTCTGCTTTAACCGACTGCTATTTGGAATCACTTCAGCGCCCAAAATATTCCAATGTACGATGTCAGCCATTTTGCCGGGACATTTGCCAGATGGACAATATATCGGTTCATGGTATAACGGTGGAGGAACATGACAAGAGACTCTCAGCAGTCTTAGAGTGCCTACAGGATGCAAGGCTGATGCTGAATGAGAAATGTGAGTTCTCCAGATCATCAATTCAGTTCCTGGGCTGCAGTGTCAGCAATGAAGACATCACAGCGGACCCACAGAAAACTAAAGTTATTAGTGAGTTCCCAATCGCTCCTTGATTCCAGACCTCCAGTAATTTGGGGGATAGTGAACCAGCTGGCAACATTTCTACCAAATCTGGCATAGGTCACAGAACCTTTGAGGCACCTCCTTGATGAAGACCAGGAACTCACTTCAAAAGCAAGCATTCCCTTACATCAAGGTCCACTATGATCATCTCTGTCCACCACCATAGCAGCGGATGTTTCATCCACAGGCCTTAGAGCGGTCCTATTCCAGGAACAACTGGTTGGAAGTCACCGACCAGTTTGCTGTGCTTCCAGAGATCTGATGGACACAGAGACAAGATACATTGTCATAGAAAAGGAAGCCCTCGCCATCACATGGGGATGGAAAAAAAATTCAGACTCCACCATCAGCTTCAAGGTCACAATTGAAACAGACCATAAGCTACTAGCCTCATTACTGGATGAGAAGGAGCTAGTAATGATACTCCCCAGAATCCAGAGATTCCACCTACACCTCATAAAGTTTGCCTGTGAGTGGATATACCCACGGTAAAAGCCAGACAACAGCAGACACATTTTCCAGGACCACAGTAGGCCTACAGACATCAATCTCACTGAAGAGCTGGAAGCATATTCCCATTTGACAAGGAGCCATCTGCCATTAACTACAAGTGGACTCCAACAAATTTGCCAGGAACAAATACACAATGAGGAGTGTGCCCACATTTTCCGATACTGCTGTTACTATCCCAGCTGATATTACTACCAGACATCTCAGATCTGGTCTGATAGGTCCTAACTTTTCATTTTGGGGTCCTAACTTTTCATTTTGTTTAGAAATATGGAAAGCAGGCTACTGAACAAAGTCACAGGAGTCAGCTGATGAACTTTTATCAAAATAATAAAACATTTATTAAACAATAAAGGATTAACTATGTTACAATACTCCTTCATCCACAACTATACCTTTGCAGATATATACAGATTTGTAAGGAGAACACAAGTTAAGTACAAAGTCTATGTAAATCAATAGGTGACCTGTGGTCAGGCACACCACACTCTGAAACCAAGTGACAGATGCTACCCCAAAGCAACTTCTATGGATTTCTCATCAACTCCCCCATGTCTGCGTGGGTCTCAGCCCCCACACCCAAAATGATGTGCAGGGTAGGTGAATTGGCCATGCTAAATTGTACCTTAATTGGAAAAAATAATTGGGTACTCTAAATGTTTTTTTTTAACTCCCCTCTGATGCTTGTCACAATATGAGCCCACTGGCCTGACAGAACCCCGTCCTTGTCCCAAGGGTTTACAATTCTTGAAATACTCACTTTGGAATCTTCTCCCAAACGACGTTTCCTCTTGGATATATTCCACAAGAATCTACATCATGGGTTTTGATCTCTCCTTCCGATATTCCTCTGCCCTGGATTGCCATGTGCACTTACGTTTCGCCTTCCACGCACTCTCTCAGATACTCAGCCATGCCAACAGAACATCACTACTTCACTTCATTTCCTCTGATCTTCTGAATTCTTACAAGCCCACTTTGCTTGATTCTCCTCCTCCTGGCAAGGCGGAGTGGGACAGCGCTGGCACAAGTCACCAAAATTACAAAGTAAGTTCTTACCCCTGCTAGTGATCCAGTAGTTCAAAGGATTTCAGTTTTCCGGCTCTATAGTTCAATCTGGAAGCAACTAATTATGATGCAGCTACCATCATCCTGTGCCAGGGTGTCCTTAAATGGGTGGCCATTACCGACATCCAGTTCACGGCCTGGCCCCTCTCCCCCTGGAGGCTTGATTGGTCGAAGTGACCACCCTTCCCTCTCCTGGTTAGCCAGCTTCCCTCTGGGCGGCCATTAATTGCCTGCAAGATGCTTTATTTGGCGTAACAGGTGGGGTTGGGTGTCGATGAACCATGCACTTTCTGTTCAGAGTTCTGCCCACCATCGAGAAACGTGAAATTCACTCTTATCTGAGTCTAACATACCATTTGCCTTTGAAATGGCTTCCTGTACCTACATGTTGTGGTAATCTTCTGTGTAAGAACATTTCAAAGCAGTACTGAAGGAGTGCTGCCTGCTGTTAAAGGTGCTGGGGGAGATTTTCTGCTCCCATTTTTGGCAGTAGGATCGCAGCAGGAGCAGAACATCCTGCGAGAGGCCAAAAACATGGTTTATATTGGCGGGATTTGCCATTGCGACTATCCCTACCTCCCATCAGTGACGTACAGGAATCCTGGCATTCAACAGTGCCAGGGTGCTGTGCCAGGTCTTGATCCATGGGAGGAAGGGGTTTGGGCAGGGGTGGCTGGAGTTCGGGGGAAGGTCCTACTTTTTATTTCTTATGTCGGATGTTCTATAAAACGGGCATCCTGCCAAATCACTGAGTGTCTTTAAGATAGAGATAGATAGGTTCTTGATTAATAAGGGATCGGGGGTTATGAGGAGAAGGCAGGAGAATGGGGATGAGAAAAATATCAGCCATGATTGAATGGTGGAGCAGACGCGATGGTTGAATGGCCTAATTCTGCTCCTGTGTCTTACGGTCTTTAAAAATGGGAAGACTCCGCCCACTGTCATTATTCGTTGTAAAGCTCTCTGGGATGTCCTGAGGTCATGAAGTGCACAATAGTGCAAGTTCTTTATTTCCTTTTATACAAGCCAAAGTCCTCAGGATGTAGGCAGCTTTACCAAAATAATATATTGCCCATTTGTAGCTACATTAAGATAATTAAGAATCAACCACAAGTTGTGGGACTCGAGTCATATATTTGCCGGACCGGGTAGGGGGATGCAGGTTCCCTGTCCTGTAGGAAGTTACTCTACCAGTTATGTTTTTGTGACGTTGATGTTCTGTGATTTGTATACAAGGACAACGGTAACCTTCTGTGTAACAGCATTTACAGGTCTCCTTTTTTAAAAATTCTGCTTTTTGTGACCATCTGGCAGATTTTGTGGTCATTTATGGTAACGCCTGAATTACTGAATGCAGTTTCACAACCTGCAATGGTGGAATTTGAACTTGTGAACTTGGGCTTACTGATCCAGCACCAAAACCACTACATTACTGTGCCCACCATACCCAGATAACTTTGGCTCTGCTACAGTTAAAGCAGACAGCTCTGGAGTGTTATAGAGCCGGATGTTCACTCACTCTTTTAAAAAAATATTATTATGCAGTTAGCTGAAGTGTAAAGCCTCCGAATGGTGACCTGGGCCAGTCAGCTGATCTGCTGAAACTCAATTACAGAATTCTCCTCAAATATACTTGGCAGATCAATGTGTCAAATTCCACCTTCATAGGATTTAATCCCAAATCCAGTGATTGAAGGGAACAATTTACCTCCTACTGACTGTGACTAAAAATTCCATCTTCTCCGAATGGGCTGATGTTGGTACTGTGGTGATACTGCCACTAATGAGCTGGCTTTTGTTTTTAGTTTTTAGGACTGGTGTGCTGTCTCTAGTAGACAAAGGATTTATCATGGGGCACCTCATTAACACTTTATCGTTCGCTGCTATTTGAAGATTTTATTGATGTTGCTCTGAATATGGCGGTCAATATGATCGCCTTCCTTAATTCTAATTACGTTTGCTCTAGAGTCGGCAGGTATCTTTCAATACCGCCACAAGGTTCAAAACTGAATACTGATCAAAGACTCGATACACCAGTTAGTTAGTTCAAAGTCAATGCTTATTTATTTACACACACAGTTAAATATACTCATGCACGAAACTCTACAGACTAAACTCTCACTACTGCTAAAGCCTATACTTAGCTTCGGGCGCCCACTCAGTCAGAGGAACAATGGCCGTTGTTCGGTTCTGAGGCTGCTGGGGTCGAACTGGCACAGGGGAACAGCTAGGGTCGTCTGTCTGGTAGCGAGTGTTGACCTTGGATATACTTGCTTCTGGTGCAGCTGATGGACAGGTCTCTCCTCGATAAGGCGGTCCAAGAGAACGATTCTCTCTTGGGGGCTCCTTCTTATACCCAAAGGGGCTCTTTTGGGCGGGCCTTGAACTAGGCCCCAATCAATTGTGCCGTTTCTCGATCATTCCTATTGATTTCATCCAATAAAGGGGTGGGTGCTCTGATGGCTGGGCGTGTCCTAGGTGGCCGTTGGCCTGCTTTGTTTTGGTCTCCTCTGGCGCCGGGGTGCCTGCCTTAGTATCGGTTACTCAAATGTTACACTTTTGTTCCCCGAGATGGGCCATTAATATGCTAATGGGCCTACAGTTTTGGTCTTGTCTGGGAGCTGTGGCTCCAATATACAGACAAGCTCTGAACCTGCTTATTTTTTCAGCATTGTCCATTTTCCCTGCAATCTTTGCAAGTGTCCATTTTGTAATCTGGAAGTGGCCATCCCAGATGGCTACACTGAACAGTATTGTTCTCACGTTATGTATAGCCCTGTAACTAGCTAATTTCATATTTTGAATACTGAACTTCTTGGAGCTGAAGTGAAGTGTTCGAATCATAGTAAGTTACAGTACAGGAGACCATTTGGCCATTTGTGCCTATGCTGGCTCTTTGAAAGTGGAGTTCTGTTTAGTCCCACGTTACCATCTTTTTGTCCATAACCCTCTCAGTCCCTCATCTTCAATGGCTATGCAACTCCATTTTGAATTGTTTATGGAATCAGTTTCCATCAACCTTTCAGGTCGAGCGATTGAGATCATAGCAATTTCCCAATAGATCTTTTGCCAATGAGTTTAAATCTCTTATTAACCCACTCATCAGAGGGCATTGTTTTTCATGATCTTAAGAACTGCAACTTGGCCACCTCTTAACCTTATTTGTTCCAAATCCTTCCTTCTCCAACCTCTTCTCATAACTGGTATTATCAATGGGGTGGGGGGGGGGGGGGGGGGGCAGGGAAGTGCCAAGAAGGGTAGGAAAACCAATGAAGGAAGGGCTGTGGGCTGTGAGACGGAGTGTTTATATGGACCATGTTGGTTGGGGTCTGTGTTTACGGGGGGGAGGCTATGTCATTGTGGGTTTTTTGTCTTTGTTGGATATTTCTGTTTAAAAGTGTTAAAATTATAAATACCTTAATACAATATTTTCTAACTAAAAATAACTGGTATTATCCTGGTTACCACGTCTGTCTCCTTTCCAATCCTTTGACATCATTTCTTTTACATCAAATTGGATGCCCAGAATTGACCACTGTACTGCAACTGAGGCCTAACAAGTAATTTAAGTTATAGCATGATCTCTGCTTTTATATTTTGTGCCTGTTTATAAACCCAAATAACTTTTTTACATTTTCCCCCACCTTATCAACTCACCCTGCCACCTTATATGAACAGCACGGATTGTCTGACTGTTCATTTGTTCACCCAAAATTGTGCAATTGATAATATGCTGCTTTTCCATATTAGTCCTACCAACATGCATCACTTCACACTTCTACTTTTGAACTCCATTTGCGATATTCCTACCCTTTTCACCATCATGTCATCCTGAAGTCTGCAATAATCCTCGTCAATACCCACTGCTGTGTCAAGTTTTGTATCATCTGTAAACTTTATAATGCTGCTTGCTATACTTGAGTCTAGGTCATTTATAAAAATTGGGACGAGTAGTGGGCCCAAAATTAGCCTTTGGACAACCCCACTATGAACCATCCCCCTGTCTGTAAACCATGCATCCACCACCGCCATCTATGTCCAGCCACTAAAGCTATCCCATATCTAAATTCCCACTTTCCTCTTAATTCCAAGAATATCTATATTTCTAAGAAAAAGTGTAGCACTTGTTGAATGTCTTCCAAAAATTCACATAATCAACATCTAACTTGATCAAGCTTCTCTGTACATCATCAAAGAATTTAATCTAGTTAATCAGACACAATTTGATTTTGCATGATTAACACCATGCCTTTCCAAATTAAAGTTTATTTTGTTTCTGATAATGTTTTCTGATAATTTTCTCACCAACCAATGTTAGACTGAACAGATCTGTAGTTCCTGCTTTATCTCTCCTTTCTTGGACAGTGGTATTACATTAACAATTCTCCAGTCCTCTGGTACTACTCCTGTATGCATTGAAGATTGAAAGATTGTGACAAATGTCTCTTCAATTTCTACCTTTTCTACTTTCAGCAACTTAGAATGAAAACCATCAGGGCCAGGTGGCTTCTCAACATTCAGTAATACCGACCTCTTGTTTCTATCTGATACTATTCTGTCTGTAACGTTTTTTTTAGTTCAAGACTGTGGATTTTCCTGGCTAGTTCATCCCTAATTGCCCTTGAGAAGGTGGTGGTGAGCTGCCTTCTTGAACCGCTGCAGACCATGTGGTGTTGGTACACCCACAGTGCTATCCTGAAGTACTGTAACATTGACATCATCCATTTTCTTTATGAAGACAAGTGGAAGTATTAATTTAATACATTAGCCATGTGTGTTTTACCTTTACATGAAGACTTCCCTTTGATCCTTGATAATTAATAATTACTGTAAAAAAAATTTTTAATGTATTTTATTACAACATGCATCAAAACAGGTTACAGCGAACAAATACCCTGGGAAACATGCTTCCCTACAATCAACTATACAGTCTGTTCAGATTTTTCCTCTTTTTCACCCCCCCCCACAAAGAATAGGCCCTCAAACACGGTCACAAACATCCCCCACCTTTCCTCAAACCTCCCTGAAGAGCCCCTTAACTCACACTTTATCTTCTCTAATCGGAGGAAGTCGTACAGGTCACCCAACCAAGCCACTACCCCCAGAGTCAATGCCGACCACTACTCCAGCAAAATTTGCTGCCGTGCAATCAGAGAGGCGAAGGCCAGGACATCGGCCTTCCTCCTCTCCATGAGCTGCGGCTTCTCTGAGACCTCAAATATCGCCACCAAAGGGTCTGGATCCACCTCCTCCTCCACTATCCTGGCTAAGACTGCAAACACTCCCGCCCAGAATCTTCCCAATTTTTCGCAACCCCAAAACATGTGCACGTGACTCGCTGGCCCCCAACCCACCTATCACACTCATCTGCTACCCCCTGAAAGACCCCACTCATTCTCGCCCGAGTCATATGCACCCTGTGCGCCACCTTAAACTGTATCAGGCTCATCCACCCTACGCAGTGCCTCACTCCATGCTCCCCAATTGATGTCCCCTCCCAACTCCATTTCCTATTTCTCTTTGATCTTCACCACCCCCTCGCCTCCCTGCTCCCCCAGCCATTTGTATATATCCCCAATTCTTCCCTCCCCTTCCACACCCGGAAGCAGCAGTCGCTCCAGCAAGGTGTATCCCGGCAACCTAGGAAACCCCCTCTAGACCTTTCGCGCAAAATCCCTAACCTGCAGATACCTGAACTCACTCCCCCTCGGCAGCTCTACCCTTTCCCTTAGCTCCTCCAGACTGGTGAACTCTTCCTCCAAATACCAATCCCTCACCTTTTATTTTGAAAAACATTTTATTAAGGCATTTATAATTTTATAATAATAGTAGTAAACAGTACAAATACAAATATAAACATAGTGCAAAGACCACCTCTCTCCCTCACAAATCCCACCTCCTCTAAACAATAATCTAACATCCCCCCCCACCTTTGCTGACAGTTAGTTTTCTCCAAAAAGGTTGACAAATGGCTGCCACCTCCGGACGAACCCAAGCATTTACCCTTTTAGGGTGAACTTTATTTTCTCAAGTCTGAGAAACGAAGCCGTCTCACTAAGCCAGATCTCTGAATTTGGGGGCTTCGAGTCTCTCCACGCTAACAATATCCACCTCCGGGTTACCAAGGAGGCAAAGGCCGAGACGTCAGCCTCTCTCACCCCCTGGACTCCCGATTCTTCCTTCACTCTGAAAATCGCCACCTCTGGACTCGGCACCACCCTTGTTTTTAACACCGTGGACATGACATCTGTAAAACCCTGCCAAAATCCCCTAAGCTTTGTTCATGCCCAAAACATATGGACATGGTTTGCTGGCCCTCCCGCACATCTCGCACACCTGTCTTCTATCCCAAAAAACTTGCTTATCCAGACCACCGTCATGTGTGCCCGGTGAATGACCTTAAATTGAATCAGGCTGAGCTTGGCACTTGATGAGGACGTGTTGACTTTGCTTAACGCATCCGCCCAAACACCTGCTTCTATCTTCCCCCCAGCTCATCTTCCGATTTGCGCTTTAGCGCCTCTGTCTGCGTTTCCTCCGACTCCATGAATTCTTTATAAATATCCAAAACCTTCCCCTCTCCCAGCCCCGTTCTGGAAACTACCCTGTCCTGTATCCCCCGACAGATCCCTCACTTTGACCAGCCCCACTTCCCTCCACCTCTTGTATACATTATCCATCCCCCCCCCCCCCCTGTAAATTAAATAACATTTTGTTACTGTTAACTAGATATTCTCCTACTATAACGCACACCATTTGCCCTACCTACTACATTTCCCAAGACCAGACACACTCTGCTTGCTTCTTTGTTGAAAACACTCAGCAGGTCAGCCAGCATGCATGGTGAGAGAAACAAGAGTTAACTTTGCAGATCTGTAACCTTTCATCAGAATGGTTCATCACTTCATCATTTTTGTTATTTTCCTCAACGTAGATGCTACAATTTGGGTGATATTTCTAGTTTTACTGCTGTTTATTCTGACTTCTGGGGCGGGATCTCCGACCCTCCCGCCGGGTGGGGTAATCGCCGGGGGTCGGCGTGAATCCCGCCCCCGCCGTACTCTTAATTCTCCCGCCCTCCAAAAATTGCCCCGGCGTGAGTCGCGCCGCCCGCCTCGGAGAATGGCAGGGTCCGGCGGCGGACTCAATGGGCCCCGGGGCTGACCGAATTCTCCGGCCCGCGATGGGCCGAAGTCCCGCCCGTCCTTTGCCAGTCCCGCCGGCGTAAATTAGAGTAGGTCCCTTACTGGCAGGACCTGGCGATGCGGGCGGGCTCCGGGGTTCTTGGGGGGTCGCGGGGGGATCTGGCCCCGGGAGGTGCCCCCACGGTGGCCTGGCCCGTGGTCGGGGCCCACCGAAACGCGGGCGAGCCTGTGCCATGGGGGCACTCTATTGTTCCCCACTGGAGGCCGTGGTCCTCCGCCATTCCCGGTGCGGAAGCGAAACCCTTTGCGTATGCACAAGGATGTTGCTAGGACGTACTGGTGCAGCCGCGCATGCGCAGACTCGCGCCAGCCGGTGGAGGCCCTTCGGCGCCGGTTGGCGTGGCGCAAAGCCTCTTTCCCGCCAGCCGGCGGGGCGCCAGCCACTCCGGGGCGGGCCTAGCCCCCGAAGGTGCGGAGGATTCCACTCCGTCCCGCTGGGACCCCCCGCCCCGCTGGGTAGGGGAGAATCCCGCCCCTGATCTCTTTGCTACCCTTTTTACTGTTTCTTGACTCCCTGGCACTTACCAAATTAGTTTATAGCTTCCCCAACAATAACCGTTAATTTAGCTTTTCTGTTGGCATCTAAATAAATTGGACTCTGAGGTATACTTTGGGTAAATCGGAGGCGTGAGTATTTGTGTTAATCTCTAACTGGGGTGGGAGGGATGGTCAAGATCACACAGAGTCATGGGTGCCTGTTCTGTATATTGCGCATTCTTGCACATTTTCCTGCTGCATGTCTGTCAGGGTCATGAACTCCACCAAGGAAATATAAAAATGTTTTTCAGCAACTCAGTTAATGAACAAGGGCAGCCTGGAATCAACAACATATTTATCCTCTCTGCTCCCTTCGCTCCTTTTCTTTTCATTGATCTCCCCTCCTTCCCCCTTCACACTTCTCCCGAATCTTACCCAATTCCCTTTCTTCTCACCTGTGTTCTTCTGTCTTTCCTTTTCCTCTATTAAGTTGAAACATAGAATTCCTACATTACAGAAGGATACCATTTGGCCCATCGAGCCTCTGAAATAGCATTCTCCCAGGTCCACTCCCTCGTCCACTTCATCTCCTAGCCTGCACATCCCTGTACACTATCATGGCCAATCTCACCTAACCTACACATCTTCGGACTGTTGGAGGAAACCGGAGCCTCCAGAGGAAACCCACACAGACACGGGGAGGATGTGCAAACTCCACGCAGGCAGTCACCAAAGGCCTGAAAATTGAACATATTACTAACCACTCTGCCATTGTCCCGCCCTATCTAATCCCACCAACTTCTTCACTATTTACTTGCCTCATGGCTGAAATTTGCCTACAATCTGTGGTTTGCACGTTCTCCCCGTGTCTGTGTGGGTTTCCTCTGGGGGCTCCGGTTTTCTCCAGAAGTTCCGGGTGGATGATCTATCTTGGTCTCCTCCGTAGATCCCCAGCATCACAGATTCCAGTCTTCAGCAAATATGATTCACTCCACGTGATATCAAGAAACAGTTGAAGGTAGTGAAAACTGCAACGGCTAAGGGCCCTGACAATATTCCGGCAATCTTACTGAAGACTTGTGCTCCAGAACTTGCCGGGCACCTAGCCAAGCTGTTCCAGTACAGCTACAACACTGGCATCTACCCGACAATGTGGGAAATTGCCCAGGTGTGCCCTGGGCAATCTTTAAGGAGCGTCTTGACAAATATATGAATAGGATGGGAATAGCGGGATACGGATCCCGGAAGTGTAGAAGATTTTAGTTTAGACGGGCAGCATTCTCGGCGCAGGCTTGGAGTGCCTGTTCCTGTGCTGTAGTTTTCTTTGTTCTTTGTACTAAAGAAACAAGACAAATCCAACCCAGTCAAATGCCCGCCCTATCAGTCTATTCTCCATCATCAGCAAAGTGATGGAAGGAATCATCAACAGTGCTAACAAGCGGCACTTATTCAGCAATAACCTTCTCATGGACACGCAATTTGGGTTCCACCAGGGTCACTCAGCTCCTGACCTTATTACAGCCTTGGTTCAAACATGGACAAAAAAACTGCCAGATGTAAAAGTGACTGCCCTTCACATCAAGGCACCATTTGAATGAGTCTGCTTCAAGAAGCCCCAACAAAACTGGAGTCAATGGGAACTAGGGGGGAAACTCTCCGCTGGTTGGAATCATACCTGGCACAAAGGAAGATTGTTGTGGTTGTTGGAGGTCAATCATCTCAGCTCCAGGACATCACTGCAGGAGATCCTCATGGCAGTGTCCTCGGCCCCAACCATCTTCAGCTGCTTCATCAATGACCCTCCTTCCATCATAAGGTCAAAAGTGCAATTGTTCACAGATGATGCACAATGTTCAGCACCATTTGCCACTCTAAATGTCTAAATGCAGCAAGACCTGGACATTATCCAGGCTTGGGTTGACAAGTGGCAAGTTACATTTGTGCCACATAAGTGCGAGGCAATGACCATATCCTAAAAGAGAGGATCGAACCATCGCCTCTTAACATTCAATGCCGTTACCATTGCTGAATCCCTACTATCAACATCCTGGGGGTTACTAATGATCAGAACCTGAAATGGACTGGCCACTTTTTATTGTGGCTACCAGAGCAAGTCAAAGCCTAGGAACCCTACAGCAAGTAACTCACCTGCCCCCTGAAAGCTTGTCCACCATCTACAAGGCACAATCAAGAGTGAAATGGAAGGCAGCACGGTGGTGCAGTGGTTAGCACTGCTGTCTCATGGCGCCGAGGTCCCAGGTTCGATCCCCGCTCTGGGTCACTGTCTGTGTGCAGTTTGCACATTCTCCCCGTGTTTGCATGGGTTTCACCCTCACAACCCAAAGAAGTGCAGGGTAGATGGATTGGCCACGCTAAATTGCCCCTTAATTGGAAGAAATGAATTGGGTACTCTAAATGTATTTTTTTAAAAAGGAGTGTAATGAAATACTCTCCACTTGACTGGATGAGTGATGCTCCAACAACACTCAAGAAGCTCGACACCATCCAAGACAAAGCAGCCCACTTGATTGCTCCCCCATCCACAAACATTCAATCCTTCCACCACAGACGCACAGCAGCAGCTGTGTGTACCATCTACAAGAGGCACTGCACTAACTCGCCAAGGTTCCTGAGGCAACACCTTCCAAACCCACGACCACTACCATCTGAAAGGCCAAATGCAGCAGATACCTGGGAACCCCACTAACTGGAGGTTCCCCTCCAAGTCACTCACCACCCTTACTTGGAAATATATCGGCCGTTCCTTCACTGTCGATGGGTCCAGATCCTGGAACTCCCTCCCTAACAGCATTGTGGGTGTACCAACACCTCAGCGGTTCAAGAAAGCAGCTGACCACCACCTTCTCATGAGCAACTAGGGATGGGCAAAGGGTGGCGCAGTGATTAGCATTGTTGCCTCACGGTGCCGAGGTCCCAGGTTCGATCCTGGCTCTGGGTCACTGTCTCTGTGGAGTTTGCACATTCTCCCCGTGTTTGCGTGGGTTTCGCCCCCACAACCCAAAAGATGTGCAGGCTAGGTGGATTGGCCACGCTACATTGCTCCTTAATTGGAAAAAATAAATTGGGTACTCTAAATTTATTTTTAAAAAACTAGGGATGGGCAATAAATGCTGGCCTGGCCAGCAATGCCCACATCCATAAATTTATTTAAAGAAAGAGAATGAAGACATTTCATCACAATTACGCTGAGACTCAAAAGGGTTAAGGTTAGGAGTCAGGTTGCATATACTAGGCTTGTATTCACTTGAATTATAGAAAATTAAGGAGTGATCCAATTGAAATGTTTAAGATGATTAAAATATTTGATAAGGTAGATAGGGCAAAGCAATTCTGTTGGGGTAATCCAGAATAAAGGGACATAACATTAATTTTAGTGTTAGGCTGTTTAAGGGTAATATCAAGAAGCACTTCATCACAAAAGGGGTCATGAAAATCTGGAAATTACTCCCCAAAAAGCTGTTGAGGCCAAAGATCAATTGAAAATTTCCTAACAGATTGGTAGAATTTTGAAAGCAAAGGAGTTGTGTTTTATGGAACAAAAATAGATAGATGGTGTTAAAATGCAGATCAGCAATGATTTAAATGAGTAACAGAGCAGACTCGAAGGGCTGAATGGTCTTCTGTTCCTATGTCTCAACTGTGAAAAGTGAATAAGGAAACTAATTGCCACAAACCACTCACTGACCTTGGAATTCCCACACTTTCCCAGCTATTCTGAAGATTTGGGAACAGTTGACTGTCTGTTGATAAACCCAACCCTTCATTGCTCAGAAGCCACAAGTGGAAAAGAGTCAAAAATGTTCCATTCTATTACCAGAGGAAGTTAATTGCACTGGGAAGGGACTTGGCACACGTCCTTGTGAATAGCAGCATTCTACCAAATATACAGGCCCTTTCTGTGGGAACGAAAGAGAAGCAAGTCGAGCTGACCATTCCTTCTCACCCCCCTGGCCTCCAACCCTCATGCCAGATTGAAGGTTTATACCAACCTTTTTTTAACAAAACCATTTGTATTGCAAACATTATTGTCATGAGTCAACAACTTATAGGTTATAAATGTTGCAAAAATCACTTTAATATTGGCAGATAGTCTTTAAACTCAATGGCTGCCTGAAATGATTGTTACATTAATTCATCTGCTCACAGAGCAGACAGACTGAGAGGTCATCCCTTTGTGTCTGTCCACCATATTATTTGCTTAGAAACAGAAGTTCTGTGTGTTTATGTAGAGTTGGATGTCTGATAAATTAAGTTAATTTAATAAGATACAAGCCATGGAATATTCAACATGTGGAACAAGAAGGGAACAATTGGAGTGTTTCATGCAGGGAGTACTGCAGGTCAGCAACCTTTCATTTCTGCTTACACAAGAGTGGCTGAAATGTTAAGTGGGGTCATTTTCTGCACAAATGCTGGGGTCCCACATCCACTACCAGTGTCTATTGGAAATTCATGGTACGCTGTCCATAATTTCTGAAGCTTCACCCCCAGTAAATGTACAAAACAGAGAAGTCACAGGAGCAAGCTCATGAAATTATTGGACTGGATTCTCCGTTTGGGAGAAAGTGGTTCCCGCTGTTACTGAATTGCGTGCAATTTTCATTCCTATTGGGGCGCTGTTTGTCCTGAGATTCAGGACATGGGGATGAGCCAGCACTCCGCCGGAGTGAATTTATTTTACTATACATTTTGAGTACCAATTCATTTTCTTTCCAATTAAGGGGCAATATAACATGGACAATCTACCAACCCTGCACATCTTTGGGTTGTGGGGGTGAGACCCACGCAGACATGAGGAGAATGTGCAAACTCCACACAGATAGTGACCCAGGGCTGGGATCGAACCTGGGTCCTCGGTGCTGTAGGCTGCAGTGTTAACCAGTGCGCCACCGTGCCGCCGCTTGCCGGTGTGAATTAGAAAAAATTCCCATCCCGCTGGCAGCGGATCCACTGGGGCCGGAATGTCTGATAAAGAGCCTGACAAGCTGGAGCCACACACTCTCTCGTTCCAGCTATGAAGATAGCTCAAAAAAATTCCTGATTTCAGGAATTTAAAGTGGACCCACTGCTTGGTGCCATTGAAGAGAGAAGGTATACCCTCTTCCCAGGGCGGGCTACAGACTCAGGCCCGCCCTCCTGAACGATGCCTGGGAGGAGGTGGCACAGAGGCAGTCAGCACTGCCAGTATCACCAGAAGGAGTCAACTCGTTATCCTGAGGGGTGGGTGTTACTTGTGAGGCCTCTGCTCTGAGAGGGGCAGTGTGCCAGGAAGGGTTCCAAAGGCCCTGGTGCAAGTGCCCTTTGGCTGGGGTGAACTCTGCTATTCCCTTCTTCCTCTGCAGTGGGGCTGCGCTTCTGGGAGAAGACTGGGGAGTGCCAACAACCTGGTGGACCGGTGATGAGCATGGTCACGCCCAACTCCTTGATGATACTGCGGGGGCTTTCTGACTAGAGGCTTTCTGAGCGTTTACAGGACACAGTGAGCAATGTGAACAGCCAGGAGCCTGTTCGTAGCACCAGAGTGGTGCGTTTAAATCATATACCGCAGCAATGGCGGTTTGAGCAAGGCCACCCCAACCCCAAGGGGGACACCCCCGGTGCGTGCTGATTTGGCACCAAGTCGTTCCCAGCTACTCCCCCCCCCCCCCCCCCCCCAAGACCGAGCAGCCACCCCCAAACAAGCCTGACATGTTTTGAGAGATTTTTTTTACCTTCGCTTATAAGTACTTGCACCAATTCGAGCCCACCTGATTCCCTTTTAGAGGGGTGGAGCATCGCGGAGGAGTGGAGAACACTTGTGTCCAACCCGCCAATGAGATTTAAATCCATGCAAATGACGATTTTGCGTGGGCCCACTGGCATGGGGCACAAACTTCATTCACGCAGCCAACGGGAGCAGAGTATGGTGTCAGAATCGGCTGTGGGCAAAAATCACAATTTTTGAATTACCTGCCATTCTCCGACTGATCGCAATTCTTGCTGCTCGCATCAGGAGGCAGAGAATTCAGTCCATTATATTGACTCATAGGCCGGGATTCTCCCCTACCCAGCAGAGCGGGGGTCCTAGCGGGATAGAGTGGCGTGAACCACTCCGGCGTCGGGCTGCCCCAAAGGTGCGGAGAAATCTGCACATTTAGGAGCCAAGCCCTCACCTTGAGGGGCTAGGCCCGTGCCGGAGTGTTTGGCGCGCCGCCAGCCGGCAAACCGTGCCTTTGGCGTCGCGCCAGCCGGGACCGAAGGGACTCCCACAGTCGGCGGAAGGCCGCGCATGCGCGGGAGGGTCAGCGGCTGCTGACGTCATCCCTGCACATGTGCAGGTGGGGTCACTTCCACAGTGGAAGGAAAAGAGTGCCCCCACGGCACAGGCCCGCCCGCGCACCGGTGGACCCCGATCGGGAGCCAGGCACCGTGGGGGCACCCCCCGGGGCCAGATCGCCCCCGTGCCCCCCCTAGGACCCTGGAGCCCGCCCGCGCCGCCAGTCCCGCTGGTAAGGAAGGTGGTTTGATTCACACCGGCGGGACTGGCCTGTCAGCAGCGGGACTTCAGCCCATCGCGGACCGGAGAATCGCCGGGGAGTGGCCCGCCAACCGGCGCGATTCCCGTCCCCACCGAATCTCCGACCCGGCGGGAGGTGGGAGAATCCCACCCATTGAATCCTGTAGCTGAATTCTCCGTCGCCAGGAGATGCGCTGTGCCAGAAAACATGCGGACCAGAGAATCCCTGCCATAGAATCATCATCAAAGAATCCCTACAGTGAAGAAGGAGTCCATTCGGCCCATCGTGCCTGCACCGACCCTCTGAAAGAGCAACCTACCTGGGCCCAATCCCCCACCCTGTACCCATAACCCCACCTAATCTTTGGACACTAAGGGGCAATTTAGCATGGCCAATCCACCTAATCTTTGGACTGGGAGGAAACCGGAACATCCGGAGGAAACCCACGCAGACACGGGGAGAACGTGCAAACGCCACACAGACAGTCACCTGAGGCCGGAATCAAACCCGGGTCTCTGCCGGCAGCAGCGCTAACCACTGTGCCACCGTGCCGCCACATTTATGAAGAATGAGCTCATCGCCGGAATTCTCCGGCAATTGCAATTCACTTTTCCCGCCGGCAGAGCAGTCCCTCCCAATGGTGTGGGGTGGCTTCAATGGGAAATTCCATTGACAAGCAGCGGAAAGACAGAATCCTGTCCCCAGCGAATGGCACGTTGCCGGGAAACACTCAGCTGGGAACCCAGCCCCTATTGCTATAGCAACTTTCACATTTTAGGAGGACACAAGTCCTTCAGAGCAGAATATTGGGCGCAATCGAATGGCCTCGTCGTGCCTGACCCGGTGACGCAATGAGGCCGCTAAATCCCGCGAGAGGCTTCTCGCAACATTTATGACACTCGGGACATCACGATCTGGATCTCACACTCACTTGGTAGGATCCAGATTTGCATATTTAAGTGGGCAGTTAGCTTCACTGAAATACGTCTGCGCTGGGGTCTCCCAAGGCCCTGGATTGAACGTCTGCGCCTCGGAGACCTCGCCGTGGCGCTGTTTAGCACTGATCCGCACAAACTGCCACTTGGGGGGGCTCTCCCAGGGAATTAGAAACCACTGGGTAGTCGGGCTCTGGGAAGGGTGGTACCCTGCCACTCCCAATGCCACATGGGCACCTTCGCACTGCCACCCTAGTGCCAGGTGGCAATGCCAGGCTGGCAGTGGCCAGGTGACAGATTGTCGGGGATCGGGCCCAGGGGTACTTTGCCCTTATGAGGTGGGGTGAGGGAAGGCTCGAGGACCCCATTATTGGGCAGTTGGGGGTGGGTCTGGAGGCTGCGGTAGGGTTGAGAGATCGGAGCAGTATTTAGAAATGGTGCCCCGACCTCTTCCTGCACTGATGAGTTGAGCTCTTTGGTGCAGGAAATTAAGGTAAGTGTGTTCTTCGCTGAGGCCCCCAAAAAACAGAGTCCTGTTTAATAACGGGGTCAATCACAGCACTGCAGGCGCCGAGAGACACCACGCTAAACGCACCCAAAACCTGGGATGTCAGAGTCTTATGGGTCGGATTCTATGCTCCCCTTGGCATGTTTAAAGCCAGGGAGCTCATAAAGTGTAGCTGGTGACCTCCCCACCTGCTGCCTGCCTGCCCCTGACCTATCTTCCATTTTACAGGGGACTGAGGAGTCATCAGGCAGCCTGGGTCATCCTTGAGCTTGTTGAGACCATAAAGTGGCCATTAATATCTTCTTAAATGCCTCATTCCGCCCCTGCCGCTATTTTGCCCAAAAAATTCTATTGATTTCAGTCTTGTAAATTCCAATTATCTGCCAGTATCCACAGCCTTTTGGACAGAGAATTCCAGATTTCCACTTTGTTTGTGTGAAAAAATGCCTCCTGATTTCCCGCCTGAATTACCCAGCTTTTGTTTCTCCCCCCCCACTGTCCAGGCAACTCCTTGTGCTCCGAATTGCCGAATCATTCCAAATGGCCTTGCATCCCTTGTGAACAACCCATCACCAAAGAAAAACATTTACTGTGAACACTTCATTTAGACTGTGGAGTTTAAGATACATATGAGCTACAAGCCAACATTAATAATGGCCAATAGTATCCTGCGATTAAGTTCATTGGCAAGTGTTTACTCATTTCATGTTATGTGCTCTTTATTTTTATTTCTAGTAAAAGCTTTCTGTTTTACTTATTATTCCTGGTATGGAGTAGGTGTTCTGGGCGGGTGAAACAGTGCCACTGGCCAAAATGTAAATTAAGTTTATTTTGGAGTTGGAAGTTCGAGGCCCTGCAGAGCAAACCAAGCTCTTGACTCGAGGCCTTAATTGGATGCTAATATTCTATTTGGGGCGAATAATTTCTTCTACTTAAACCCAAATAGTTTCAGCTGTTCTCTGTGAAGCAGAAAACATTTCGCTCAAGTTTGGTGAAAAAGGCAAACGTCAAATTTATGGCACAAACCATTCGTCCCAACAAGTCCATTCTGGTCTTTATGCTCCACTCGTTTCTCATCTGCCCTCATCTAAATCTACCATGGTATTCCCTTCTCCCTCATATGCTTTCCTAGCTTCCCTTTAAATGCAGCTATGACAGAGGTGGCAACCTGCAGCACGTGAACGCATATGGCCCATCTGGGTTCTATGTGCGGCCCACGAGACATTGTTGACTGCAGCCCATGTGCAGGGTTGCCAGATTCCACTGTTTTCCATCCGTGTCGTTTTTTTCCTACCGGTATGACTGAAGTGATTTGCATGTAAAGCGAGGGTGAGGGATTCCGGTACTGGCCATGGAGTGAATGGTCGCTTATTTGGTAGCTCCCGCTCGTGGTGGACCTTAGAGACGTTTTTCCCCGACTTATGGGGAATTTGAGCGCTAAAATAGGAGACTGGTGAGGTCGAGGTGAAGAATCTCCCACCAGTTTATGGATTCGTGGACCAGAAGTGGTCTGCAAAGGAGAGATTGTTGGGCAAAGAAGGGAGTGGAGTCTGCAGCACAGGAAAACATGGCGGCGGCTCGGGGACTGGGATTGTCGGCTCAGTGGTCAACGGAGCAGCTGGTGGATTTCTTCCAGGAGAGCTTTGCTAAGCAAAGACAAGAGTACCTGGATCCGATTAAGACGGGGATTGACCGGGTGGACCAAAGATTGGAGGGCCAGATGATCCAGAAGGTGGAAGAGGCGTTGGCTGAGCACGAGGACCAGCTAACCGCGATGGTGGCGGAGATGGGGCTGATGAGGGACCACCAGAAAAGGTTGCAGGAGAAGGTGGAGAATCTGGAGAACAGGTCGCGCAGGCCAAACCTGAGGATCGTTGGCCTCCCGGAGGCACCAAACTGGGACAATGTGAAGTTTATGAGGAGGGTGTTGGGGAAGATTCCGGACCTGCACTCGCATAGGTTGATCATGGGGGGGGTGGGGGGAGAGGATTTTAATATGGTCTGATGCACAATCAATTGCACAAAGACGAGAGTTGAATACAACTGAGGCTTTATTGCTCTAAGATGTGTGGCCTCCCACAGCAGCTGCGAAATTGCTGCTGCACGGAGGACACACATATTTATACTCCGCCTACTGGGCGGAGCCAGCAGGCAGGGACTACAGTCGTACCTGTAGTACAGGTCCTACCATACATCACCTAATATAGGTGCAACAGTGGTTTACCACATGGTCATTGATCTGAGGTTGGATCAGTCGAGTAAAGCGAGGGCGAGTGAAGCGAGGGCGAGTGAAGTGAGGCGCTTGCTGGTTGCTTACAACATTGACTGTGAGACGCGGGCGCTCCCTCTGCATCCAAAGTGTAAATATTTATTTTTTTGCCATTTTACGTTGGTAACAGTTCTATTAATATATAAATGATTAAGCATTTTCTATAACTTGTTATGAAATATTCTGCGTGTATTGAATGTATTTAATATTATTCATGAGGTCATGGTTAGTGAGCAAGCCCGACTTCAATCTGACGGCTCACTCAGCTGAACAAAGGCCACTCATGCATTCCACTCACTAGCCTAGGTTGCCCATCACTGATCTATGCTATTCATTTCAACCACTCCCTGTGGTAGCAAGTTCCACATTGTTACTACACTTTGGGTGAAGCGGTTTCTTCTGAATTCCCGATAGGATTTCTTAATGTCACCTTGGGCGGTATTCCCCGGTCGCCTACGCCGAAATTGCATTCGGCGATGGGCCAGAGAATACCCATTTCCGACGAAATTGGGGGCGGCGCCGCTTTCACGATTCTCCACCCCCTCACAGAGTACACTATGCGCCGTATCGACAGCCTCAGGATTTTGCCCGAGGCCCGCCCCCCCCGATGCACCGCCTCCGACCGGCCGAGTTCCCGACGGCATCGGTCGCGTGTGCAACCATCCATCGGGAACTCGGCGTGGCGGCTGAGGACTCAGTTCAGCGCCGCCACAGTCGGGGGAGGGCCGATCCGTGGGCAGGGGGGACTTTGTCAGGGGTCCAGGGCTCGCAAACCAGCCAAAGGGGGGGGCACTATTTTAAAGGCTGGGTCAGTGCTCTACGCTGCCAGCATGCTAGCCCCCAGCCAAACGGAGGATCAGTGGCTGTTTTGCACCGACTGTTCGCATGCCGCTGTGAGGACATAGCCTCAGTATTGGAGAATCCAGCCCACTTATATTGATGACCTCGAGGTATTCTCTTCCCCACAAGAGAAAATATTCCCTCTGTATCAACTCTATCAAAATCTTTCATCACTTTAAGGATCTCTATTAGGTCCCATTTTTTTTAAAGAAAAAAGGGGTGAAATTCTTCGTAATCGGCGCAATGTCCACCGACCGGCGCCAAAAACGGCGCAAATCAGTCCGGCATCGCGCCGCCCCAAAGATGCGGAATCCTCCGCATGTTGAGCGGCCGAGCCCTAACCTTGAGGGGCTAGGCCCGAGCCGGACTGATTTCTGCCCCGCCAGCTGGCAGAAGTGCCCCGCCAGCTGGCGCAGAAATGACATTGCCAGGCGGCGCATGCGCGGGAGCGTTAGCGGCCGCTCACGGCATCCCCGCGCATGCGCTGTGGAGGGAGTCTCTTTCACCTCCGCCATGGTGGAGACCGTGGCGAAGGCGGAAGGAAAAGAGTGCCCCCACGGCACAGGCCCGCCCGCGGATCGGTGGGCCCCGATCGCGGGCCAGGCCACCGTGGGGGCACCCCCTGGGTCCAGATCGCCTCGTGCCCCCCCCAGGACCCCGGAGCCCGCCCGCGCCGCCTTGTCCCGCCGGTAAGAGAGGTGGTTTAATCCACGCCGGCAGGACAGGCATTCCAGCAGCGGGACTTCAGCCCATCCGGGCCGGAGAGTCGCTGGGGGGGACCTGCCAACCGGCACAGCGCGAGTCCCGCACCCGCCGAATCTCCGGTGCCGGAGAATTCGGCAACCGGCGGGGGCGGGATTGACGCCAGCCCCCGGCGATTCTCCAACCCGGCGGGGGGTCGGAGAATCTCGCCCAAGATACCCAACTTCAAATCTTCCCTGATATTTACAGATATAACTGGATTCTCCGATTTTGAGGCTATGTCCGGAGCATGTGTCTAGTCTTACTGTGGAAAAGTCGGCGCCACCCCAGCACCAATGCTCTGCCCAGTGGGGGGCTAGCAGCCGCGCCACGTAAAAGCCCCAGCGTTCCCAACAGAAACAGCCAGAGAATTTCCGGGTTCGTGGCCGCGCACGGTGGTGACCTGCAGCGGTTCGCCCAGCAACATGACACTGGCCGCGCGCGGACCCGGCCTTCCAGGTTGTGCCACCCTGTAAACCCCCTCGCCACCCCAGACTACCCCCACAAGTCCACCCAGTCCCCACCGAAGCCCCCCTGGGCGGCGGAACGGCTCTCTACCCCCCCCCCCCCCCCCCACTGTGGTGGCGCTGGACACAGTCCGCAGACGGCACGCGAGGTTGACAAAACCTCAGAACACAAGTGATCCCTGCCATCGGGAAGTCGGCCCATCGGGGCGGAGCATCGGGGGAGGGCCTTCAGGTGACGTCTTGAGGCTGTCCCAACGGCCTGTGGCGTACTTACCAATGACACTGGTTTGGAGAGGCGGAGCATCTGAAAACAGACACCACCCCTGATTTCAGTGTCAAAAGGGATTTTCCGCCCAGTCGCCGAATGCAATTTCGGCGTCGGCAGTCGGAGAATCCCGCACTAAGTGTTGACGCCGGTGCAGAATTTGTGGACTTTCACAACAGCACAACTGGTGATGAATCTGGATCGATTCAGTGACTGTGGAGGAGCTGGCACCGGCACCACGTAGAACACAATCGATCCCAATGAAAAACGGTCTGGGATTCGCTGAGTCCGTGATTGACACACAGGAGGCTCAGAAGCTGCAACCGCACATACATATTACAATCCTCACACACACTCATCCCAGCCAACAAGATGGCACTGGTTGTGCTGGAGCCGCCCATACAGCTGATGGGTTGGCTGGGACCAAAGGACACCTCGGGGGGGTTGTCTGGGGGGGAGACTTATACGGCCTGTGGCACTAAGTTCACAGTGGGCTGTTAGCGGAGTGCACAGCTGCATGGCTGCCTTGCTGGCTGGGCAATAATGTTCTGTGCCTGTCCACTCCAACCCCACAACCCACCCCCTGGCCATTCCCCGCTACTCCCCCGGCCCTGGCAGAAGCCGTCAACAATGCTGAAGTTGGATACTTTCCGTACACCCTCTCTCCCTCAGCAGCCATAATGGCAGTTTCACGATTTTTAAAAGCGCAAGTGAACTGCGCTGTTGGGAACTCGGCCCATCGGAGGCGAGAATCGTGGAGGCCCCGGAGAATACTGGGCCGAGGCCGCTAATGACATGCAAACAGTATGTACTGTACGTGTGTTCCAGAAATTGACGCTGCTGTCGAGGTGACGGAGAATTGTGATATGGGGCGTCATTCTCCGACCCCCCGCCGGGTCGGAGAATGGCCGTTGGCCGCCGTGAATCCCGCCCCCGCCCCCGCCGAAGTCTCCGAAGGGAGAAAAGTCGGCGGGGCGTTAATGGCGCCGCTGCCGCGGAGAATGTCACGGGTCTGCGCAAGGCAGCCGATTTTCGGCCTGCCGATATTCTCCCTTCCGGATGGGCCGAAGTCCCGTCGACGTGATGACCGTTCACGTCGACGTGAATCAAACCTCCTTTTCATCGGCGTGACCCGGTGCTCCAGGCTCACGCCGACCAGCGAGGAGGTGAGTGACGGCCTGGGGGGTTGGCTCTGGGCAGGAAATGGCGTGGCCGCAGACTGATTGCCTGAGGAGAGGTGTGTCTCGGCTTGTGTGTGTGTGCGGCGGGGGGGGGGGGGGGTGTGGTTAGAGTAGGCTGGGCTCCGGGGGAGTGCCGGGAGGGGGTCCGTGCCGGGGTGGAGGTTGGGGGTTGTGGAGGGGGTCCGTGCCGGGGTGGAGGTTGGGGGGGGGGTCCGTGCTGGGGTGGAGGTTGGGGGTTGGGGAGGGGGTCCGTGCCGGGGTGGAGGTTGGGGGGGGGGTCCGTGCTGGGGTGGAGGTTGGGGGTTGGGGAGGGGGTCCGTGCCGGGGTGGAGGTTGGGGAGGGGGTCCGTGCCGGGGTGGAGGTTGGGGAGGGGGTCCGTGCCGGGGTGGAGGTTGGGGAGGGGGTCCGTGCCGGGGTGGAGGTTGGGGAGGGGGTCCGTGCCGGGGTGGAGGTTGGGGGGGGGGTCCGTGCTGGGGTGGAGGTTGGGGGTTGGGGAGGGGGTCCGTGCCGGGGTGGAGGTTCGGGAGGGAGTCCATGCCGGGGTGGAGGTTGGGGAGGGGGTCCGTGCCGGGGTGGAGGTTGGGGAGGGGGTCCGTGCCGGGGTGGAGGTTGGGGAGGGGGTCCGTGCCGGGGTGGAGGTTGGGGGGGGGTCCGTGCTGGGGTGGGTGTTGGGGAGGGGGTCCGTGCCGGGGTGGAGGTTGGGGGGGGGGGGGGGGTCCGTGCCGGGGTGGGTGATGGGAGGGCAAATGAGTTGGTCCACCTGGCCAGGTGCCAGCCTCCAACAGTTGGACCCATGCGGTCCATGCCACCTGGCTGGGGGGAGGAGGGGATATGGGCAATGATGACATGTCGTCGTTCCCCTCCCCCCCACCAGGCCGTCATGTTTTCAGACCATCCAGCGATGTTGGCCGCCGTCGTGGCAGCCGCTCATGTCTATGTTGCCCTGGATGAGGAGGAGGAGGAGCGTGCCAGAGAGGCGGCGCAGGCTGCCGCAGAGGGGCAGGCGGCAGCCGCCCAGGCTGGAGGGACACCTGACCGACAGGACGAGGAGGGGGAGGAGGACGTCGCGGCCCCACGGCAACGGAGGCACCCGAGGGCGCCCCGTGTGTACCGGCCCCGGCAGTCATACCAGGACCTCACGGACCGGGAATGCAGGAGGAGACTCCGGATGAGCCGGGAAACCGTGGCACACATCTGCCACCTGCTGGCACACCTGTCACCGCGTGGCACTGGCGGGGGACACCCTCTCCCCGTGTCCGTCAAGGTTACGGTGGCCCTGAACTTTTATGCAACGGGGTCATTCCAGGCACCGAGTGGGGACCTGTCCGGCATATCGCAGACATCGGTGCATCGGTGCATCCGGGCAGTGACAGATGCCCTTTATGCCATGGCGCACCGCTACATCCGCTTCCCCGTGGACCGGGCCAGCCAAGATGCCCGGGCCGTGGGCTTCTCTGCCATTGCCGGGTTCCCCATGGTCCAGGGCGCGATCGATGGGATGCACGTCGCCGTGCGGCCACCTGCAGATAACAGGGCCGTGTTCACTAATAGGAAGGGGACCTATTCGATGAACGTACAGGTGGTCTGCGACCACCGCATGATGATCCTGCACGTCTGCGCCCGTCACCCAGGCAGTGTACACGACTCATTCGTGTTGTCGCGGTCATCCATCCCCGGCATGTACGAGGGACGCCATCCCCGGCTGAGGGGCTGGTTGCTGGGCGACAGGGGCTACCCATTGCGATCGTGGCTGATGACGCCTATACGGAGGCCACGCAATGAGGCGGAGAACCGCTACAATGATGCCCATGTAGCGACAAGGGGAGTGATCGAGAGGTGCTTTGGCGTGCTGAAGATGCGTTTCAGGTGCCTGGACCTCTCTGGGGGCGCCCTCCAGTATCGGTCAGATAGGGTCGGCCGCATCATTGTGGTGTGCTGCGTCCTGGACAACATAGCCCAGCAGAAGGGCGATGTGCCGCAGGCAGAGGAGGGCGGAGTGGAGGAGCAGCAGGAAGAGGCCCAGTCCTCCCCAGATGAGGGGGATGGGGGCAATGGTCAGGGCAGGCGGGGTAGACACAGACGGGTGGCTGTCCACCGTTACCGGCTGGCCCAGCGGGCACGGGACAGACTGATAGACGCCCGCTTCACTGACTAGATGGGCGTGGGAATCGGGTAGTATGGCCACAGACCGCACACCATGACAACAGCCGACCACCCACACCCCCCACCCATCCACCCACCCAGCACCCTCACCCCCCTCCCCAACCCCACACACCCCACCCGCATGCACACCACCCCCCCACTCCCAATTGCCGATCCACCGGCGGCACAACGGGCCGGGCTCACCCAGTTGCGGGTGGACGCGTGTCTATCGCAGGCCATGGAGAATGATGACAACCCGCCTCCGATGAGCTCCTGGCTCTACATCGTTGGACTATGTCTGACCCATGGCCACAGTACCACCATCCACCCGGACCATCCCTGCATGCGGCTGTGACACTGCAGCGCACGGTCCCGTCCTCTGCCCGGGGGATGTTGATGGCGGCCCAGGGGGAAGGGGGCAGACTCACCTGGGGCTGAGGTAAGACCACCCCTCACACACACACTTGCGCTCAACGTACATGACACCCCCGCACACTTTGGACAGAGCACAAAGGCAGCTTCGGTAGGTGTAACATTGACTTTAATAACCAAAGGAGTTCATGCACGTGCCCTAGCGCCTAAAACTCATCTGTGCCCTGCACCCGTGCCAACTTACTCAGTGTCTAATTGTTTGGCCTTACGGGCCCTTTGACTACGTCTACGTGGTTCCCCAGACGGTACAGCAGAACTGGAGGTGGACTCCTGTGATTCCTGCCCTCTGACACTGGATCCCTTTGGCGGCCGTTTCCTGGGGCGTCCTGGCCTAGATGGGCCAGGCTGCGGCCCGGGCGACTGGGATGGCGAGCTGCCAGCCTGTCCTGCCCGTTGCCCACCCGATGCACCTGGGACGGAAGGGGGGGAGTCCGAGGTGTCGCGGTGTACCGGGACCTCCCCTACAGAGGGAGCCGGGACGGACCACACCACCTCCTCCTCCCTCGGGGTGCCCGATGGCCCCCAGGCCTCTACATGGGTGGGGGATGCGAACGGACTGGCCATCCGACGCGCCCCCGACATCTGGCGCTGCCAGTCCTGGAGGCCCGTGCTGGTATCGACAGGGGTCTGCAGGTTTGCAGCCATGGAGCCCAGGGGGTTGTCGAACCCTGTCTGCGACAGTGCGACGCCAGCTCGCACATGGCCACTGGCGCTGATGCCCTCAGCGATGGCCTGCTGAGACTGGGCCATGGCCTGCAGAGACTGGGCCATGGCCTGCAGAGACTGGGCTATGGCCTGCTGAGACTGGGCCATGGCCTGCTGAGACTGGGCCATGGCCTGCTGAGACTGGGCTATGGCGTGCTGAGACTGGGCTATGGCGTTGAGCGCCTCTGCCATCTGGCGCTGGCACTGGCTCATGGCCTCCTGTGAGAGGGCAGCCATTTCCTGGGCCACAGACGCCGCCTGCACGGAAGGCCCCAGGCCTCGCAAACCGTTCCCCATGTCTGACACCGTCGCACCCATTGCCTCCACCGCGGACGCCACCCGTGCGGTGTCAGCCTGGGTGGCACGCATGACCGGGACCACTCCCAGCTCCTGGACGCGGGTGGACTCCTCCACCTGCGACCGCAGCCGCCGCAAGCCACCCGTCACCCTATTCGCTCGTCTCCGTGTCGGTGGTTGCATCGGATCTATGTGTGGGTGTGGTAACTGCAGGAACCCGGGATCCATCTGGGCGGCAGATGTTCGCTTGGCCTGGGCTGCCCTCCGACCGCCCGGTCCCTCTGCTGCTCCTACCTCCACCTGCTGTACCGGGACGGCTGTGTTGTGCGCACCAGTGAGTGTACCAGACGCCTCATCACTAAAGTGCCCAACCGTGGTGAGTGTTTCTGCGATGGTGGAGGGTGTTGGTGACAGCAGTGGCGTTGTGTCGTGCTCTTCGTCCCACTCTGAGTCCATGGCACTTTGGGGTGGGGGTTCGTCTCCACCCATCCACTCTGAGTCACTGTCCGGTATTTCGTCTTCCCGGGTAGGGGTGTCCTGGGTAGTGCTGTCCCGGGTAGTGCTGTCCCGGGTAGTGCTGTCCCGGGTAGTGCTGTCCCGGGTAGTGGTGTCCCGGGTAGGGGTGTCCTGGGTAGTGGTGTCCCGGGTAGGGGTGTCCTGGGTAGTGGTGTCCCGGGTAGTGCTGTCCCGGGTAGTGGTGTCCCGGGTAGGGGTGTCCTGGGTAGTGGTGTCCCGGGTAGGGGTGTCCTGGATAGTGGTGTCCTGGGTAGTGGTGTCCTGGCTCGGATGTGACGGGGGCCTGTGGCTGCCCCCCTCATCGCTGGGTGGTCGCTCCCGCACGTGACGGGGGTGTCGTCTCCCTGTTGCTCCAGGTCTCTCCGTCTCCCGTGGTCTCCGAGGGGCATCCTGCGGGCGTCGCATGCTGGAGGGTCCGGGTCTCTCCGTCTCCCGTGGTCTCCGAGGGGCATCCTGCGGGCGTCGCATGCTGGAGGGTGCGGGTCTCTCCGTCTCCCGTGGTCTCCGAGGGGCATCCTGCGGGCGTCGCATGCTGGAGGGTGCGGGTCTCTCCGTCTCCCGTGGTCTCCGAGGGGCATCCTGCGGGCGGTCTGCATCTGCGGGGATGGGTGCCTGGACGTTTGGTCCTGCGATACACAATGAAGCATGCATGGTTAGACATCAGGCAGTGATCAGGTGATACGGGAGAGGGGGATATAGGGGAGGGGGGATATGGGGAGGGGCTGTTGGTGGCTCACTTGCTCGTGGGGCCCCGACCTCTGCATCAGCAACCTCCCGGTCCTCAGGTCCGCCAGCCAGTTCCAGGGCCCTTTCCTCGTGTACGGTCAGTGGCCTCTCATCAGCGGGCCCTCCTCCAGTCCTTACATGCTCCCTATTGTTGTGTGCGCGCTTCTCCTGGGGGGGGGCAACAGTGTTAGGCAGGTATATGAATGCACGCCATCGGTTGCGCGTGCATTGCAGAGGTTAAGGTTAGGGCTGGATTCACTTGGGGATATGGGGGATATGGGGGAGGGGGGATATGGGGGAGGGGGGATTGGGGGATATGGGGGAGGGGGGATATGGGGGATATGGGGAGGGGGGAATATGGGGGATATGGTGAAGGGGGGATATGGGGGATATGGGGGAGGGGGGATATGGGGGATATGGGGGAGGGGGGGATATGGGGGAGGGGGGATATGGGGGATATGGGGGAGGGGGGATATGTGGGAGGGGGGGATATGGGGAGGGGGGGATATGGGGAATATGGGGGAGGGGGATATGGGGAGGGGGGAATATGGGGGATATGGGGAGGGGGGATATGGGGGAGGGGGATATGGGGGAGGGGGGAATATGGGGGATATGGGGGAGGGGGGATATGGGGGATATGGGGGAGGGGGGATATGGGGGAGGGGGGATATGTGGGAGGGGGGATATGGGGGAGGGGGGGATATGGGGAATATGGGGGAGGGGGGATATGGGGGATATGGGGGAGGGGGGATATGGGGGAGGGGGGAATATGGGGGATATGGGGGAGGGGGATATGGGGGAGGGGGGATATGGGGGAGGGGGGGATATGGGGGAGGGGGGATATGGGGGATATGGGGGAGGGGGGGATATGGGGGAGGGGGGAATATGGGGGAGGGGGGATTTGGGGGAGAGGGGATATGGGGGATATGGGGGACGCTCACCCTGCCTGCTCTGACGAGGTCGTTCACCTTCTTGTGGCACTGGGTGCCTGTCCGTGGTGTTAGGGCCACAGCGGTGACGGCCTCTGCCACCTCCCTCCACAGACGCCGGCTGTGGCGTGGGGCAACTCTGCGGCCGTGCCCGGGATACAGGGCGTCTCTCCTCTGCTCCACCGCATCCAGGAGCGCCTCCACATCGCGTGACTCGAACCTCGGGGCTGAGCGACGGCCAGCCATCAAGTCGGGTGTTGCGGTCGGCTGTTCCGGTCGGGTGGGGGGGAGCTGCGCGGCCTTATGAGCCGTCACGCCGTGCAGCGCGTATGACGCTGCACGGCGTGAACCACTGCGCAAGCGCGGATCCCGTTACGTCGCTGCTAGCCCATTTCGGGCCGCAGACTATCGGCCCATTTTTATGACGTGACGCAAGTGGGATTTGCGCCGTTTTTTGCGCCGATCGGCGGAGTTTCCGCCGATAACGGAGAATTTCGCCCATGGTGTCAAATCGGCGCCCGCCATGATTTTGGCGTCAGCCAACGGAGAATCCCACTGTTGCTAACTTTTGGTTGGCTCTTAATTTGGTTCTGTTTAATCATGTTTGCTCAAGAGTCGCGAGTATCTTTCGACACCGCCGCCAGGTTCAGAACCGAATACTGATCAATGACTCGATGGTAATTTCAAAAGCAATACTCATTTATTTACACACAGTCAAATCTACTCATGCATAAACTCTACAAACTAAACTACCACTATTACTAAAGCCTATACTTAGCTTTGGGCGCCCACTCAGTCAGAGGAACAATGGCCTTTGCTCGGTTCTGAGGCTTCTGGGTTGAGCTGTTTACAGGGTAGCAACTAGGAGCGTCTATCTCGTAGCGTGCGTTGACTTGAAACTTACTTGGTCTGCTGTAGCTGCTAGGCTGGTCTCTCTCTTCACTGAGAGCCAAAGCCAAAGGAGGAAGATTCTCCCTTGGGTGATACCTCTTCTACTGCAAAGGGCTTTGCGCTCTTTTGGGCGGGCCTTGGCCTCAACTAATTGGGTCTTTCCCAATCATCTGTATCGATTTTCCTCCAATAGAGGGGTGGTTCCCTGATCGCTGGGTGTGTCCTGGTGACTGTCAGTCTGCTTTGTCTTAGCTTCTTCTGGCGCCGGGGAGTCCTAACATTGTGTATCTAAATGTTTCCCTTTTATCCCCGGAGATGGCTCATTAGTATGTAAATCGTTTGGTAGTTTCTGTCCTGTCTGAGCGCTTAAGGTTCTAATCAACAGACAGAGCTTGCACCTGCTTGTTTCTTAGCATTGTCCAATTTTCCCTGCATTCTTTGCGAGTGTCCATTTTGTAATCGGGACGTGGCCATCCCAGATGGCTACACCAACCAATATCCAAACTTTCTCTGCACCCTCGCCAGTGCCTCTATATGCTTTTTATAATATGGCAACCAGGACTGTAGGCAGTACTCTAAATGTGGTCTAATCAAAGTTTGATACAGATTTAAGCATAAATCCCTACTTGTCAATTCTATTCCTCTGATAATAAAGTTTATGGTGCTTGGTTTGCTTTTTGTATGGCCTTTTTACCTCTGTTGTAACTTATAGTGATTGATGTTGAAAGAGTCCTTCCTGTTTATTTCCTTTGTCCCCATATTCTTCTCTTTTGTTAATTTTGGTCGTGGACCCATATTCGGAACGTGCCTTTAAACAGAGGACTCAAGCTGAAGCAGCCTGTTTCCTGTGCTCCTTGGTTTTGTATTTTGGGAGAGGAGAAACAGACTCATTGGCGCCAAGTGAATCTTGGGAACCAGCTTTGGAGGAAGTTAGTTCGATTGGTTGGCTTGCAACCGGTGGGTTGGCCAGGTACAGTATTCTACCTGACAACAGTCAGTGATTGGTTCCTGTGCGATGATTTCAGAAGTGAAAGGGACAGTTTCTCTCTCGCTGCTGAAGTAAAGAACTGCTTTATTGTTCTAAAATCAGTGAATGCCTGGCACATCTTTGATGTAAACTTGAACTAATCTTGAATCTACAGAGAAAGTAGACAACCTTGCCGGAGAAAAACAATCTCAAGCCTAGAACGAAGAAATACTGAAACTAAAGCTTGAACCCCAGAAAGCCATTAACTGGAAGCCATCCTAGTGTATCAAAGATCATTTATCCTTTTATTTTTATAAATATTTTCTTCATCTCTCAATCACCCTTTCCCCTTTGTGTTGTTTGTCCGTGTGTGTGTGTGTGTGTAGAGAGTGGGGGTAGTTAGAAGGGGGGAGTTGGGAAAGGAACTATTAGATAATTAGTTACATTTTTCAGTCTGTTTAACTATAATACTGTACATAATACAAGGTTACGTGTGTTAAATTTCTAAGCTTGGTGGCTGCAGTTTATTGGACTCAGCCAATGACCTCAGGTATTTAAAACTCACATAATTCCACGAGCGTTGCGACTCTGGGTCAAATGGGGCTGGAATTGATGGCGCGCTAGCCCAGGGTGTTGTGACATAATTTGGGGGTTCGTCAGGGATTTGAACCCGGGACTTCTCGAGATTTCTTTGTACTTCTACTCCACCTAGACTTGTGCCTTCCAAGTAAGAAGTGACTTCCCCCATTTTTCCAATCAAAATGTGCTACCTTGGGCGGGGTTCTCCAGTACCCCCAACTGTGTGTTTCTCGGCTGCTTGCCAATCGCTAGCGGCAGGATTCTATCCTCCTGCTGCCCCTCAATGGAATTTCTCATTGAAACCACCTCTCGCCACCATGAAACCCACTGGCGGGTGTGCATTGCTAACGGGAAAAGTGAATCCCGACCAACAGAGAATTCTGGTCCTCATATTTATCTGTATTGAACTTAATTTGTCAATTATTTCCCCAGCCTGCCAGTTTATTAATGTCCCCCTGTAATTTGTTGCAGTTCTCCTCAGTATTGATATTTCCCAAATTTGGTGTCAACCACAAATTTAGAAATTGTGTTCTGGATTCCAAATTGTTCATGTAAATTATGAACACGAGTGGTGCCAGCACTGATCCTTGTAGGACACCATGGACAGGATTCTCTGCCCGCGGCAACCAGAGAATCCCACCCTCAGTTCGCCGGAGACTTCGATTGCAACAAAGGATACCTGACATAATGCTGCGCAGCTCCTGATGCACTCAACACCACTCTTCCAGGGTAGTCTGGTTCCTGCCCTCCATCTCCATGCTGAGCCGGTCTTCATGAACAGCACCAAACTGCTGGACCCATGGACCCTCCTGTGTCACCATCTCAGTTCAGTACTGCACCTGGGAGTACAGGGGTCTCCCACCCTTGATGCCACATAATGGGGGGTGGGGATGGTGTGGTTGCATGATGAAAACAAGCGAGGTCTATGGGGCAATGTGGAAGGAGGACTATGCAAGGAGGGGCATGGGGAAGGGCAAGCACTAGAAGGGAAATATGGGAAGAGGACTGCAAGGAGGGGCATGGGGAAGGGTAAATATTAGGGGGCAATATGGAAGGAGGACTGTGCAAGTTGAGGATTGGGGGAAGGGCAAGAGCTAATGATGGTAGGCAAGGAGGTGGATGAAGATGCAAACAATGGAAGGCAGAGGGAAGACCAAAGGGAGGGAAGCTGTACACCGACAAGTTTGTATGAGATGCAAACAAACAAAGGGGTCAATTGTATAGCACATGTATTATAATCTTTATTAGTGTCACAAGTAACACTGCAATGAAGTCATTGTGAAAATCCCCTTACTGGGATGGGATTATTACTGGGAGGGAATGGACATAGATTATGGGATGGGGGCCTCAAGTGTGGCACATTAGGAAAGGTTTGCATGAATAATGAACAGGTCAGGGCAGCAGTGGTTTATGAAGGTTACTGTTATAACATAGAATTTACAGTGCAGAAGGAGGCCATTCGGCCCATCGAGACTGCACCAGCTCTTGGAAAGAGCACCCAACCCAACGTCAACACCTCCACCCTATCCCCATAACCCAGTAACCCCATCCAACACTAAGGGCAATTTTGGACACTAAGGTCAATTTATCATGGCTAATCCACCTAACCTGCACATCTTTGGACTGTGGGAGGAAACCGGAGCACCCGAAGGAAACCCACGCACACACGGGGAGGATGTGCAGACTCCGCACAGACAGTGACCCAAGCCGGAATCGAACTTGGGACCCTGGAGCTGTGAAGCAATTGTGCTATCCACAATGCTACCGTGCTGCCCCCCCCCCCCTCCCCCCCCCCCCCGTGTTGTCCGTAATCCTCTTTGGAAACAGAAATGATGTAAAGGCTTCCATTTAAGTTTGGGGCTCGCAGACAGGAGTCACAGAGTGCAGACATTTCCGCTGCAAAATGGAAACGGAGAACAGATGATTGACAGTCCGGGAGCTATGTGGATCTCACAGTCAAAAGTGTGGGAGGACCACTAAGCTGGGCTCTGGGGCTCCTTCATGGAATGCATACTCACTTGTTGGTGCTGCTACAATGGACAAGGTTCAGGTCAATTACACAGGAAAGTACAGCAAGCCAGATTTTTTAATTTGCAGTTTTAAAGGGATAGGCACAACTAAATAGCCTCACGTCAAAATTGGAAAAGCTACATAGACAATAATGCAGCCTTGGAAATTGAAAGCTATAGTGAAGATGGCACAGCCTCATCAATTGTACCGTGCCTTCAGTGAAGAGGAGTCATGGGTTAAAAATTAAGACCATCTGTGGACACTGGCAGTGGGAAGCCTCCAAGCCCGTGTTGCATCAGGTCCATTCACTCACCTTGAGCAAACAAGTGCTCATAGTTATGCATGTCAATGAAAGGAGGCCAGAGCCAGATTGGTTCAATAATGTAAATCACAAGTTCTCACCCCCCCCAGAGCTCCAGATGCCACTTCAGTGGAAAAGAATGCTGCTAACCTCTATATGTGTGTGCAAGAGTACCAGGAATAAGGTAGCACGAGGAACAATGCAATCTAAGTGCCAAAGCTTAGCTGCCGAATTTGTCCCATAGGTCTATGATTCACACCTTTGTACTCAGCATTCTTTAACCATTCTGGTCTTCGGTATCTCTTTTCAGAGAAGAGACAAAAGTGAGGATGGATCCTGTGGCCCAAGGAGCTTTTATAAAAATCCTCATTCGAGGCAGGAGGCATTGCATGAGCAACAAAGCCAGGCATTGCATGAGCATCGACAGGAGGTTGAGGAGCAGAGACCCAGACTGAGGAGACAACCAGCAAGATCAAGGCCAGAATTCTCTGGCCGTTCATGCCGGCAGGACTTTCTGATCCTGCCAGCAGCACACCCTCTCCCACAGGTTTCCTAGCGGTGTGGGGTGGCATCAGTGGGAATTCCCATTGACGACGGTGGAAGCAGAGAATCCTGCTGCCAGTGAACAGTTCGCCGCCTACTTCTGCGAGAAATGTGTGGCTGGGAGGCCGGAGAATCTCGCCCCAAGGGCCTATCGTCCACGAGTCTCCCTTTCACAAATGAGTGAGAGGCAGTGCAGGGCAAGGCTGCGATTATCCAGAGATGTGGGGCTGGATTCTCCGTCCCACCGCGCCAGATTTCTGGTTTAGCATGCCGGCGGGATGGTCTGTTTCGCCGGCTGGTCAATGTGGTTTCACATTGTGGGGCAGCCCCATGCCGTCAGGAAACTCCAGGGCAGCTGGCAAAATAGAGCATCCCGCTGGCAGAGAATTCAGCCCCTGGTTTGCCACATATATCCAGTGGGTAGCACTGTTGCTTCACAGCTCCAATGTCCCACGTTCGATTCCTGGCTTGGGTCACTTGTCTGTGTGGAGCCTGCATGTTCTCCTTGTGTCTGCGTGGGTTTCCCCCCCACAAGTCCCGAAATTTGTGCTGTTAGGTAATTTGGTCATTCTGAATTTCCCCCTGTGTACCCGAACAGGCGTCGGAACAGGACTTGGGGATTTTCACAGTAACTTCATTGCAGTGTTAATGTAAGCCAACTTGTGACAATAAAGATTATTATTATATGCCACATGCGTTGGGAAGACCTGATGCAACATGGGCTTGGAGGCTTCCCACTGCCAGTGGCCCTGAAGGTGATGGCAGCATTCAATTTCTTTGCCTCCAAGTCTTTCCAGGGAACAACTGGGGTCTTGTGCGGCATATCACTGTCAGTAAAGGATTGGTGCATTCAGGAGGTGATGCACGATCAATTAAACTCAAAGACGAGGTTGTAACATAACTGAAGGCTTTAATAGACTAGATCTATTAAAGTAGTAAGGGCGTGGAATGCCCTGCCTGCAACAGTAGTGGACTCGACAACACTAAGGGCATTCAAATGGTCATTGGATAGACATATGGGGCGAAATTCTCCCCCAACGGCGGGATGTCCGCCGACTGGCGCCAATCAGACGGGCATCGCGCCGGCCCAAAGGTGCGGAATGCTCCGCATCTTTGGCGGCCTAGCCCCAACATTGAGGGGCTAGGCCGACGCCAGAGGGATTTCCGTCCCGCCAGCTGGCGGAAATGGCGTTTGTTTCCCCACCAGCTGGCGCAGAAATGCGGCGCATGCGCGGGAGCGTCAGCGGCCGCTGTCAGTTTCCCGGCGCATGCACGGGAGCGTCAGCGGCCGCTGTCAGTTTCCCGCGCATGCGCAGTGGGGAGAGTCTCTTCCGCCTCCGCCATGGTGGAGGCCGTGGCGGAGGCGGAAGGGAAAGAGTGCCCCCACGGCACAGGCCCGCCCGCGGATCGGTGGGCCCCGATCGCGGGCCAGGCCACCGTGGGGGCACCCCCCGGGGTCAGATCGCCCCGCGCCCCCCCCCCCCCAGGACCCCGGAGCCCGCCCACGCCGCCTGGTCCCGCCGGTAAATACCAGGTTTGATTTACGCCGGCGGGACAGGCAATTTCTGGGCGGGACTTAGGCCCATCCGGGCCGGAGAATCCAGCGGGGGGTCCCGCCAACCGGCGCGGCCGTATTCCCGCCCCCGCCCAATCTCCGGGAGCGGAGACGTCGGCGGGGGCGGGATTCACGGCGGCCAACGGCCATTCTCCGACCCGGCGGGGGGTCGGAGAATGACGCCCATGGACGATAAGGGAATAGTGTAGATGGGCTTTAGTGGTTTCACAGGTCGGCGCAACATCGAGGGCCGAAGGGCCTGTACTGCGCTGTAATGTTCTATGTTCTATCTGTTCCCCAGCAGCTTCGGTACAGAATGAGGGCTGCTGGGACGGCGCCGGTTCTTATACCCCGCCTGTCAGGGCGGAGCGACATACCAAACAGCCAATGGTAAACCCCTAGGTTTACCCAATCGTCTACAGCCTCTCGGGCACTGCAATACCTGATAATACCACATTCACCCCCTGTTAAAAAAAGAGTCCGGCGGGGGTGGTGGCCAGTGGTTACAATTGCATTTAACATGGTATTGATCAGATATGGAGGTACCGTGATACCTCCTTACAGGGTTGTCGAGAATATTAACAAGCGTGGAAGATATATACAGTCAGTGTTCATTTCCAGTTACAGATACAGTGAAGCAATCAGTCGGTCGGGTGGCATGGTCGTCCTCCTGGATCGTCTGAGCCTCGGTGGTGATTCTGGTGGGGGTCCGGGCGTCTGCGACTCCGGGAGCGTGGCTTCGTCCTCCATGGCATCTTTCTCACCCCTAGACGGCGCTGGTGGGGCAAACGGTTGACACGAGAGGGGGGCGCCTGTAGGGGGTGTCGGTGGGTGGGATGGCCTAGGTAGGAGCGGCGGGAGGACTGACCCTCCAGTGAGGTGCTGTGAGGGGGTGGGGGTAATGGTTCGGGTGCGTGTGGGGTTCTGGCGGACGCCAGGTCCCGGAGGGAGACTATCTTGCCGGCCGTCAGGGAACGCCACGTAGGCGTACTGGGGGTTAGCGTGCAGCAGGTGGACCCTCTCGACCAACGGGTCCGACTTGTGCACCCGCACGTGCTTCCGAAGCAGGATGGGTCCGGGTGTCGCTAGCCAGGTTGGGAGCGAGGTCCCGGAGGAGGACTTCCTGGGGAAGACAAGGAGACGTTCATGAGCTGTCTGATTGGTAGTTGTACAGAGCAGCGACCGGATGGCGTGGAGGGCGTCCGGGAGGACTTCCTGCCAGCGGGAGACGGGGAGAGTCCTGGACTGTAGGGCCAGTAGAACGGTCTTCCAGACCGTTCCGTTCTCCCTCTCTACCTGCCCGTTTCCCCGGGGGTTGTAACTGGTCGTCCTGCTTGAGGCGATGCCCTTGCTGAGCAGGAATTGACGCAGTTTGTCGCTCATAAAGGAGGACCCCCTATCACGGTGTATGTACACGGGGAACCCGAGCAGTGTAAAGATACCCTGGAGGGCCTTGATGACGGTGGTGGCGGTCATGTCGGAGCAGGGGATAGCAAATGGGAACCGGGAGTACTCGTCAATCATGTTCAGGAAATACGTGTTGCAGTCGGTGGAGGGGAGGGGGCCTTTGAAGTCCATGCTGAGGCGTTCAAAGGGAAGGGAAGCCTTTATCAGGTGCGCCCTCTCTGGCCGGTAGAAGTGCGGTTTGCACTCCGCGCAGATTTGGCAGTCCCTGGTGGCTTTCCTGACCTCCTCGATGATGTAGGGCAGGTTGCAGGTCTTAATGAAGTGGAAAAAACGAGTGACCCCCGGGTGGCAGAGGTCCTCGTGGAGGGCTCGGAGGCGGTCCACTTGTGCAGTGGCACACGTGCCGCGGGACAGGGCATCGGAAGGCTCGTTTAGCTTCCCAGGACGGTACAAGATCTCGTAGGTGGAGAGTTCTATCCTCCACCGTAAGATCTTGTCGTTCTTTATCTTGCCCCGCTGTGCATTATCAAACATGAACGCCACCGACCGTTGGTCAGTGAGGAGAGTGAATCTCCTGCTGGCCAGGTAATGCCGCCAATGTCGCACAGCTTCTACTATGGCTTGCACCTCTTTTTCGACCGAGGAATGGCGTATTTCTGAAGCATGGAGGGTACGGGAGAAGAAGGCCACGGGTCTGCCTGCTTGGTTGAGGGTGGCGGCCAGAGCTACGTCGGATGCATCGCTCTCGACCTGGAAGGGGAGGGACTCGTCGATGGCGCGCATCGTGGCTTTTGTAATGTCTGCTTTGATGTGGCAGAAGGCCTGGCGGGCCTCCGTCGACGGGGAAGGTTGTGGACTGGATTAGGGGTCGGGCTTTGTCTGCGTAGTTGGGGACCCACTGTGCGTAATAACCGAAAAACCCGAGGCAGCGTTCAGGGTCGTGGCCTACAACTCCATTTCGCACTACGTAGCCGAGAATGGCTAGGCGGTCGGTGCTAAATACGCATTTATCCTTATTATACGTTAAGTTAAGGATTTGCGCGGTCTGGAGACATTTCCGGAGGTTGGTGTCGTGGTCCTGCTGGTCATGGCCGCAGATGGTGACGTTATTCAGATACGGGAACGTTGCGCGTAAGCCGTATCTGTCAACCATTCGGTCCATCTCACGTTGGAAGACCGAGACCCCATTAGTGACACCAAAGGGAACCCTTAAAAATTGGTAGAGCCGCCCATCTGCTTCGAAGGCAGTGTACTTGCGGTCACTAGTGTGGAGGGGTAGCTGATGGTAAGCGGACTTGAGATCCACCGTGGAGAAGACCTTGTATTGCACGATCCTGTTCACCAGGTCGGATTTGCGGGGGAGAGGGTACGCGTCCAGCTGCGTAAACCTGTTGATGGTCTGACTATAGTCAATGACCATCCTATGTTTCTCCCCGGTCTCCACTACTTGAGCTCTCCAGGGACTGTTGCTAGCTTCAATGACCCCTTCCCTCAGTAGCCTTTGGACCTCTGACCTGATGAAGGTCCGGTCCTGGGCACTGTACCGTCTGCTCCTGGTGGCGACGGGTTTGCAATCCGGGGTGAGGTTCACAAACAGGGAAGGTGGGTCGACCTTAAGGATCGCGAGGCCGCAGATAGTAAGGGGGGGTGTAGGTCCACCAAATTTAAACGTCAGGCTTTGCAAGTTACATTGGAAGTCCAACCCCAGGAGTGTAGCCGCGCAGAGGTGCTGCAGGACATAAAGGCGGAAATTGTTGAATTTCCTGCCTTGGACAGTGAGGTTCGCTAGGCAGAACCCCTTTATTTCCACTGAGTGTGACCCGGAGGCCAGGGAGATTCTTTGGTTTACAGGGTGGGTAACAAGTGAACAGCGCCTTACCGTGTCGGGGTGTATACAGCTCTCCGTGCTCCCAGAGTCGATCAGGCAAAACATCTCGTGGCCGTTGATGAACACTGTCGTCGTTGCAGTCGCGAGTGTCCGAGGTCGATTTTGGTCCAGCGTCACCGAGGCCAGATGGAGCAGCTGCGGGTTGTGATGCATGTAGTCGGCCGTGCTGGGGGCCTGGGGCCCCAATCCAAGATGGCGTCACCCATGGATCGCACATGGTGGTCGGGGATGGACAAAATGGCGGCTGGAATGGACAAAATGGCGGCGCCCATCCGTCCAGCGTGGTGTCCGAGGGGCAAGATGGCCGCGCCCGTGGGTCGGATGTGGCCCTAGGATAAGGGGGTGGCGCTGAGTGCTGGCCGCTGGGGCCCGAGGGGAAGATTGCCGCAGCGGTCCGGAGTCGCTACAGACCGCGGCCACGGCTCGTGCTTAGCAGACCCCCACAAAATGGCCCTTCTTGCCGCACCCTTTGCAGGTGGAGATGCGGGCCGGGCAGCGCTCGCGGGGATGCTTCGCCTGCCCGCAGAAGAAACAGCGGGGCCCAACGGAGTTCGCGGGCCTTCGTACAGCGCAGGCCTGTGGGGACACTGGGAAGGTCAGTGGGGCTGCCGCTGCGGGATGCCACGCAGCCCAGGGGGCCGCCACGCGGTCGGGCGCATAGGACTGCGCGTTTCTGGAGGCAACATCCATGGACCCTGCCAGGGCCCGTGCCTCTCTCAGTCCCAGGGTGTCCTTTTCTAAGAGTCTTTGGCAGATCTCTGAGGAGCTCATACCTGCTACGAAGGTATCCCGGATTAGGAGTTCCGTGTGCTCGCTGCCCGAAACTTGCAGGCAGCCACAATTTCTGCCCAGCACCAGTAGCGCACGGTAGACGTCCTCCAGTGATTCCCCGGGGCTTTGCCGTCTAGTTGCAAGCAGGTGACGTGCGTAGACCTGGTTTACAGGGCGTATATAATGTCCCTTTAACAGTTCGATCGCAGCATCATAGTCCTCCGCCTCCTCGATGAGGGTGAAGATTCCAGGGCTTACTCTCGAGTGCAGGAGATGCAGTTTCTGTTCTCCTTAGGGTGTGCCTCCGGCCGTCTCGAGGTAGACTTTAAAGCACGCCAGCCAGTGCTTAAATATCGCCGCCGAGTTCACCGCGTGGGGGCTGAGTTGTAGACACTCCGGCTTGATTCGGAGATCCATTCTTTCAGCTTAAGAGTAGTCTATTAAATTGATGCACGATCAACTAAACTCAAAGACGAGGTTGTAACATAACTGAAGGCTTTAATAGACTAGATCTGTTCCCCAGCAGCTTCCGTACAGAATGAGGGCTGCTGGGACGGCACCGGTTCTTATACCCCACCTGTCAGGACGGAGCTACATACCAAACGGCCAATGGTAAACTCCTAGGTTTACCCAATGGTCTACAGCCTCTCGGGTACTGCAATACCTGGTAATACCACACCCAGCATTATGGGAACTTTGATGCGAGCGAGGATAGCCAGCCTCAGAGATACACGGACTTCGCCACCATCTCTGGGTTCCCAAGAGTGCAGGGTGCAATAGATTGCACCCATCTGGCTATATGGGCTCCCTGGCTGCAACCTTTGATCTTCATCAACTGCATGGTTCCCTGGAAGTTGCTATGGCTTCTACATCCTTCCAGGTGCCTGGAATATTCGAGATGCCAGAAAGTATGCAGTGATGGTTGCTGAGTGATTAGGGTTAAAAGTGGCTCATGTAGGCAGCACGGTAGCATTGTGGATAGCACAATTGCTTCACAGCTCCAGGGTCCCAGGTTCGATTCCGGCTTGGGTCACTGTCTGTGCGGAGTCTGCACATCCTCCCCGTGTGTGCGTGGGTTTCCTCCGGGTGCTCCGGTTTCCTCCCACAGTCCAAAGATGTGCAGGTTAGGTGGATTGACCATGATAAATTGCCCTTAGTGTTGGGTGGGGTTACTGGGTTATGGGGATAGGGTGGAGGTGTTGACCTTAGGTAGGTGCTCTTTCCAAGAGCCGGTGCAGACTCGATGGGCCGAATGGCCTCCTTCTGCACTGTAAATTCTATGATGATCTATGATGACTCTTGGGGGTTGCTGGGAGGAAGGAATTGTTGGCCAGGGGATTGGCATTGTATTTGTTACCGTTGACTGTTGGTGTGTGTAAATTTGGATGAAAATGTGAAAAAGGAAAATAAAAATATATATTTTTTAAAGTGGCTCATGACTCCAGTGCGTCGCCCTCAAATGCCAGCCGAGGAGACCCGGAGGAGAACTTGCCTGTGCATAGTTTATGAAGTTCCAAGTACTGAATCTGGTGCGAATTCTGATCGATTGGCACAGGTGCTACCGGAGCCACGCGCCACAGCACTTCCTCAAAAAAGGAGAATTCTGCCCTCGTTTCTCTTTGCCTTCCGAATCTTTTTTTAAAATTCATTAATTTAATAAATATCCACCTCCTTTTTGTCTCAAACCATCTTTTTGGAATTTCTTAGAAACTCATTTGGATTCCTGGCTGGACTGCATAGAGATATCACTGCTGTAAAAGCGACCCCTTGTGAGTCAATTTTGTATTTTCATTCTGGAATCAGGATTTCCAGGTCCTGACCCCTTCCCACATTGGCTTTAGGCGTGTGATGCGATTTTGAAAGAAAATACTATTAATTGGCCCAATGTCAAGATTAGAGGTGGCGGCGAATAGAATTTCATAGAAATGACAGTGCAGAAGGAGGCCATTTGGCCGATCGAGTCTGCACCAGCCCTTGGAAAGAGCACCCTACCGAAGCCCCCACCTCCACCCTATCCCCGGAATCCAATAACCCCACCCAATCTTTTTGGACACGAAGGCTAACTTTAGCATGGCCAATCCACCTAACCTGCACACCTTTGGACTTTGGGAGGAAACCAGAGCACCCGGAGGAAACCCACACAGACGTGGGGAGAACCTGCAGACTCCTCACAGGCAGTGACCCAGCGGGGAATCGAACCCAGGCCCCTGGCACTGTGAAGCAACAGTGCTAACCAGTGCTACCGTGCCGCCCGAATGCAATGTAGAACTCAGATGAGAGGCCTCCAGGTGTGTGGTCACCAGCATACACGCAAACTGAGCAGCCTGAAGGTGCACATTGTTTTTGAGCATAAGAGAAATGTATGGCAAAGCTCATTAACCATAGTGTTATTGTGAGGGAGGTAACACTGATGTTCCGCTGGAAGGGGTTGAGGAACAGCAGCTTTGTCTTAAATCTCTCTCTTGACCTTGCAGGAGAAAAGACCATAAAACGCTAGAGAGAGAGATATCACAACCCCAAGTGGTGGAGAATCCCATCTTGTTACTCTTACTTCTATAGAGGTGGCAGCCCTCAAAATGGCTAGGGTGGCGTCACATCAAAGAGTGGGAGATGAAGGGTTGGTATTCCATCCAAGAATAGATTAAATTATCTGAAGATCTCCAGGTGAGGGGAATAGAGTGTGCTCCTCCCCTATTGAAGCTACCCTAATGCATCAACTGTAATACCATATTTCAGTTCTACAGAAATATCTGCTGATACAAATGATTCTCAAGACCACCTTCATATGTCTCCTACAGGGCCAGTTTTGGAGGGGGAGCCTGTGGCTGCAAGAGGGACATTTGTGTAATGAAGAAAGATGAAGCATCAGAGCCTGCACTGTTAAATCAGTCAAGTTGCACCCTCTACCAGTGTATAAATACTCACTTCGCTGGGTCCACAATCCAGCTTAGAATGGGTAGCACAGGGTGAATTGCACTGCACGAGTGAGTAGGAAGAGATGAGAGAGAAAGAAGTAGCTGTGGGCAGTCCCCCTCAGAGACTGGAGGACAGACTGATGCACTGTCAATCACGACGAGACGAGAGTAGAATGTAATCGAGGCTTTATTACACAGAGATGTGTGGCCTCCTACAGAAAAATGAGTCCAGCGGGGGTGGTGGAAAACTATATACATACAGATTGGTTTTTAAATTACAGAGAAGGTTACAAATTTAGACGATCGGGCACCTTGATCTGTCGTTGAGAGCGTCGCAGTGCTGGTGACGGCTCAGGCATTAGCTTAGTCTTCGGTGACTCCGGGAGCGTGTCGAAAGCCTCTTCATCCCCGGGTGGGAGCAAGAGGAGGACTTTTTTTCCTGGAGCAGGGGCTGCGGTGGGGTGCGCCGGGGGAGGGGAGGATGGCGCCGGGGCAGGGAGGGGTGGTGTGTGGGGACCCAGCTAGTGCCGGATCCCTGAGGGAGACTGTGTCTTGGCGGGGTACGCTACGTAGGCGTACTGCGGGTTTGCATGGAGTAGCTGTACTCTCTCAACAAAAGTGTCCGGAGCAGCACGTGCTTGTGGCAGAGAACCGTAGGGCCAGCTGGACAGCCCTCCAGACCGTCCCATTCTCCCGCTCCACCGGCCCGTTTCCTCTGGGGTTGTAGCTGGTCGTCCTGCTCGATGCAATGCCCCTGTTGAGCAGGTACTGGCGCAGCTCCTTGCTCATAAATGTGGATCCCCGGTCGCTGTGGACGTAGGCGTGGAAACCGAACAGAGCGAAGATGGTGTTGAGGGCTTTGATGACGGTGGTAGACGTCATATCGGGGCATGGGACGGCGAAGGGGAATCGGGAATATTCGTCGACCACACTGAGAAAGTACGTGTTTCGGTCGGTGGAGGGGAGGGGCCCTTTGAAGTCCACGCTGAGGCGTTCAAAGCGGCCGGAGGCCTTCACCAGGTGCGCATGGTCTGGCCGGTAGAAGTGCGATTTACAGTCCGCGCAGACCTGGCAGTCTCTGGTAATAGCCCTGACTTCCTCGATGGAGTAGGGCAGATTGCAGGCCTCAATGAAGTGGTAAAGCGGGTGACTTCCGGGTGACAGAGATCGCTGTGCAGGGTCCGGAGTCGGTCCACTTGTGCGCTGGCACATGTACCTCGGGACAGGGCATCAGGGGCTCGTTGAGCTTACCGGAGTGATATAAAATCTCGTAATTGTAGGTGGAGAGCTCGATCCTCCACCTCAAGATTTTATCATTTTTGATCTTACCCCGCTGTGTGTTGTTCAACATGAAGGCAACCGACCGTTGGTCAGTGAGGAGAGTGAATCTCCTGCCGGCCAGGTAATGCCTCCAATGTCGCACAGCTTCAACGATCGCTTGGGCCTCCTTTTCGGCGGAGGAGTGCCGAATTTCGGAGGCATGGAGGGTGCGGGAAAAGAATGCCATGGGCCTGCCTGCCTGGTTGAGGGTGCCGGCCAGAGCGACGTCTGATGCATCGCTCTCAACTTGGAAGGGGAGCGTCTCGTCGACCGCGTGCATCGCGGCCTTGGCAATGTCGACCTTGATACGGCGGTCGAAGGCCTGGTGAGCCTCGGCCGTCAGGGGGAAAAAGGTGGATTGAATGAGTGGGCGGGCCTTGTCCGCATAGTTTGGGACCCACTGGGCGTAATTCGAAAAGAACCCCAGGCATCGTTTGAGGGCCTTGGGGCGGTGGGGGAGGGGGAGTACCATGAGGGGGCACATGCGATCGGGGTCTGGCCCTCGAACTCCGTTTTGAACCACATAGCCGAGGATGGCTAATCAGTTCGTGCTGGACACACACTTCTTGTTGTAAGTTAGGTTGAGGAGTATGGCGGTGTGGGGAAATTTGGAAAGTTTAGCTTCGTGGTCCTGCTGGTCGTGGCCGCAGATGGTGACGTTGTCCAGGTACGGGAAAGTGGCCCGCAGCCCATACCGGTCAACCATTCGGTCCATCCCCCGTTGGAAGACCGAGACCCCGTTGGTGACGCCGAAGGGAACCCTAAGGAAATGGTAAAGGCGGCCGTCTGCTTCAAACGCAGTGTATGGGCGGTCCGCCTTACAGATGGGGAGCTGGTGGTAGGCAGATTTCAGGTCCACTGTCGAGAAGAGCCGGTATTGTGCAATCTGATTGACCATATCAGATATGCGTTGGAGGGAGTACGCGTCGAGCTGCGTGTACCGATTGATGGTCTGACTGTAGTCAACGACCATCCTGTTTTTCGCCCCGGTTTTCACCACTACCACTTGGGCTCTCCAGGGGCTGTTGCTGGCCTCAATGATACCTTCCCGCAGCAGCCGCTGGACCTCAGACCTGATGAAGGTCCTGTCCTGGGCGCTATACCGTCTGCTCCTGGTGGCGACGGGTTTGCAATCCAGGGTGAGGTTTGCAAACAGGGAAGGCGGGTCGACCTTAAGGGTCGCGAGGCCGCAAACAATAAGGGGTGGTAGGGGCCCACCAAATTTCAGGGTTAGGCTCTGGAGGTTGCACTGGAAGTCCAGGCCGAGTCGCAAGACAGCGCAGAGGTTGGGGAGGACGTAGAGCCCAAAAGCCGCTGAACTCTACGCCCTGAACGGTGAGGGTGGCGATGCAGTACCCCCGGATCACCACGGAGTGGGATCCAGAGGCCAGGGAGATTCTTTGGTTAGCGGGGTGTGCCATGAGTGAGCAGAGCCTTACCGTATCGGTGTGGGTGAAGCTCTCAGTGCTCCCGGAGTCCAGAAGGCAGGATATCTCATGCCCGTCGACCTTCACCTTTGTCGAAGCTGTCGCGAGGTTGTGCGGTCGAGACTGGTCGATCATGACCGAGGCGAGACGCGGCTGGTCGTCGGTGGTTGCAGGCGATGAGCAGCCCGATGAGGTGCCCGACGGGCAGGGGTCCTGAGGCGGGTAAGATGGCAGCGCCCACGGGCCGCACATGTCCTGGGGCAGGCAAGATAGCGGCGCCCTCGGCCACACGTGTCCTGGGGCAGGCAAGATGGTGGTACCCGTTGGTTCTGAGGCAAGCAAGATGGCGGCGCCCACGGGCCGCACGTGGTCTGAGGAGAGTGATTTGCATACCTGGACACACATCCTTTTGCTGTTCTACACTTTCTAGCCTCACCATTGAGAAAGCATTCTGATTTATTCTTTTTCAGATCCAAGGCTACCTCATACTTCCCAATGTTCAAATCTATCTGCCAGTTTTGACGGCTGATTCATTTGACTGTTTAATCTCTTTGCAACTTCAGCCTCCTTAAAATTACCTTAAGTGATTGTTAACAAACATATTTGGCTACCTGTCGCAAGCGGACAGATAGTCCTGCCTCCCATCCCACCTCTGAAAATGGCTCAGGGACAGGATTGGATCAGGGAACCAGCAGTGGCAGCTGGCAGCATTATTTTTAATGCCCGCCTCTGTTCCTGGCCCCAGAGGGGGCTCAATATCCAGCCCCGTATATTATTGCACACCTTCATCCAATGGTGGTTGCCATGGCACAGTGATGAGGGCATGTGGATTAGGGTTGGGAATGAAGCAGGGGATGGCCAAGGATAGGAGAGGACTCAGGATTCCTTGGGAGGCTCGACAGGGCACTTGCACGTCCCTTCATCTGCTTGCACCTGCTTGAGGGTTCTGGAAAGCATGACCTGAAATTAAAATGGTATCAGGAAGGCCGAGGCGGCAGGCCCGAGGCCAGGGCACTATGAAGGGAGGGTGCACCACGTCGGATGGCTCCCACCTAGGAAGAAGAAAGAAGATTGAAGCCTGGTCCCAGGTGAATGCAGAGGAGAAAGAAAGAAGGTTTAAGGAAGTTTGGTGAAAGTTTTTTTCTCTCTCCCCCCTTTTTTTTTCTAAAAAATAATATAAGATTGATGAAGGGCAAGAGGGTGAAGGGGGAGAGAGGAGAAAAGAAAGAAGATAAAAAACAATAAGCCGCTAAAGGATGCGAAGAGCTGCGTCGAAGAAAGGAGGAAACGCCGGTTCGCCGCCGAAGGAGAAGACGAGCAAAAGTGTTGACAGGATGGCGGAAGCCGAACTGCAAGGCGGGGCCGCACTACTTACGGTGGAGAAAATGACCGAGGTGATGGCGGTGGAGCTGGAAAAACAGTTTGTGAGGCACATGGAAGCCTTGAGGAAAGAGACGGCGGTTGTGTTGAGGTCATTGGTGGAGGAGGCAATCGGCCCGATGAGGGTGGAGGTGGCAAAGGCATCGGCCAAGGTGAGAGAGCAAGGCAAGAAGATGAAGGAGGTGGAGGAGGCCGTGACACGACACAGCGACCAGGTCACCTCGATGGGGGACGAGCTGCAGAGGGTGGTGGAGGTTAACAGAGGACTCCGAGCAAAGCTGGAAGACTTGGAAAACCGCTCAAGGTGGCACAATTTGAGAATTGTGGGCTTACCCGAAGGGACAGAGGGCCCAAGGCCAACGTAATACTTCGCGAAGAAGTTGGCGGAGCTGATGGGGGAGGGTGAGAGCCCCACCCTGTACGAGCTAGCCGAGCTCATCGGTCATTAAGGCCGAAGCCCAAAGTGAACGAGCTGCCAAGGGCAGTAATTATCTGCTTCCATAAGTTTTTCATGAAGGAGAAGGTATTAAGCTGGAAAAAGCAGGAGCATGAGGTGCTGTGGGATGGTACTGCGGTTCAGATCTACCAGGACTTGACGGTGGAGTTGTCAAAAAGACGAGCGGCGTTTGGGCGAGTGAAGGCGGCTTTGTACAAGAAGGGGGTCCGATTTGGTGAGGTGTATCTGGCGAAGTTGAGAGTAACATATAACTTTTATTTTGAGACAGCGGAGGCGGCTGAGGTGTTTGTGAGGGCAGAAGGCTTGGGACAGATGTGAAGAGCGGAACTGGAAGAGAGACTGTGGACTGTGTTTGAGCGGCTGGAAAATGTACAAATGGTACAACTTTCTTTTTACTGATTTATATTGAAATTTACTTCTCTTTGCCTTGTTGCTGAGTTCAAGTTAATGGTGTTCTGTGCTACGACGGTTAAATGTTATGTTAGTGAATTGTAGGGGTTGGATTGTTGGGTTTGTTTTGGTGTTTCTTTCTCTGGGACTGGGTGGAAGGGGGCGAGAGGTCTTGGCTGGGGGAGCCACCCGCGCTAGCTAACTAAAGTCAGTTAGTGAACGGGGGTGAGGTGAGAGGAGGACTGCGGACGTTGGAGCCTGGATAGCAGGCTTCAATGGGCCTACGAGGCGAGCAAGAGGGGGTGGAGGGATGGATGTTGGGGGATGTTTTTGTAAGGGGGTTCTTGGGAGGGGGGGAAGGGGTTCAATGTTAACAATGGACAGGGGCGGGTCAGGCTTATGGGGCAGGGCCCGGTGGCATGGTGGATAAGAAAGGTGGGGGGGGGGGGTGAGAGACCCCCAATAAGGATAGTCACGTGGAACGTAAGAGGGCTAGGAGGTCCGGTCAAGAGGTCAAGGGTGCTTGCACATCTTAAAAGTTTGAAAGCCGATGTAGCAATGCTGCAGGAGACTCACTTGAGGATGAAGGACCAGGTGAGACTTAAAAAGGGCTGGGTTAGCCAAGTGTTTCACTCCAGATTTGATGGAAGGGCTCGAGGGGTAGCTTGTGTTGGTCAGCAAAAGGGTACGCTTCCAGATGGAGAAGGTGGTGGAAAATCAGGGGGGGTAGATATGTGATTGTGGCAGGGGCGCTGGAGGGGAGATTAGTGGCGCTGTTAAGTGTATATGGTCCCAATTGGGATGATGTGGGATTCGCGAGGAAGGTGTTTGGGGCTATTCCTGGCTTGGACACGCATGAGCTGATTGTGGGGGGGAGACTGGAACTTGTGCAGGAGCCAAGGTTGGACAGATCACGGCCACGCTCGCTGGTCCCATCGGGGGGGGGGGGGGGGGGGGGGGGGCGAAGGCGCTGGCTGGGCTAATGGTGGAAATGGGAGGGGTGGACCCTTGGAGGTTCCTGCACCCAAGGGAGCGGGAGTACTCGTTTTTCTCAGCGGTCCATAAGGTATATTCGCGGATCGACTTTTTTGTGGTGGGGAAGGCTTTGCAGGCTGGAGTCAAGGGGTCGGAATACTCTGCAATTGCAGTGTCAGATCACGCTCCACATTGGGCGGATATGGTGCTGGAGAAGGGGGCAGCGCAGAGACCGGGGTGGAAACTGGATATGGGGCTTTTGGGGAACCAAGTGTTCTGTGAGAAAATTGAAAAGGTAATTAAGGAATATGTAGGTTTCAATTGTACGGGTGAGGTGTCGAAGGCAGTCATCTGGGAGGCTCTAAAGGCGGTGGTGAGAGGTGAGGTAATTTTGTTTAAGGCCAGGGTGGATAAAGAGGAGAGGTTGGAGCGGCAGAGGGTAATAGATGAGATGTTGGAGGTAGATAGGAGGTATGCAGAGGATGGGGACCCGACGAAGCTGGAAAAGAGGAAGGAACTACAGGCGAGCTTCGACCAACTGTCCACCAGGAAGGCGGTGCGCCAACTGAGACGAGCAAGGGGTGCAGTTTATGAACATGGAGATAAGGCATATGTTAGCAGGTCAGCTCCGGAGGGAGGCAGCGGCAAGGGAAATTCTTCAGGTGAAGGATAGGGCAGGGAAGTTGGTGGTGGCTCCAGTGCTGATTAACAAGGTTTTTGAGGAGTTTTATGAGAGGTTGTACAAGTCAGAGCCACCCGGGGGAGACCGTGAGATGCAGGAATTTCTAGATGGGTTGGAGTACCCGAGGTTAGGGGAGGGGGACAGGGCTACATTAGAAGGAGCAATAGTGGAGCAGGAGATAAAGGATGCGATTGGGAGGATGCAGTCGGGGAAGGTGGCAGGGCCGGATGGGTTTCCGGTGGAATATTACAAAAAATTTAAGGATAGGTTGGCATCCCTGATGGTGGGGATGTTTGAGGAGGCGATAGGGAAGGGGGTGTTGCCGCAAACCTTGGGGCAGGCATCGATTTCCCTGTTGCTAAAAAAAGATAAGGATCCGACGGAGTGTGGGTCGTATCGGCCCATATCACTTCTGAATGTGGATGTAAAAGTGTTGGCGAAGGTACTGGCGGGTAGGCTGGAGGAGTGCCTCCCGAAGGTAATAGGGGAGGATCAGACGGGGTTCGTGAAAGGGAGGCAGCTGTTTTCGAACATTAGGAGGGTTTTGAACGTTGTTATGGCACCGGCGGAAAGAAAGGAAACAGAGGTAGTTTTGGCATTGGACGCCGAGAAGGCGTTTGATCGGGTAGAATGGGGGTACCCGATGGCAGTGCTGGAGCGGTTTGGGATTGGACCAAGGTTTGTGAACTGGGTAAAGCTATTATATAAGGAACCGAAGGCGAGTGTCCGCACAAATGATATCAGTTCGAGATAATTTTCTCTCCACCGTGGGACGAGACAGGTATGTCCTATGTCCCCCCTGCTGTTTGCACTTGCGATTGAGCCGTTGGCCATCGCATTGAGAAGTTCGGGAGCATGGAAAGGAATGGTGGGGGGGGCGGGGAATAGAGCATAGGGTGTCCTTATATGTCGACGACTTGCTGCTGTATGTGTCGGAACCGAGTGCGTCGATAGGAGGAATATTGGAGCTACTGCGGATATCTGGGTCTTTCTCGGGGTACAAGTTGAACCTGGACAAGAGTGAGTACTTTGTGGTGTCTCGGCCAGGGGTGGGAGCAGAGGTGGGGGGGCTGCCATTCCGTAGAGCAGGGACTCATTTTAGGTATCTGGGGGTGCAGGTTGCCCGGGAGTGGGGAAGGCTTCGAAGGTACAACATCACTAGTTTGGTGGGGAGAGTGAAAGCCGATCTGGCAAGGTGGGACGGCCTTCCTCTGTCACTGGCAGGTCAGGTACAGGCGGTTAAAATGAATGTGTTGCTGCGATTCCTGTTCATTTTTCAATGCCAACCGATTTTCCTGCCAAAGTCTTTTTTCAGGGAGATTGAGGGAAGGATTACCTCATTCATATGGGGTGGGAAGGTGAGAAAGGTGCTGCTACAGAGGGGAAGGCAGGTAGGGGGTTTGGGTCTCCCGAACCTGTTGTACTACTACTGGGCGGCGAACATGGAGAAAGTGCGGAGCTGGGTCAGAGGGGTGGATTCTCAGTGGGTCAGAATGGAGGAGAGTTTGTGCAGGGGGTCGGGGCTGAAGGCACTAGCAACAGCGCCGCTCCCGATAGCTCCGGGGAAATATTCAGGGAGACCGGTAATAATAGCTTCATTGAAAATCTGGAGGCAGTTTCGCCAACACTTCAGGTTGGGTTTAGAACATAGAACATTACAGCGCAGTACAGGCCCTTCGGCCCTCGATGTTGCACCGACCTGTGAAACCACTGTAAAGCCCATCTACACTATTCCCTTATCGTCCATATGTCTATCCAATGACCATTTGAATGCCCTTAGTGTTGGCGAGTCCACTACTGTTGCAGGCAGGGCATTCCACGCCCTTACTACTCTCTGAGTAAAGAGCCTACCACTGACATCTGTCCCATATCTATCTCTCCTCAATTTAAAGCTTTGTACCCTCATGCTAGACATCACCATCTGAGGAAAAAGGCTCTCACTGTCCACCCTATCTAATCCTCTGATCATCTTGTATGCCTCAATTAAGTCACCTCTTAACCTTCTTCTCTCTAACGAAAACAGCCTCAAGTCCCTCAGACTTCCCTCATAAGATCGTCCCTCCATACCAGGAAAAATTCTGGTAAATCTCCTCTGCACCCTTTCCAATGCTTCCACATCCTTCCTATAATGCGGCGACCAGAATTGCACGCAATACTCCAAATGCGGCCGTACCAGAGTTTTCTACAGCTGCAACATGACCTCATGGCTCCGAAACACAATCCCTCTACCAATAAAAGCTAACACACCGTACGCCTTCTTAACAACCCTCTCAACCTGGGTGGCAACTTTGAGGGATCTATGTACATGGACACCGTGATCTCTCTGCTCATCCACACTGTCAAGAATCTTACCATTAGCCCAGTACTCTGTCTTCCTGTTATTCCTTCCAAAATGAATCACCTCACACTTTTCTGCATTAAACTCCATTTGTCACCTCTCAGCCCAGCGCTGCAGCTTATCTATGTCCCTCTGTAACTTGTAAACATCCTTCCGCACTGTCCACAACTCCACCGACTTTAGTGTCATCTGCTATTTACTCACCCATCCTTCTACGTCCTCCTCCAGGTCATTTATAAAAATGACAAACAGCAGTGGCCCCAAAACAGATTCTTGTGGTAGACCACTAGTAACTGGACTCCAGTATGAACATTTCCCATCAACCACCACCCTTTGTCTTCTTCCAGCTAGCCAATTTCTGATCCAAACTGCTAAATCACCCTGAATCCCATGCCTCCGTATTTTCTGCAGTAGCCTACCATGGGGAACCTTATCAAACGCTTTACTGAAATCCATATACACCACATCAACTGCTTTATCCTCATCCACCTGTTTGGTCACCTTCTCAAAGAACTCAATAAGGTTTGTGAGGCACGACCTACCCTTCACAAAACCGTGTTGACTATCTCTAATCAAATTATTCCTTTCCAGATGATTACACATCCTATCTCTTATAAACCTTTCCAAGACTTTGCCCACAACAGAAGTAAGGCTCACTGGTCTATAGTTACCGAGGTTGTCTCTACTCCCCTTCATGAATAAGGGGACAACATTTGCTATCCTCCAGTCTTCTGGCACTATTCCTGTAGACAAAGATGACTTAAAGATAAAAGCCAAAGGCTCAGCAATCTCCTTCCTAGCTTCCCAGAGAATCCTAGTATAAATCCCATCCGGCCCAGGGGACTTATCTATTTTCACACTTTCCAGAATTGCTAACACCTCCTCCTTATGAACCTCAAGCCCTTCTAGTCTAGTAGCCTGTATCTCAGTATTCTCCTCGACAACCTTGTCTTTTTCCTGTGTGAATACTGACGGAAAATATTGATTTAGCACCTCTCCTATCTCCTCAGACTCCGCGCACTAATTCCCACTGCTGTCCTTGAAAAGGTCAAGGGAAATGCCGATTCGGGGGAACCACAGATTTGAGACAGGGAGGTGGGATTGAAGTTTTCGGAAATGGGAAGAGAGGGGGATTAAGACGCAATAAGATTTGTTTCTTCGGGGTCGGTTTGCAGGATTGAGGGAGCTGGAAGCGAAGTATGGGCTAGAGTTGGGAGAACTGTTTAGGTACATGCAGGTTTGGGATTTTGCCAGGAAGGAGATACAGAGCTTCCCAGAGGAACCGGCCTCCATATTGCTGGAGGAGGTGTTGACGACAAGGGGACTGGAGAAGGGGGCAGTGTCAGCGGTGTACAGAGCTATTCTGGAAGAGGATAAGGCACCACTGGAAGGGATCAAAGCAAAGTGGGAGGAAGAGCTGGGAGAGGTTATAGAGGAGGGGATCTGGTGTGAGGTGCTCCGGAGAGTGAATGCCTCCACCTCATGTGCGAGGTTGGGGCTGATACAGCTGAAGGTGGTATATAGAGCGCACCTCACGAGGGCGAGGATGAGCCGATTTTTTGAAGGAGTAGAGAATGTGTGTGAGCGTTGCGGGGGGGGGGGCACGAATCACGTTCATATGTTTTGGTCCTGTCCAAAGCTAGTGGAGTACTGGAAGGAGGTGTTTAGGGTAATTTCTGAAAAAAAAAATTTAACATTAAAAATTAAGTTTATTTACACATCTCGGGCGAAATTCTCCTACCCGCCCCGCCACATTTCTGCGTCGACCGGCCGGCGGGAGTCTCCGTAACACCGGCCGGTCAATGGGGTTTCCCATTGTGGGGCAGCCCCACGCCGTCGGGAAACCCCCGGGCGCCGGCAAAACGGAGACTCCCGCCGGCGGAGAATGACGCCCCTCATTTTGGACACCTCTGTGGCCACTAAAATAACTGATTCAGGTATGAGACATTTAGCTTCATTGAGTCCACCTGTCCATATTATTCCCTTCCTGCATTCTAACCACAAATTCTAGGGCGCGATTCTCCGATGCCGCGCCGTTTGAGAGAATCGCCTGAGGCGCCATTTTTTCCCGCGCGCCGGTCCGACACCCTCCAGCGATGCACCCAAGCGGCGAGATCGGCACTATCGAGTTCTGCACGGCGCAGTCCGGTGAATCGCCCGAGACACCCAAAATGGCGATTCTCCGCCACCCCCGCTATTCTCAGGGCTGGATGGGCAGAAGTCCCGACGGCGTGACGCCAGTTCACGCCGTCGCCGTTCACACCTGCTATTTAAAGTCGTCAGCCAGTCGTGCTGGCTGACGCTGAGCAGTGAGGAGGTGAGCAGACTGTTCCGCAGCTCCTGGAGACCGGGTCGACTTCCCCGAGAAGGCTGCGGCCAATGGGTGGGTGGAAGGGGGGGTGAGGGATCGGAGTGCAGGTGGGAGGAGTGTCAGGGAGAGTGTGCAGGTGTGAGTGGGGGGGGGGAGAGTGTGCAGGTGGGAGGGGGGTCAGGGAGCGGAGTGCAGGTGTGAGGGGGGTGAGGGAGCGGAGTGCAGGTGGGGGGGGTGAGGGAGAGTGTGCAGGTGGGAGGGGGTTGAGGGAGAGTGCAGGTGGGAGGGGTGTGAGGGAGCGGAGTGCAGGTGGGAGGGAGGTGAGGGAACGGAGTGCAGGTGGGGGGGGTGAGGGAGCGGACTGCAGGTGGGAGGGGTGTGAGGGAGAGTGTGCAGGTGTGAGGGGGGGAGAGGGAGCGGAGTGCAGGTGGGAGGGGTGTGAGGGAGCGGACTGCAGGTGTGAGGGGTGTGAGGGAGAGTGCAGGTGGGAGGGGTGAGGGAGCGGAGTGCTGGTGGGAGGGGTGTGAGGGAGAGTGTGGATGGTATCGTCCATCCGCGGATGCCACATGTCAGCCGCCCTGATATGGCAGGACGGTGACGAGGACACGGCTGCAGGTTGTCGTGTGGCTGATGGGCACAGGCGACTGGCACACTGGTGAGCAGTACGGTGTGAACTGACCGTTGGGCGCAGACAGTGACCAGGTGTTAGGCTGGCTGCGTATCTGCAGCGCGACCAGGCCACCGGGGCACACAGGTATCCCAGGCAACCCGGATGTCGAGGTGTGGAAGAACCTCAGTGTAACTAGTCATTTCTCTGCCACCCACCACCCCACTGCAGGTCACCATGTATGCCAACCAGACAGCGATGTTTACTGCCGTGGCAGCTCTGCAGGTGGCCATCCGGCAGCGTAGAGTCAGACGGCCCACAGTGGCTGCAGATGCAGCGGTCGCTGCTGCAGCAGAGGGGATGGCCGCGGAGTGGCCCGTCGTCGCCGCGCAGACCGCAGGAGCTCAGGACCTGAATTTACAGGGGGATGCCGAGGGGAACATTGACCCCCCCCGATGGCCAGGAATGCAGAGGAAGTGCTTGGGGGGGGAGGAGGAGGAGCAGGAGGATCCACTGAAGGTGGTGCCAGCGCGTCACAGGCGTCCAGCAAGGTCGAGGGTGAACCGTGACCGAATGTCGTTTGAGGCCCTAACGGACATCACATGCAGGAGGAGACTACGGTTCAGCAGGGAGACGGTCGCACATAGATGCCACCTCGTGGCGCATCTCGCACCACTTGGAACTGGTGGAGGACACGCGATACCAGTCTCCGTCAAGGTGACGGTGGCCCTAATCCTTTATGCGACCGGTTCCTTCCAGGCGCCGAGCGGGGACCTATCCGGGATATCACAGGCATCGGTCCACAGGTGCATCAGGGCCGTGACCGACGCCTTGTACACCATCGCGGACAAGTACATAAAATTCCCCGATGACCGAAGACATCAGGAAGCACGGGCACGTGGATTCGCCAAGGTGGCCGGGTTACCGATGGTCCAGGGTGTCATCGATGTGCACGTCCCCATGCGCCCACCTGCAGACAACAGGGACGTGTTCATGAACAGAAAGGGCGCATACTCCATGAACATTCAGGTGGTGTGCGACCCCCACATGAAGACCATGCACGTGTGTGCAAGGTACCCCGGGAGTGTGCATGACGCCTACATTCTGGCACAGTCATTCATTCCCGCAATGTTCGATGGATGCCCCCCCAGGCTGAGGGGCTGGTTGCTGGGCGACAAGGGCTATCCGTTGAGATCATGGCTGCTGACGCCAATACGGAGGCCTCACACCAACGCGGAGAGCCTATACAACGAGGCCCATGCAGCAACCAGAGGTGTGGTGGAGCGGTGCTTCGGGCTGCTGAAGATGCGCTTTAGATGCCTGGACCGATCCGGAGGGAGCCCTGCAGTACCGGCCCGACAGGGTCGGTCGCATGGTTGTGGTCTGCTGTGCGCTGCACAACATTGCCATGCGGAGGGGAGATGCCCTGGTGGAGGAGTCGGAGGGAGGACCCGACGGCACCGACGCTGACGCAAACGAGGGGGATGGGGAAGAGGAAGATGCGGAGGAGGAGGATGATGGCGCGCATCAGCTGGGAGGAGGGGCGCAGGACACAGACACTGCTCGGGTGCTGGTTACGTCCAGGAGACTGCGCGACGGCACCGCCGCGGACAGCGGGCACGCGACGCGTTGGTGGCCGCACTGTTCACGCACTGTGGGGGTGGGATTCACTGAACACTGCCACTTGCATCATCAGTCCTGCACACGGGCACTACACAGCACCCACCACACCCACCCCCCCGCACCGCGTTCACGGCACCAATTCCACATCACTTTACCACTGCAGCACTACGGGATTGCACAACAGTGATGACTGGGTAAGCGGGTGTGAACAGTGCCATGGTGAATGATGACAGCCCGCTCTGCGATGAGCTGTGTGCTCAGATTCGCCAGCCGAGGTCTGACTCATGGCTATAGCTGAACCATGCACTCCGGTGGTCAGAGCCGTCGTGACAGATATTTCACCACATGCCCGTGTGGGGTGGCTGGCGTCGGTGTGCCGAGGACAACGGTGTCCGATTATGGGAGGCATGGGGAAAGGGTCAGCACCTCCGGAACAGACCTTGAACCGCTCGTATACCACTAACCCACTCGGGCACCCTCAGAGCCCCCTGGCACCGGACATAGCACAGAGTCTGACAAGTCAAATTCAACAGTGAGTTTATTTGTGTGATTAACAGAGATGCCTTACCCCCTACAACTAAACTGTGCCCTGCACCCGTGCCATCTTCTTATGTGCCTAATGTCTTGGCCTTACGGGCCCTACCACTACGTCTAGGTGTGTTCCCAGATGGCACAGCAGGAGTGGAGGCGGACTGCTGAGATTCACGCCCTTCGACATGGCTCCCCGTCGGCACGCATTTCCTGGGGCTGCCCGGCTTCGATGGGCCAGGCTGCTCAGCGGGCGTGCTGGATGGCGCCACCCTGACCTGCCCGCTGCCCACCAGATGTGCCAGGGACGGAACGGGCGGAGGCCGAGTGTCCTGACGCCACTTGCTGCAGCTACCGGGACGAGCCCCAGAACCTCCTCCTCCCTTGGGGAGCCCGGTGGCCCCCGGGCCTCACTGTGGGACAGAGATGCGATCGGAGACATGCCCCGTCGCACCACCGACACCTGGCGCTGCCAGCCCTGGAGGCCTGCAGCGGGATCGACCACGGTCCAAATGTTCGCAGAGACGGAGCCCAGGGAGTGCGACATTCCTGCCAAGGACTGTGCTATCTCAACCTGTGAGTGCGCGACGCCATCCATCACGTGCGCCAGGCGGTCAATGCTCTCCGCGACTGACTGCTGGTACTGTGCCATCGCCTGCTGGGACTGGGCCATGGCATGGTGAGACTCGGCTAGGGCCCGGAGAGCGGCGGCAATGTCTTTTTTTTAAAAAAATGTTTATTAAGAATTTTGTAACAAAATTTTCAACCATACAAACAAACCCCCCTCCCCCCACCCCGTAACAAAAAGAAAAGAAAACCCCGCATATCAAGACATAAAAATGGCAAATCAATATGAGACAGAACTTTGTACCCCCGTCCCTCCTTCTTCTCTCCCCCCCCCCCACTCCTCCTCCTCCCCCCCCCCCCCCCGGGTTGCTGCTGCTGTCGACCAAACTTCATCTAACACTCCGCGAGATAGTCTAGGAACGGTTGCCACCGCCTGGAGAACCCCTGCACAGACCCTCTCAGGCAAACTTTATCCTTTCCAACTTGATAAGCCCTGCCATATCATTTATCCAGGCTTCCACACTGGGGGGCTTCGCCTCTTTCCACACTAACAAGATCCTTCGCCGGGCTACCAGGGACGCAAAGGCCAGAATGCCGGCCTCTTTCGCCTCCTGCACTCCTGGCTCGTCCGCTACTCCAAATAATGCTAGCTCCCAACTTGGCTTGACCCGGACTTTCACCATCTTAGATATAGTTCTCGCAACTCCCCTCCAGAACCCATCCAGTGCCGGGCACAACCAAAACATATGGGCATGGTTCGCAGGGCTTCCTGAGCACCTCCCACATCTGTCCACCACCCCAAAGAACCTACTCCGCCTCGCCCATGTCATATGCGCTCTGTGAACAACCTTAAATTGTATCAGGCTAAGCCTGGCACACGAGGAAGAGGAATTAACCTTACTTAGGGCATCAGCCCACAGACCTTCCTCAATTTCCTCCCCCAGCTCCTCTTCCCATTTACCCTTCAGCTCCTCTACCAAAGCCTCCCCCTCTTCTTTCATCTCCTGTTATATCGCCGACACCTTGCCCTCTCCGACCCATACGCCCGAAATCACCCTGTCTTGAATCCCCTGTGCCGGGAGCAGCGGGAATTCCCTCACCTGCCGCCTCACAAACACCCCCACTTGCATGTACCTGAAAGCGTTTCCCGGGGGTAGTCCAAACTTCTCCTCCAGCGCCCCTGAGCTCGCAAACGTCCCATCGATGAACAGGTCCCCCATTCTTCTAATCCCTGCCCGATGCCATCTCTGAAACCCCCCGTCCATCCTTCCTGGGACAAACCGATGGTTATCTCTGATCGGGGACCACACCGAGGCTCCCATCGCACCCCTGTGCCGTCTCCACTGCCCCCAGATCTTTAGCGTTGCCGCCACCACCGGACTCGTGGTGTACCTTGTCGGCAAGAGCGGCAGCGGTGCCGTCACCAGCGCCCCCAGGCTCGTTCCTTTGCAGGACACCATCTCCAACCTCTTCCATGCCGCCCCCTCTCCCTCCATCACCCACTTACGGATCATCGCCACGTTGGCTGCCCAGTAGTAGCCACCCAGATTCGGCAACGCCAGCCCTCCTCTATCTCTACTATGCTCCAGGAACCCTTTCCTTACCCTCGGGGTCTTACTCGCCCACACAAAACCCATAATGCTCCTGCCTACCCTCTTAAAAAAGGCCTTGGTGATCACAATTGGAAGGCATTGGAATACAAAAAGAAACCTCGGGAGGACCATCATTTTAATCGACTGTACTCTGCCCGCTAACGAGAGTGGCAACATGTCCCACCGTTTAAAGTCCTCCTCCATCTGCTCCACCAGCCGCGTCAAATTAAGTTTGTGCAGGGCCCCCCAGTTCCTAGCTCCCTGGATCCCCAAGTATCGAAAGCTCCTTTCCGCCCTCCTCAACGGTAGGTCGTCTATCCCTCTTCCCTGATCCCCCGGATGCACCACAAAGAGCTCACTCTTCCCTACATTGAGCTTGTAGCCCGAGAAGTCCCCAAACTCCCTTAGGATCTGCATGACCTCCACCATCCCCTCCACTGGGTCCGCCACATACAGCAACAGGTCGTCTGCATACAGCGACACTCGATGCTCCTCTCCCCCTCGAACCACTCCCCTCCATTCCCTGGACTCCCTTAATGCCATGGCCAAAGGTTCAATTGCTAATGCAAACAACAGGTGGGACAGGGGGCACCCCTGCCTCGTCCCTCGATACAGCCGGAAGTACTCCGACCTCCGCCGATTCATAACCACACTCGCCACCGGGGCTCTATATAGGAGCTTAACCCAGCTAATAAACCCTCCCCCGAACCCAAACCTCCGCAACACTTCCCAGAGATACTCCCACTCTACTCGGTCAAAGGCCTTCTCCGCGTCCATAGCTGCCACTATCTCCGCCTCTCCCTCCACCGATAGCATCATAATCACATTTAGGAGCCTCCGTACATTGGTGTTTAGCTGCCTGCCCTTTACAAATCCTGTCTGGTCCTCGTGAATCACTCCCGGGACACAGTCCTCAATCCTCGTAGCCAACACTTTTGCCAGCAACTTAGCATCTACGTTGAGGAGCGAGATCGGCCTATATGTCCCGCATTGCAGTGGGTCCTTATCCCGCTTCAGGATCAAAGAGATCGTCACCTCCGACATTGTCGGGGGCAGGGTCCCCCCCCCTCCCTTGCCTCATTGAAAGTCCTTACCAGCAACAGGGCTAACAGGTCTACATACTTCCTATAGAACTACACCGGGAACCCATCCGGTCCCGGGGCCTTCCCTGCCTGCATGCTCCCCAGTCCTTTAACCAGCTCCTCCACCCCAATTGGCGCCCCCAAACCAGCCACCTCCTGCTCCTCCACCCTCAGGAACCTCAGTTGGTCCAAGAATCGTCGCATCCCCTCTTTTCCCCCTGGGGGCTGGGACCTAGAAGGCTCCTCGTAGAAGGCCTTGAATGCCTCATTCACTTTCACCGCACTCCGCTCCGTAGTTCCCCTTCCATCCTTGACTCCACATATTTCCCTCGCTGCCATCCTCTTACGGAGCTGATGTGCCAGCATCCGGCTCGCCTTCTCCCCATACTCATACATCGCCCCCTGTGCCTTCCTCCACTGTGCCTCTGCCTTCCCTGTGGTCAACAGGTCGAACTCCGTCTGGAGACTTTGTCTCTCCCTGAGTAGTCCCTCTTCAGGGGCCTCTGCATATCTCCTGTCCACCCTTAAAATCTCCCCCACTAACCTCTCCCTCTCCCTGCCCTCTCTCTCCTCCCTGTGAGCCCTGATGGAGATTAACTCTCCCCTGACCACCGCCTTCAGCGCCTCCCATACTACTCCCACCTGCACCTCCCCGTTGTCGTTGGCCTCCAGATACCTTTCGATGCACCCCCTCACCCTCCCACACACTTCCTCGTCTGCCAGCAGCCCCACATCCAACCGCCACAGCGGGCGTTGGTCCCTCTCCTCCCCCAGCTCTAGTTCCACCCAGTGCGGGGCGTGGTCTGAGATGGCTATGGCCGAATACTCCGTTCCCTCCACTTTCGGGATCAATGCCCTGCCCAGAACAAAAAAATCTATCCGGGAGTAGGTGTTTAGATGGGAGTTTAGATTGTGTACATGGGAGAAAAAAGAAAATTCTCTGGCCAAAGGCCTGGCAAATCTCCACGGATCTACTCCCCCCATCTAATCCATAAACCCCCTGAGCACCTTGGCCGCAGCCGGCCTCTTTCCGGTCCTAGATCTGGAGCGATCCAGTGTTGGGTCCAACACCGTGTTGAAATCCCCCCCCCCATTATCAAGCTTCCTACCTCCAAGTCCGGAATACGCCCCAACATACGTTTCATGAATCCAGCATCGTCCCAATTCGGGGCGTATACATTTACCAACACCACCCCCGTCCCCTGCAACCTACTGCTCACCATCACGTATCGGCCTCCATTGTCCGCTACTATGTTCCTGGCCTCAAACGACACCCGCTCCCCACCAGTATTGCCACCCCTCTATTCTTCGCATCCAGCCCCGAATGGAACACCTGTCCTACCCATCCCTTCCTTAACCTGACCTGATCTGCCACCTTCAGATGTGTCTCCTGAAGCATGACCACGTCTGCCTTCAGTCCCTTTAAGTGCGCGAACACTCGGGCCCTCTTAACCGGCCCATTTAGGCCTCTCACATTCCACGTGATCAGCCGGATTGGGGGGCTACCCACCGCCCCCCCCGCCCCCCCCCCCCCCCCCCCCCCCCACCCCCCACCCCCAGCGCTGACTAGCCATCTCCTATTTTAGGCCAGTCCCGTGCCCGCGTCTCCCGTACCCTCCAGTCCCCCAGACGGGGAACCCCCGCCCCGACCACCTCTTCCATTTTCAGTTCCCCCTCGGCCAATGCAGCAGCAACCCTATTGTCCCCCCTCTCCCTGCTAGATCCAAATCTAGCTCTTCTGCTCCCCTCATAATACTTCCGTAAGTCAGCTGACTCCTGCTGACCCCGGCTTCCCCCGCCTTCCCGTTGACCCCCCACCGTGTGGAAATCCCTCCTCCTCCTTGTGCTCCCCCATCCTCCCCCCCCCTCCCTAACGCGGGAAAAAGCCTGCGCTTTCCTGAGCCAGCCCCGCCCCCTGTGGCGCAGCTCCTGTTGCGGCCTTATCCCAATTCCCCCATCCCCGAGTCTCACCTCCCTCCAGCACCAACGCCCACATTCCTCACTGACTCCCCATCAAAAACTCTTCCCCCAGCCCAATCTTCGTTCCACCCGTGAAACATTCTTTACCCATATTTACAGCCCTGTATACAGTCAACACCTCCCCCACAACCACAGTCCCTCAGTTCGAGTCCGATTTTTCCATTTGGATAAAGGTCCAAGCCTCTTCTGGCGTTTCAAAATAGTGGTGTCGGTCCTGATAAGTGACCCACAGTCACGCTGGCTGCAGCATGCCGAATCTCACCCTTTTTTTATGCAGCACCGCCTTGGCCCGGTTGAAGCCAGCTCTCCTCTTTGCCACCTCCGCACTACAGTCCTGGTAGACTCGGATCACCGCATTCTCCCATCTACTGCTCTGCTCCTTCTTGGCCCATCTCAGGACACTCTCTCTGTCCACGAAACAATGGAACCTCGCCACTATCGCCCTTGGCGGCTCGCCAGCCTTGGGTCTCCTCGCCAGGACCCGGTGAGCCCCTTCTAGCTCCAGGGGGCTCGGAGAGGCCTCCGCACCCATCAGCGAATGGAGCATTGTGCTCACATACGCCCCAGAATCAGCCCCCTCCACTCCTTCGGGGAGACCCAGAATCCGGAGATTCTTCCTCCTCGACCTGTTCTCCAGGACCTCGAATCTCTCGGCCCACCTCTTGTGCAGTGCCTCGTGCGCCTCCATCTTCACCGCCAGGCCCAAGATCTCGTCCTCGTTCTCGTTAGTTTTGTCCTTCACCTCTCGGAGCTCAAGACCGCCTGGGCCTTCTGGGTCTCCTTCAGCCCCTCGATCGCCATCAGCATTGGCGCCAGCACCTCCTTTTTAAGCTCCTCCACGCAGCGCCTGAGAAACTCCTGCTGGTCCGGCCCCCATGCTGCTCGATCTCCGCCCTCCGCCATCTTGTTTTTTCCCCCTTGTTTCTGCCGCTGCTCCAAAGCCTCTTTTTCTGCCGCTCCACTTCTAGTCCCCTCCATACACGACGGAAGGGGGACCTTGCTTCGCCTTTCCACACGGGATTTGGTCAAGATATTTCCGTTGGGGCTCCTGCGGAGAGCCCAAAAGTCCGTTCTAGCGGGAGCTGCCGAAATGTGCGGCTTAGAAGTTCGAGCGGCAGCAATGTCATGTTGGCTCTGGCGCATGGCTACCTGTGAGAGGGCAGCCCTCTCCTGGGCCATGGATGATGCGTGCACGTTAAGCCCAACGCCTTGCAGAACCTGGCCCATGGCCAAAACCGTTTCACCCATTGCCTCCACCGCGGACGCCACCCGTGCAGTGGCGGCCCGGGTGGCTGCGATGAGCGGCACCACTCCCTGCTCCTGAATGCGGATGGACTCCTGCAACTGCGTGTGCAGGTCCTGGAAGATGGCCCTCATCCCGTTATTCAGTCCCTCGGTGTCCTCATGCATCGGTTGTTCGGGTGGGTCAAGGACATCCAGGAACCCGGGAACCGTCTGGGCGGCAGCTGTTTGCTGGGCCTGGGCTGCCCTCCGACCGTCCAGCCCCTCGGCTGCTCCAAACTCCACCTGCTGTACCGGGTCGGATGTGGGGTGCGCACCAGACCGTGACCCGGGAGCCTCATCACTTATATGACCAACCGAGGTGAGTGTCTCTGCGATGGTGGATGGTGTGGGAGACAGCAGTGCCGCAAGCTCGAGGTCATTGTCTATTAGGAAGTCTTTGTGTTCTCCTCCCCCTCATGGCCCGGCGCAAGCTGCATGCAGGCCATGTCGTGGTGACCTCCAGGTGAATCCACGGAGTGTGTGGCCGTGATGTGCGCTTCTTCATCAATGTCCGCCCTGTGCCCCTCAGTATTGTCTCTGTGGTGTGAGCGTCCTGGTCCTCCGTCCCATACTGAGAGGATGGCCCTCCTGGCCGACCGACTGCCAACCTCTGGCGTACGTCCCTGGGTCCCAACCCCCCCTGACCCCCCCCCCGATGCCCCAACCCCCCCTGACCCCCCACCACCCCCCCTGATGCCCCAACCCCTCCCTGACCCCCCACCACCCCCCTGATGCCCTGACCCCCCACCTCACTTCCCCCCCTCGTGCGGGGGGGGGGGGGGGCAGGCCTGGGGGGGCACCCTCATGGCACTTACCCTGGCAGCCCGGGTGAGGTCGTGCCGCTTCTTTCGACACTGTTGCCCGGTCCGGGGGATCTGCCCCACAGCACTGACAGCGGTGCCTACCTCACGCCAACCACGCCTCACCGCGCTGGATGGCTGGCGATGCCCACGTCTTGGGCAGAGGGTGTCCCTTCTGTGCTCCACCTCATCCAACAGGGTGTCCAGGTCCGTGTCCCGGAACCTTGGTGCGGCTCGTCGGGGCTCAGCTATCTCTTCTACTCCGGGTCCTTCTGTGCACGGATCGCGCCATATATGACGCAGCGCCATGTCAGTCGGGCGTCGCGGCTTTCGCGACATGCCCCCCTGAGTTTCTCGCGGCCCCGATCCTAGCCCATTTTCGGGCCCTGAATCGGTCGAGATCGGGGCCGTTTCGCGCCGTCGTGAACCTCGACGACGTTCACGACAGCGTGGGCACTTCGTTGCGGGAGCAGAGAATCACGCCCCCTAGTTCTTGACAAAACCAGTCTAACTCCTTCTTGAATGTTTCTTAGTTTATGACCCGTTTGAATAATTATCACCCGTTGTAGTAGTCACCACTGTTGTATTATATTATATATATGGGTATTACGGTAAGGCCCCTGTACTACAGATACGGGGGTAGATCCCTGCTGCTGGCTCCGCCCAGTAGGCCAAGTATAAATGTGTGTGCTCTCCGAACAGCAGCCATTTTGTCAGCTGCTGTAGAAGGCCACACATCTCTGCGTAATAAAGCCTTGATTACATTCTACTCTCGTCTCGTCGTAATTGATAGTGCATCACCCGTTAATAAGATATTATCTCCTGCATTAATCCAGTAAATGAGTGGAAAGCTTCATTAGATCCAATTTGTCCAAACCTTCCATAATTTAAAAAACCTCTATCACATCCTCTCTCGGCTTTCTCTTTCCAGCGAGAAAAGCCCAGGATTGTCAATCTTTCCTCGAATGTCATCCCCTTAAGTTCACCAATTGACTTTTTCTGTTCGCCTTCCAATATCTGAATATTTCTTTCAGTAGCATCTCCAGTCACTGAATACCTTTCTCTGTGTGACGGCCAATAACTTATTATTCTTTTTGAAACAGGGAGATCAAAACTGCACACAGAACTCTAGATGTGGTGTCAGCATGGCCAAATGCAGTTTTAAAATGACCTCTCTGGATTTATACCTTAAGAGCCTTGCTATGCATCCCAACTTTCTGTTTGCTTTCTTAACAGCCTGGGAACATTATGCTGATGGTTTTAGTGAGCTGTCCAGTAAAACCCCAAGAAGTTCCAAAACATCTGCCTGTGATTTGATGTAATAGGCCCTGTGCTCAGCAAAGAGGGGTGGGGTTGTATTTATGGCCAATAATTTGCATCATCTATGAGTAAAATTGTTAAAGTTACCACAGATTCCATGGAGAATTGACAAAAAAACCTCTCCTAACTGCGTAGGCAATAATTGCTTCATGAAGATAAATCATCAACAGTGCACAACTCATAATAATCCCCCAACATTTCACTCAATGTTCTGAGTAATGTTTCCGATCAGAAAACCCCTTTACTTATCGGGTTCTCTCCACCCAACACCACCGCTATAACCTGCCTATTGGCTGGGGACAATTGGTTATCCTATGATGTATTTTAAGGCCATCAACTAAATAGAATAACAGAAATTAATTTATTTTTTTAATATATTTTTATGAAGAATTTTTTCAATAACAATATTTTCCACCTTACAAACAAAGCCCCCCCCCCCCCCCCCCGTAACAAAGAAAAGAAAAAGAGCTCGCGTGGCAAGACATGAACATGGCAAGTCAATAAGATACAGAACTTTGTACATTGGATTCTTCCCGTACATGTCAGTTTCCGGATCATTCATGTGCTTTCTTGCTCACATGCCCCCCACAGGAAATATGAGCTCTCCCAAGTAATTGCAGCTTCATAAATAGAGTGTGGTGTCACTCTATTTGGTGTCAGTGTGGTAATGGTTGGAGAAGGAAACAGTGGTTAACTACTACTGTGTACATATTGTTATAAATAAACTTACTTTCTGTTTGACTCTACAATCTTGTGCTGGATTCTTCATGTCCCTCACAAAAAGCACCATCTGAGCTCTTGCTGTGGCCCTTGACAAGCAGAGGCCTACCTTTGTTTAGGCCTCCCCAAGGGTCCTATTAACAGCTTTCATTGCAATAAACTCTCTGACCATCCAAACCTTGCTCTGAAACCTCTGATTTTAATACAGAGCAAGGAGCAAGTTTTAGGCAGTTTGAAACTCTTGGGCCTCATTACCGTCGCCCAAGTGTGTCTCCAGTCTGGTGACAATGGAAATCAGTAGCGGGAGAGAGGCACCCCCCCCCCCCCAGGCTTTCCCTGACCCAGATGCAATGTCATAGAATTATAGAATTTACAGTGCAGAAGGAGGCCATTCGGCCCATCAAGTCTGCACCGGCTCTTGGAAAGAGCACCCTGCCCAAGCCCACACCTTCACCCTATCCCCATAACCCAGTAACCCCACCCAACACTAAGGGCAATTTTGGACACTATGGGCAATTTAGCAAGCCCAGTCCACCTACCCTGCACATCTTTGGACTGTGGGAGGAAACCGGAGCACCCGGAGGAAACCCGTCAGAGCAGAGTGGGAAACTGAAAAATGAAAGAATCCATCTCGGGCAGGAAGGCCCCTTTAGCTTTGGGGTGCCGTCTCCTCCGGGGCTGGGAGCTCCGACTCTCCCTCCCTCCAACCCTCCCCCAGTAACCCCGCCCCCCGCAGCTTTCTCCCCGACATTGTCTGACCCCGGCAGAGGCTGTGAGCGCTGTGGGCAAGAACGGCCAGCAGTGTCGAAAAAAACTGCACAACCTCCTCAGGGCGGCCAGGGTGAGTAGGCAGCACTGTGCCCTTGATACCAGCCCCCACCCCACACACCCGTAACTCACCCCCCCCCCCCCCACCACCTGGAGGGTGGCTGAAATCCAACCCCGCACCACATGCCGGCACCCATACTGCACCCACAGACACAGAGGAAGGTGGCCCAGTCCCAGACGGAGATGGCGCAGTCACTGGCTGATGTGACACAAAAACAGAAGGTGGTGGCACAGTCAATGGGTGACGCGGCACAACATCGTGGGCCGAAGGGCCTGTTCTGTGCTGTATTTTCTATGTTCTATGTGGCACAGTCCCAGATGGTCCACTCCCTGTGCTCCATGGCTGCGAGCATGCAGACCCTGGTTGAGACCAGAACAGGCAGCGGCAGATGGCGGGGAAGCCTCGGGATAGTTCCACTAGCACCCACATCCCATGGAGTAGTCCGAGGGCCATCAGGCACCCCTAGGGAGGAGGAGGTGATGGGGCCCTTGCTGGTGACTCCCGCAGGGAGGTGCCAGAACACCGGAGCACCTCAGACTCGTGTGTCCCCCCCCCCCCTGCGGTGCATCTGGTAGGCAACAGGCGGAGCAGGGTGGCACCATGCCACCTGGGACACTCGAGCAGCAGCTGAGCCCAGGCCACAGGACGTGAATCACAACAGGCTGCCTCCACTCCTGATGTACCGTTTGGGCACCCACCTAGATGTAGCATTAGGGCCCTTAAGGCCAGAAGGTTAGACACTAGTTAAGTTGTGCAGGGCACAGCTTAGTTAGAGGGGCTAGGACATATATGTTGTATATATGTTGTCACATTAAACACCTGTTACCATTGTTGAAACCTGTTTCGCTGCTCTGTCAGATGGGTGTGAGGGATAGTCTTGTCTGGGCTGGCCAGAGAAGGGGTGCGGGGGTGGGGAATGGGCGGACGTTTTGGATGGCCCGGGATCCCCACCCTCCCTGGAGGCGATCAGAGTCCCGTGCGCGTTGGCCCTGGCGCACACGTCATGCGGCCTCCCGAGCCTGCTGGGCCCCATATCCTGCCTATCCTCTCCCCTCCCCCACATCCTACTCGCCAGATGAGGCCTGGCGTTCCTCCTCCTCCTCCATCACTTCGCCCCTCTGCTGCCCGATGTTGTGAAGGACTCAGCAGGCCGCCACGATGCAGGCGGCCCTTTCAGCATCATACTGCAGGGCCCTTCCAGAGTGGTCCAGACACCTGAACTGCATCTTCAAGAAGCTGAAGCACTGCTCGATCACTGGTCCTTGCGTGGGCGTCGTTGGAGCGGGGGTCTGCGGCAGTTTGTGGCCTCCGGATAGATGTCATCAACCACGACTGCAGTGGATAACCCCTGTCATCCAGAACCAGCCCCTCCCAGCCGGGGTGGGGGTGGGGGGTGCTCTTGAACATATCAGGATTTGTCGAGTGCACCAGGATGAAGGCTTCATGCACATTGCCTGGGGATCGGGTGGAGATGCACAACTGATGGTCACATATCAGCTGCACATTCGTCGATCCAGCAGAGGGCAGTAGAGCGGAGCTGCTGATAGGCCGTTGCGGGGGAAAGTTGCATACGTGCATTGTGGTCACACTAACTTGAAGGTGTACCTGTGCAAGAGACCCTAGCTGTTCAAGTGAAGACAAGCATCCAGCAGAGGGCAGGAGAGCGGAGCTGCTGATTGACTGTTGCGGGGGAAAGTTGCATACATGCATTGTGGTCACCCTCACTTTAAGGTGTACCTGTGCAAGAGATCCTAGCTGTTCAAGTGAAGACAAGCATCCAGCAGAGGACAGTAGGGTGGAGCTGCTGATTGGCTGTTGCGGGGGAAAGTAGCATACGTGCGTTGTGGTCACCCTAACTTGAAGGTGTACCTGTGCAAGAGACCCTAGCTGTTCAAGTGAAGACAAGCATCCAGCAGAGGGCAGTAGAACAGAGCTGCTGATCGGCTGTTGTGGGGGAAATTTTCATACGTGCATTGTGGTCACCCTAACTTGAAGGTGTACCTGTGCAAGAGACCCTAGCTGTTTAAGTGAAGACAAGCATCCAGCAGAGGGCAGTAGAGCGGAGTTGCTGATTGGCTGTTGAGGGGGAAAATTGCATTCGTGCATTGTGGTCACGCTAACTTGAAGGTGTACCTGTGCAAGAGACACTAGCTGTTCAAGTGAAGACAAGCATCCAGCAGAGGGCAGTAGAGCGGAGCTGCTGACTGGCTGTTGCGGGAGAAAGTTGCATACGTGCGTTGTGGTCACCCTAACTTGAAGGTGTACCTGTGCAAGAGACCCTAGCTGTTCAAGTGAAGACAAGCATCCAGCAGAGGGCAGTAGAGCAGAGCTGCTGATTGGCTGTTGCGGGAGAAGTTGCATACGTGCATTGTGGTCACCCTAACATGAAGGTGTACATGTGCAAGAGACCCTAGCTGTTCAAATGAAGACAAACATCCAGCAGAGGGCAGTAGAGCGGAGCTGCTGATTGGCTGTTGCGGGGTAAAGTTGCATACATGCGTTGTGGTCACCCTAACTCGAAGGTGGTTTGTGGAGGAGCTGTTGTCAAGAGACACTTAAACCCGAAACGCTTCTTCAGTGTTTCCCTCCCTACCCCCTCCTCTAACCAAAAAAAACTGTAAAGATCAAGAGGAAGGCTCCAGGGGAGATAGACGTAGAAAGAAATTGAACCGTGACATCACAGCCTGCAGGTAAGGGATTGGCTGGTGACTGGTAAGTAGGTTTTTTTTAATTTTCCCTCAGGTGTTATCGTGCGGGGCGCAGAGGTTGCTGAGTGAGTGCTTGCTGAGAAAGGGAGTAATTTTTTTTTAAAACTTACTGTAGGGTGTTTCCAGCTGAATCCGGTCGGAGTGAGGACAGAGTGACTGCTGGGTAAGCAGTAAAGATTTAAATTTTTTGTGCAGGCCAATGACAGCTCATTGCAGTTTTTGTGTGGGGCGCAGTGGTTGCTGGTTAAGTGTTATTTTTACCTGTATTTAAGTTGGGCAGTTTCTAAACCCTATACACTACACTTGTAGTGTTCCCCCACCCTTCCACCTCCTTTAACCTAAGGGGTAGAGTGAATAACAGGTAAGCTCTTTCTTTTTCTTTTTTTATCTAGAGGGGATGGCAGGGAAGGTAGTCCAATGTTCCTCCTGCAGAATGTTTGAGGTGAGGGACGCCGTCAGTGTCCCTGCTGATTTCATCTGTGGGAAGTGCACCCATCTCCAGCTCCTCAGAAACGGCGTTAGGGAACTGGAGCTGGAGCTGGATTAACTTGGGATCATTCGGGAGGCAGTGGTGGTCATAGATAGGAGGTTCAGGGATGTTTTTATTCCAAAGAATAAAGATAGATGGGTGACGGTGAGAGGGGCTGGGAGGAAGCAGTCAGTACAGGGATCCCCTGTGGTCGTTCCCCTTAGTAACAAGTATACTGCTTTGGATACTGTGGGGGGGGGGGGGGGACTTACCAGGGGTAAGCCATGGGGTACAGGTCTCTGGCACAGAGTCTGTCCCTGTTGCTCAGAAGGGAAGGGGGGAGAGGAGTAGAGCATTAGTCATTGGAGACTCCATAGTTAGGGGGATAGATAGGAGATTCTGTGGGAACGAGAGAGACTTGCGGTTTGTACGTTGCCTCCCAGGTGCCAGGGTCCGTGATGTCTCGGATCGTGTTTTGGGGATCCTTAAGGGGAGGGGGAGCAGCCCCAAGTCGTGGTCCACATAGGTACCAACGACATAGGTAGGAAAAGGGATAGGGATGTAAGGCAGGAATTCAGGGAGCTAGGGTGGAAACTTAGATCTAAGACAAACAGAGTTATTATCTCTGGGTTGTTCCCCGTGCCACGTGATAGCGAGACGAGGAATAGGGTGAGAGAGGAGTTGAACACGTGGCTACAGGGATGGTGCAGGAGGGAGGATTTCTGATTTCTGGATAATTTGGGCTCATTCTGGGGTCGGTGGGACCTCTACAAACGGGATGGTCGATACCTGCACCAGAGGGGTACCAATATCCTGGGGAGGAAATTTGCTAATGCTCTTCGGGAGGGTTTAAACTAGTTCAGCAGGGGCTTGGGAACCTGAATTTTAGCTCCAGTATACAGGAGGTTGAGATTAGTGAGGTCATGAGTAAGGTTTCAAAGTGTGTCTTCTTCAATGCCAGGAGCATCCGGAATAAGGTGGGTAAACTTGTGGCATGGGTTTGTACCTGGGACTTCGATGTTGTGGCCATTTCGGAGACATGGATAGAGCAGGGACAGGAATGGTTGTTGCAGGTGCTGGGGTTTAGATATTTCAGTAAGCTCAGGGAAGGTGGTAAAAGAGGGGGAGGGTGGCATTATTAGTCAAGGACAGTATTACGGTGGCAGAAAGGACGTTTGATGAGGACTTGTCTACTGAGGTAGTATGGGCTGAGGTTACAGACAGGAAAGGAGAGGTCACCCTGTTCGGGGTTTTCTATAGGCCTCCGAAAAGTTCCAGAGATGTAGAGGAAAGGATTGCAAAGATGATTCTGGATAGGAGCGAAGGCAACAGGGTAGTTGTTATGGGGGACTTTAACTTTCCAAATATTGACTGGAAACGCTATAGTTCAAGTATTTTAGATGGGTCAGATTTTGTCCAATGTGTGCAGGAGGGTTTCCTGACTCGGTATGTAGATAGGCCAACGAGAGGCGAGGCCATATTGGATTTGGTACTGGGTAATGAACCTGGACAGGTGTTAGATTTGGAGGTAGGTGAGCACTTTGGTGATAGTGACCACAATTCGATTACGTTTACTTTAGTGATGGAAAGGGATAGGTATATACCGCAGGGCAAGAGTTATATCTGGGGGAAAGGCAATTATGATGCGATGAGGCAAGACTTAGGATGCATCGGATGGGGAAGGAAACTGCAGGGGATGGGCACAATGGAAATGTGGAGCTTGTTCAAGGAACAGCTACTGTGTGTCCTTGATAAGTATGTACCTGTCAGGCAGGGAGGAAGTGGTCGAGCGAGGCAACCGTGGTTTACTAAAGCAGTCGAAACACTTGTCAAGAGGAAGAAGGAGGCTTATGTAAAGATGAGACATGAAGGTTCAGTTATGGCGCTCGAGAGTTACAAGATAGCTAGGAAGGACCTAAAGAGAGAGCTAAGAAGAGCCAGGAGGGGACATGAGAAGTCTTTGGCAGGTAGGATCAAGGATAACCCTAAAGCTTTCTATAGATATGTCAGGAATAAAAGGATGACGAGGGTAAGAGTAGGGCCAGTCAAGGACAGCAATGGGAAGTAGTGCGTGAAGTCTGAGGAGATAGGAGAGGTGCTAAATCAATATTTTTCGGCAGTATTCACACAGGAAAAAGACAAGGTTGTTGAGGAAAATACTGAGATTCAGGCTACTAGACTTAAAGGGCTTGAGGTTCATAAGGAGGAGGTGTTAGCAAGTCTGGAAGGTATGAAAATAGATAAGTCCCCTGGGCCGGATGGGATTAGTCCTAGGATTCTCTGGGAAGCTCGGAAGGAGATTGCTGAGCCTTTGGCTTTTATCTTTAAATCATCTTTGTCTACAGGAATAGTGTCAGAAGACTGGAGGATAGCAAATGTTGTCCCTTTATTCAAGAAGGGGAGTAGAGACAACCCCGGTAACTATAGACCAGTGAGCCTTACTTCTGTTGTGGGCAAAGTCTTGGAAAGATTTATAAGAGATAGGATGCGTAATCATCTGGAAAGGAATAATTTGATTAGGGATAGTCAACACGGTTTTGTGATGGGTAGGGCGTGCCTCACAAACCTTATTGAGTTCTTTGAGAAGGTGACCAAACAGGTGGATGAGGGTAAAGCAGTTGATGTGGTGTATATGGATTTCCCATCAATGTGGGGGCCTCTGGCCCTGGCACCTGTCCTTGCTGCTAGGGGTACCATCAGCTGGTGCTGCCCTTGCCAGGGTTCCGCTCCAGGCTGCCTCCCGGATCCCCTGAATGGGCTACAGTGGGCGTTCCCCTTGGGTGGACACCTGCTCTCCTGCCCGCAGGTGGCAGCCAGGTTGTGAGGGGTATGGTGGAGGATGGGTTTTGGGGGCACCCATACAGCCAGTGTCACTCTGCAGAACCAGGGACATGGGGTGTGCAGCAAGATGGCTGCCTTGCATCCATGGCGGTGGCGATGGCGGTCCTAGGGTTGGCACCGCCCCAGTCCCGTGGGGGGTCTCCCCGGCCATACGGTCCACTCCCCCATCACCCGCCACCCCTGCCAGCCCGGCCAGTGTCCGGCCTGGCAGCCCACATTAGCACCTCTGTGTCCTACCTCTTCTCTCTCTCGCCCTCATCAGTCACAACGCCGGTTTCACGATTTTTAAAAGCACAAGTGAACTGCGCCGTCGGGAATTCGGCCCATCTGAGGGGAGAATCGCGGATGTCCCAGAGAGTACCAGGTCCGGCTGACCCAGTAATGATATGCAAACGGTGTTTACTGTACGTACGTTCTGGACTGCATTGACGCCGCTGTCGAGGTGACGGAGAATTGCGATCTGAGTCAAATCGACGCCCGCGCGCTTTTGGCTTTGGAACCTATTCTTCACCCAATCGCGTTTTGCGATTTCAGCATCAGCCAACGGAGGATCCTGCCCCAGAGACTTGTGACAGCCAATCAAGTCATTCAGTGGGGGATTCGGCAGGGGCTGGGGGGGGACTGGTGGGGGGTGGTCCAGGTTTGGCAGGCTGGATCCACGCGTGACCGGCACCATGTTGTACAGCGCAGTCGCCGCCGTGCGCATGCGCAGCCACAGACCTGCCCATCATCCATCCGTATCTGCAGTACAGAAAGATTATAAGCAGAAGAAGATAGTTATTGGATAAATTCAGTGCAATGGGATTCACTTTGAATTTAGTACAAAAAGCCAGCACTGTCATTAGCCTCCTGTTTTCAGAGCGTCTCGCCACTGTTTTGATGCTCACAGATTTCTAGTTAGGTCTTGTATTTTTTTATTCTTTTACGTGATGTGGGAGTCACTGGCAAAGCCAGAATTTATTGCCCATCCCTAGTTACCCTCAGTCAAATGTATTTTTTGAAAACTGATCTGTTTTAAAGGTTTAAATTATGTTCTTCAATCCAAAGGCCCTTTCTGACCAACCTGTGTGTCCTTATCAGCTTTGTACACCAGAATGCAAACAAGACTCACTGGATACTTTGAGAAAAATAATGCTTGTTTATTTCTCAAATTCCTTCGTGTTACACAGAGCATGAGACAGTTTTTGTTGAGGTCATGATCTTGATCTTTTCCTCTAAATATCCCATGTCTTTACCAGAGCACAGGCTCATTATAAAGTAGATACATCTATCAAAATGATAGACACTGCTGATTCTCACCGCCTTTGAAAATATTCTTCTCAGGAAATCAAGGATTATGGGGAGTGATCTTAAAAGTGTTGTTAAGACAGAAAATCAGCCATGATCATATTGAATGGCAGAGCAGACTCTACACCTGCTCCTATTATGCACTTATGCTCCCAGCGGGGGCAAATGCAGGCCCTGTGAGTCTAGCCCGTTTGCTTGATTTTCCTGAGGGCAGTCAATTAAGAGGGCACCTCGAAGAGCCCCATCCAATTAAAGATGACAAGTGGGTTGCTGAGGCCGGAGAACCAATCAGAGGGCTTGCAGTCTTAGAAAGCCAGCAGTCCCCCCCGGAAGAGGTGGGTGCTAATCAGGCAGCAAGGAGAGCATGAGGGCACGTTAGTGGTGGAGATGGGGCAGGAGCTGGGTAAATTTGGAAAGCAGATTGGTAAGCAGTTTGAGCGGCCAGGTAAAGAGATGAAGGAATCCTTTAAAGCCACTATCAAGGAGACATTGCGCCTAATCCAAAGGCATCTGGGTGACAGCTCCAAGGCTGCGAAAGAGCAGGGCGAGATGTTGAAGAGTATGGAAGAGGCCTTGTCGCAGTAGGAGGCAGTTTGCCTCGTTGGAAGCGGAGTTGCTGCTAGTGGCGGAGAATAACAAGGGCCTGAACGCAAAATTGAAGGATTAGAACATAGAACATTACAGCGCAGTACAGGCCCTTCGACTCTCGATATTGCGCCGACCTGTGAAACCACTCTAAAGCCCATCTACACTATTCCCTTATTGTCTATCCAATGACCATTTGAATGCCCTTAGTGTTGGCGAGTCCACTACTGTTGCAGGCAGAGCATTCCACGCCCTTACTACTCTCTGAGTAAAGAACCTACCTCTGACATCTGTCCTATATCTATCTCCCCTCAATTTAAAGCTATGTCCCCTCGTGCTAGACATCACCATCCGAGGAAAAAGGCTGTCACTGCCCATCCTATCCAATCCTCTGATCATCCTGTATGCCTCAATTAAGTCACCTCTTAACCTTCTCTCTAACGTAAACAGCCTCAAGTCCCTCAGCCTTTCCTCATAAGATCTTCCCTCCATACCAGGCAACACTCTGGTAAATCTCCTCTGCACCCTTTCCAATGCTTCCACATCCTTCCTATAATGCGACGACCAGAATTGCACGCAATACTCCAAATGCGGCCGCACCAGAGTTTTCTACAGCTGCAACATGACCTCATGGCTCCGAAACCCAATCCCTCTACCAATAAAGGCTAACACACCGTATACCTTCTTAACAACCCTCTCAACCTGTGTGGCAACTTTCAGGGATCTATGTACATGGACACCATGATCTCTCTGCTCATCCACACTGTCAAGAATCTTACCATTAGCCCAGTACTCTGTCTTCCTGTTATTCCGTCCAAAATTAATCACCTCACACTTTTCTGCACTAAACTCCATTTGCCACCTCTCAGCCCTGCGCTGCAGCTTATCTATGTCCCTCTGTAACTTGTGAACATCCTTCCGCACTGTCCACAACTCCACCGACTTTAGTGTCATCTGAAAATTTACTCACCCATCCTTCTACGCCCTCTTCCAGGTCATTTATAAAAATGACAAACAGCAGTGGCCCCAAAACAGATCCTTGTGGTACACCACTAGCAACTGGACTCCAGTCTGAACATTTCCCATCAACCACCACCCTTTATCCTCTTCCAGCTAGCTAATTTCTGATCCAAACTGCTAAATCACCCTGAATCCCATGCCTCTGTATTTTCTGTAGTAGCCTACCGTGCGGAACCTTATCAAACGCTTTACTGAAATCCATATACACCACATCAACTGCTTTACCCTCATCCACCTGTTTGGCCACCTTCTCAAAGAACTCAAAACCATGTTGACTATCTCTAATCAAATTATTCCTTTCCAGATGATTATACATCCTATCTCTTATAAACCTTTCCAAGACTTTTCCCACAACAGAAGTAAGGCTCACTGGCCTATAATTACCGGGGTTGTCTCTACTCTCCTTGAACAAGGGGACAACATGTGTTATCCTCCAGTCTTCTGGCACTATTTCTGGAGACAAAGATGACTTAAAGATCAAAGCCAAAGGCTCAGCAATCTCCTCCCTAGCTTCCCAGAGAATCCTAAGATAAATCCCATCCGGCCCAGGGGACTTATCTATTTTCACACTTTCCAGAATTGCTAACACCTCCTTCCTATGCACCTCAAGCCCTTCTAGTCTAGTAGCCTGAATCTCAGTATCCTGTCTATTCCCTTCATAATCTTATATGTTTCTATAAGATCCCCCCTCATCCTTCTAAATTCCAACGAGTACATCCCAGTCTACTCAACCTCTCCTCGTAATCCAACCCCTTCAGCTCTGGGATTAACCTAGTGAATCTACTCTGCACACCCTCCAGTGCCAGTACGTCCTTTCTCAAGTAAGGAGACCAAAACTGAACACAATACTCCAGGTGTGGCCTCACTAACACCTTATACAATTGCAGGAGAACCTCCCTAGTCTTCAACTCCATCCCTCTAGCAATGAAGGACAAAATTCCATTTGCCTTCTTAATCACCTGTTGCACCTGTAAACCAATTTTTACGACTCATGCACGAGCACACCCAGGTCTCTCTGCACAGCAGCATGTTTTAATATTTTATCATTTAAATAATAATCCCTTTTGCTGTTATTCCTACCAAAATGGATAACCTCACATTTGTCAACATTGTATTCCATCTGCCAGACCCTAGCCCATTCACTTAGCCTATCCAAATCCCTCTGCAGACTTCCAGTATCCTCTGCACTTTTTGCTTTACCACTTATCTTAGTGTCGTCTGCAAACTTGGACACATTGCCCTTGGTCCCCAACTCCAAATCATCTATGTAAATTGTGAACAGTTGTGGGCCCAACACTGATCCCTGAGGGACACCACTAGCTACTGATTGCCAACCAGAGAAACACCCATTAATCCCCACTCTTTGCTTTCTATTAATTAACCAATCCTCTATCCATGCTACTACTTTCCCCTTAATGCCATGCATCTTTATCTTATGCAGCAACCTTTTGTGTGGCACCTTGTCAAAGGCTTTCTGGAAATCCAGATATACCACATCCATTGGCTCCCCGTTATCTACCGCACTGTTAATGTCTTCAAAAAATTCCCCTAAATTAGTTAGGCATGACCTGCCCTTTATGAACCCATGCTGCGTCTGCCCAATGGGACAATTTCTATCCAGATGCCTCGCTATTTCTTCCTTGGTGATAGATTCCAGCATCTTCCCTACTACCGAAGTTAAGCTCACTGACCTATAATTACCCACTTTCTGCCTACCTCTTTTTTTAAACAGTGGTGTCACGTTTGCTAATTTCCAATCCGCCGGGACCACCCCAGAGTCTAGTGAAATTTGGTAAATTATCACTAGTGCATTTGCAATTTCCTTAGCCATCTCTTTTAGCACTCTGGGATGCATTCCATCAGGTCCAGGAGACTTGTCTACCTTTAGCCCCATTAGCTTGCCCATCACTACCTCCTTGGTGATAACAATCCTCTCAAGGTCCTCACCTGTCATAGCCTCATTTCCATCAGTCACTGGCATGCTATTTGTGTCTTCTACTGTGAAGACCGACCCAAAAAACCTGTTCAGTTCCTCAGCCATTTCCTCATCTCCCATTATTAAATCTCCCCTCTCATCCTCTAAAGGACCAATATTTACCTTAGCCACTCTCTTTTGTTTTATGTATTTGTAGAAACTTTTACTATGTATGATTCTATTTACATGGATAAGATGGGTATAGAGGGTTATGGGCCAAGTGCGGGCAACTGGGACTAGCTTAATGGTAAAAACTGGGCGGCATGGACTGGTTGGGCCGAAGGGCCTGTTTCCATGCTGTAAACTTCTATGATTCTATCTGTTTTTATAATCTGAGCAAGTTTACTCTCATAATCTATCTTACTCTTCTTTATAGCTTTTTTAGTAGCTTTCTGTTGCCCCCTAAAGATTTCCCAGTCCTCTAGTCTCCCACTGATCTTTGCCACTTTGTATGTTTTTTCCTTCAATTTGATATTCTCCCTTATTTCCTTAGATATCCACGGTCGATTTTCCCTCTTTTTACCGTCCTTCCTTTTTGTTGGTATAAACCTTTGCTGAGCACTGTGAAAAATCACTTGGAAGGTTCTCCACTGTTCCTCAACTGTTTCACCATAAAGTCTTTGCTCCCAGTCCACCTTAGCTAGTTCTTCTCTCATCCCATTGTAATCTCCTTTGTTTAAGCACAAAACACGAGTGCTTGATTTTACCTTCTCACCCTCCATCTGTATTTTAAATTCCACCATATTGTGATCGCTCCTTCCGAGAGGATCCCTAACTATGAGATCCTGAATCAATCCTGTCTCATTACACAGGACCAGATCTAGGACCGCTTGTTCCCTTGTAGGTTCCATTACATACTGTTCTAGGAAACTATCGCGGATACATTCTATAAACTGCTCCTCAAGGCTGCCTTGACCGACCTGGTTAAACCAATCGACATGTGGATTAAAATCCCCCATGATAACTGCTGTACCATTTCTACATGCATCAGTTATTTCTTTGTTTATTGCCTGCCCCACCATAATGTTACTATTTGGTGGCCTATAGATTACTCCTATCAGTGACTTTTTCGCCTTACTATTCCTAATTTCCACCCAAATGGATTCAACCTTATCCTCCATAGCACCGATGTCATCCCTTACTGTTGCCCGGATGTCATCCTTAAATAACAGAGCTACACCACCTCCCTTACCATCCACTCTGTCCTTCCGAAAAGTTTGATACCCTCTGATATTTAACTCCCAGTCGTGACCATCCTTTAACCATGTTTCAGTAATGGCCACTAAATCATAGTCATTCATGATGATTTGCGCCATCAACTCATTTACCTTATTCCGAATACTACGAGCATTCAGGTAAAGTACACTTATGTTGGCTTTTTTACCTCTGTTCTGAATCTTAACACCTCGATCAATAACCTCTCCCAAGTTATATTTCCTCTTAACCTTTCTCCTAATTTTCCTTGTCGTTGAACCCATATCTTCACGTAACAACCTGCCGCCTCGCATCCCATTAATGTTTTCACTTCCCGTTTTATTTCTTTTAGTATTCCTGGTCCTATTCACTGAGCTCCCCTCAGTCACGGTACCTTGTACTGTCGCCCTTTTTGATTTTTGACTATGGCTTCTCTGCCTTACACTTTCCCCATGACTGCCTTTTATTTCTGTCCCTGTTTTACTACCTTCCAACTTCCTGCATCGATTCCCATCCCCCTGCCACATTAGTTTAAACTCTCCCCAACAGCTCTAGCAAACAGCCCCCCTAGGACATCGGTTCCAGTCCTGCCCAGGTGCAGATCGTCCGGTTTGTACTGGTCCCACCTCCCCCAGAACCAGTTCCAATGTCCCAGGAATTTGAATCCCTCCCTCTTGCACCATCTCTCGAGCCACGCAGTCATCCTCTCTATCCTGACATTCCTACTCTGACTAGCTCATGGCACTGGTAGCAATCCTGAGATTACTACCTTTGAGGTCCTACTTTTTAGTTTAACTCCTAGCTCCTTAAATTCAGCTTGTAGGACCTCGTCCCGTTTTTTTACCTATATCGTTGGTGCCTATGTGCACCACGACAGCTGGCTGTTCACCCTCCCCCCCCAGAATGTCCTGCAGCCGCTCCAAGACATCCTTGACCCTTGCACCAGGGAGGCAACATACCATCCTGGAGTCTCGATTGCGTCCGCAGAACCGCCTGTCTATTCCCCTTACAATTGAGTCCCCTATCACTATAGCCCTGCCATTCATCTTCCTGCCCAGCTGCGCAGCAGAGCCAGCCACGGTGCCATGAACCTGGCTGCTGCTGCCTTCCCCTGGTGAGCCATCTCCCTCAACAGTATCCAAAGCGGTATATCTGTTTTGCAGGGAGATGACCGCAGAGGACACCTGCACTGCCTTCCTACTCTTGCTCTGTCTTTTGGTCACCCATTCTCTATCTCCCTCAGTACCTTTCACCTGCGGTGTGACCAACTCGCTAAACATGCTATCCATGACGTCCTCAGCATCACGGATGCTCCAAAGTGAGTCCATCCGCAGCTCCAGAGCCGTCATGCGGTCTAACAGGAGCTGCAACTGGACACACTTCTTGCACGTGAAGGAGCCAAGGACAGTGGACGTGTCCCTGAGCTCCCACATCGCACACGAGAAGCATGACATGGGTCTGAGATCTCCTGCCATGTCTTAAACCTTCGGTTAACTTCAACAACTACAATTTCAACAAAAAAAACAACAAAGAAAAAATAAATAAATATACCAATGAAAAGAAACAGAAAAACAGAAACACTACTTACCAGTCACTTACCAGGGATAAAAAGCACTTCCTCCCCACCCAGCTTCGAATTCCCACCTAGATTCAAATTCACAAACTCACTCTTAGCTGTGTCTCACTCCTGGCTCTGTCTTCTCTGGCTCACTGGGAGAACTCACTGGGAGTGAGTTTACAAGTTGCTCTTTTTAAACTGCTCCCCCACCCCCTTAAGTCTTACAACACCAGGTTAAAGTCCAAAAGGTTTGTTTCAAACACTAGCTTTCGGAGCTCTGCTCCTTCCTCAGGTGAATGAAGAGGTATGTTCCAGAAACATATATATAGACAAATTCAAAGATGCAAGACAATGCTTAAAATGCCAGCATTTGCAGTTAATTAAGTGTTTACAGATCCAGAGATCAGGGTAACCCCAGGTTAAAGAGGTGTGAATTGTCTCAAACCAGGACAGTTGGTAGGATGTCGCAAGCCCAGGCCTGATGGTGGGGGGGGAATGTAATGCGACATGAATCCCAGGTCCCGGTTGAGGCTGCACTCGTGTGCGGAAATTGGCTATAAGTTTCTGCGCGACGATTCTCCGTTGTCTTTTAGTCATTCTACCCTAGTCATTCTTTTATTCCTGACATATCTATAGAAAGCTTTAGAGTTATCCTTGATCCTACCTGCCAAAGACTTCTCATGTCCCCTCCTGGCTCTTCTTAGCTCTCTCTTTAGGTCCTTCCTAGCTAACTTGTAACTCTCGAGCGCCCTAACTGAACCTTCATGTCTCATCTTTACAGAAGCCTCCTTCTTCCTCTTGACAAGTGTTTTGACTGCTTTAGTAAACCACGGTTCCCTCGCTTGACCACTTCCTCCCTGCCTGACAGTACATACTTATCAAGGACACGCAGTAGCTGTTCCTTGAACAAGCGCTACATTTCCATTGTGCCCATCCCCTGCAGTTTTTCTCCCTATCCGATGCATCCTAAGTCTTGCCTCATCGCATCATAATTGTCTTTCCCCCAGATATAACTCTTGCCCTGCGGTATATACCTATCCCGTTCCATCACTAAAGGAAACGTAATCGAATTGTGGTCACTATCACCAAAGTGCTCACCTACCTCCAAATCTAACACCTGTCCTGGTTCATTACCCAGTACCAAATCCAGTATGGCCTCGCCTCTCGTTGGCCTATCTACATTCTGTGTCAGGAAACCCTCCTGCACACATTGGACAAAAACGGACCCATCTAAAGTACTTGAACTATAGCGTTTCCAGTCAATATTTGGAAAGTTAAAGTCCCCCATAACAACTACCCTGTTGCCTTCGCTCCTATCCAGAATCATCTTTGCAATCCTGTCCTCTACATCTCTGGAACTTTTTGGAGGCCTATAGAAAACCCCTAACAGGGTGACCTCTGCTTTCCTGTTTCTCACCTCAGCCCATACTACCTCAGTAGACGAGTCCTCATCAAACGTCCTTTCTGCCACCGTAATACTGTCCTTGACTAACAATGCCACCCCTCCCCCTCTTTTACCACCTTCCCTGAGCTTACTGAAATATCTAAACCACGGCACCTGCAACAACCATTCCTGTTCCTGCTCTATCCATGTCTCCGAGATGGCCACAACATCGAAGTCCCAGGTACCAACCCATGCCGCAAGTTCACCCACCTTATTCCGGATGCTCCTGGCATTGAAGAAGACACACTTTAAACCACCTTCCTCCCTGCCGGTACACTGCTGCAACTTTGAAACCTTACTCATGATCTCACTACTCTCAACCTCCTGTATACTGGAGCTACAATTCAGGTTCCCAATCCCCTGCTGAACTAGTTTAAACCCTCCCGAAGAGCATTAGCAAATTTCCCCCCCAGGATATTGGTACCCCTTTGGTCCAGGTGTAGACCATCCCGTTTGTAGAGGTCCCACCGACTCCAGAATGAGCCCCAATTATCCAGAAATCTGAAACCCTCCCTCCTGCACCATCCCTGTAGCCACGTGTTCAACTCCTCTCTCTCCCTATTCCTTGTCTCGCTAGCACGTGGCACGGGTAACAACCGAGAGATAATAACTCTGTTTGTCCTAGATCCCTGAATTCCTGCCTTACATCCCTATCCCTTTTCCTACCTATGTCATTGGACCACAACTTGGGGCTGCTCCCCCTCCCCCTTAAGGATCCCGAAAACACGATCCGAGACATCACGGACCCTGGCACCTGGGAGGCAACACACCAACTGCGAGTCTCTCTCGTTCTCACAATCTCCTATCTATCCCCCTAACTATGGAGTCTCCAATGACTAACGTTCTAGTCCTCCCCCCCCCCTTACCTTCTGGGCAACAGGGACAGACTCTGTGCCAGAGACCTGTACCCCATGGCTTACCCCTGGTAAGTCCCACCCCCCAACAGTATCCAAAGCGGTATACTTGTTACTAAGGGGAACGACCACAGGGGATCCCTGTACTGACTGCTTCCTCCCAGCCCCTCTCACCGTCACCCATCTATCTTCATTCTTCGGAGTAACTACATCACTGAAGCTTCTATCTAAAACCACTTGACAACAGCTCCTCCACAAACCACCTTCAAGTTAGGGTGACCACAATGCACGTATGCAAATTTACCCCGCAACAGGCAATCAGCAGCTCCGCTGTACTGCCCTCTGCTGGATGTTTGCCTTCACTTGAACAGCTAGGGTCTCTTGCACAGGTACAACTTCAGGTTACGGTGACGACAATGCATGTATGCAAATTTCCCCCCCAACAGTCAATCAGCAGCTCCGCTGTACTGCCCTCTGCTGGATGCTTGTTTCACTTGAACAGCTAGGTTCTCTTGCACAGGTATAACTTCAGGTTACGGTGACCACAATGCATGTATGCAAATTTCCCCCGCAACAGCCAATCAGCAGCTCCGATGTACTGCCCTCTGCTGGAGGCTTGCCTTCACTTGAAAAGCTAGGATCTCTTGCACAGGTACACCTTCAAGTTACGGTGACCACCATGCACGTATGCAAATTTCCCCCACAACAGCCAATCAGCAGCTCCGCTGTACTGCCCTCTGCTGGATGCTTGCCGTCACTTGAACAGCTAGGGTCTCTTGCACAGGTACACTTTCAAGTTATGGTGACCACAATGCACGTATGCAAATTTCCCCCACAACAGCCAATCAGCAGCTCCCCTTTACTGCCCTCTGCTGGATTAGGCGAACAGATTGAAGTGCTTGACCCTCAGGACGGTAGGGCTGCTGGAGGGAGTGGAGGGCTCAGTACTTCTTGGAGGTATTCTCCCGGCTGGTGGGAGGAGATGCGGGCAGGAATTCTCTAGTCATTGCAATTCACATTTCCCGCCGGCAGCACACCCACGCCCGCAGGGTTTCCTGTGGCATGGGTAGCTTCAATGGGAAATCCCATTGACAACCAGTGGGCATAGCAGGGGTTATCTGCTGCAGTTGTGGCTGGTGATGGCTCTTTGGAGGTCACAACTGACATGGAGAACCACTGCAACGACACCCATGCAGTGACCAGGGGCATGATCGAGCGATACACTGATGTGCTCAAATGCAGTTCAGGTGATTACCTTCTCTGGAGGGATAGAGCTAGGAACGTCTCACACATTGTGGTAGCCTGCTGCCTCCTCCACAATATTGTGCAGCAGAGGGGCGACATGCTGAAGGAGGAGAAGGAGCGCCAGGCCTTGGGCGACGAGGAGTGTGCAGAGGAGGGCCCAGGTGGGCAGGGCATGGGGCCCGGCGGCCACGGGAGGCTGCACAATGTGTGCGCCTGGTCGCTGCGCACTGGACAATATAAGTGGGGGGGAGAGGGCTGGGGACCATGTGTGCCCGTAATACTATCCTATCCGCTGCACCCGTCCAACTTAAATGGCGTGTAGCTTTCTGGCCTTACGGGCCCTAATGCTTCATCCAGGTATGGAGATGGCCTGCCGTGAATCCCCCCCTGTGACCTGGGTACCGTTTGGCGGCTGTCCGCTGGAGCGACCGGGCCTGGATAGTCCCGGCAGTCATTCAGGTGTCCCAGGTGGCGTGGTTTCACCCTGTTCTGGCCGCTGGCCATCTGATGTGCCAGGGACAGGAGGTGGGATTCAGAGGCACCGTGGTGTTCCGGCACAGGCCCCAAAACCTCCTCCTCCCTCGGGGTGCCCGATGGCCTGGGAACGGGGGTGCTGCCGGAGCGTGGTGGGAGAAGGGAGTGGTGGGATGGGTGGGAGGGTGAGGGAAAGTGGTGGTGGGGGGGGGGGTTGCCACACATGCCATGGGTACATCACAATCCATTAGGGGCCTACTTGCTTCCCCGATGCCAATATCCGCCTCGGTGACTGTCTACTCTCCGGCCCATCAACGAGGTCCAATGCCCTCTGCTCAGTGGTGGTGAGGGCCCGCTATTGCGGCGGGCCTCTTGAGTTTCTCTCTCTCTCTGCGGTTCTGGGCCACCTTCTCCTAGGGGACAGATAATACACAATGTGAGATACTCGGACTTGGGCAGCACAGGGCGTCCCTGGCTGGTGGCCTGTATCTGCAGGGCACCCGGCCGTGGCAGGTGGTATGGTTGTTTGTGGTGCAGTTTGGGGTGTGGGCTTCCTGCCGGCAGGTGGGCTTTGATAGCCCTGGGGGGAGTTACGAATGTGTGGGGTGGCCCACCCTGGCTAGCCTGGGGGGTTGTCCACATGCTCCCAGCGCTACCTACCACTATACAGTGAATGGTAGAACCCTCAAGAGTATTGAAAGTCAAAGAGATCTAGGAGTACAGGTCCACAGGTCATTGAAAGGGGCAACACAGGTGGAGAAGGTAGTCAAGAAGGCATACGGCATGCTTGCTTTCATTGGCCGGGGCATTGAGTATAAGAATTGGCAAGTCATGTTGCAGCTGTATAGAACCTTAGTTAGGCCACACTTGGAGTATAGTGTTCAATTCTGGTCACCGCACTACCAGAAGGATGTGGAGGCTTTAGAGAGGGTGCAGAAGAGATTTACTAGGACGTTGCCTGGTATGGAGGGCATTAGCTAAGAGGAGCGGTTGAATAAACTCGGTTTGTTCTCACTGGAACAAAGGAGGTTGAGGGGCGACCTGATAGAGGTATACAAAATTATGAGGGGCATAGACAGAGTGGATAGTCAGAGGCTTTTCCCCAGGGTAGAGGGGTCAATTACTAGGGGGCATAGGTTTAAGGTGAGAGGGGCAAAGTTTAGAGTAGATGTACGAGGCAAGTTTTTTACGCAGAGGGTAGTGGGTGCCTGGAACTCACTACCGGAGGAGGTAGTGGAAGCAGGGACGATAGGGACATTTAAGGGGCATCTTGACAAATATATGAATAGGATGGGAATAGAAGGATACGGACCCAGGAAGTGTAGAAGATTGTAGTTTAGTCGGGCAGTATGGTCGGCACGGGCTTGGAGGGCCGAAGGGCCTGTTCCTGTGCTGTACATTTCTTTGTTCCTTGTTCTTTGTACCGGTCCGCCTGGTGGGGGCCGCACGGAGCGGGGAGGCCTATGGGTGAGGGGGGGGGGGGGGGGGGGGGTTGGGAGACGGGTGGTGCCAGGGGTGCGGGGCTGGTTACTCACCCTGGCCGCTCTGAGGAGGTCATGCAGCTTCTTGAGACACTGCTAGCTGGCCCTGGCCCTGGGGCCCACATCGCTCGCGGCTAGGTGGCAGCCACCTTCCACCCCGGAGAACATGGTGCCCCACCTCTCCTCTATGGCATCCAGCAGGGTCTCAAACTCCGCATCGGTGAAAGGGGGTGCCGCTCTCAGGGTGCCATCTTGTTGGCGGTATTAATGTGTTTTTTAAAATTCAGACGCTACCAGGCATTGGAACCGGCATGCTTTTGTCAACACAGAATATTCGCGATTCAGCGCCTGTTTTAAACAGAGAATTCCACTGCATTTCTTTGATATGCACGAGAGAGGCCAGAATCAGAGAGAAGCAGGGGGAGAGCCCTGGGTTCGTGTAGTGGGTGCGCTTGTTGTATGCGGCTCCTTCGGCCAGCATGCGTACCGACACCATGAGTTCGGGATCGCTTCGGCTACATAGGGGACGAGACAGGCATGTCCAAGTTCCCCCTCATGTTTGCACTGGTGATTTGAGACATTGGCGATTGCCCCGAGGGCCTCAAATAAGTGGAGAGGGATTGTTAGGGGTGGGGTGGAGCACAGGGACTCACTCCACACCTCCTTGTCCAGCATGTGTTCTTGTATGCGGATGCCCTTCTGCTATACTTGAGTGACCCAAAGGCAGTTATGGGGAACATAATGGGTACATTGAAGTGTTTTGGCTCCTTCTCGGGATACAAGTTAAATTTAGTGAAGAGTGAGTATTTTGTGGTCAACACTTCTGGGAGGGGAGCCAGTTTGGAGGGTTTGCCTTTCCGTCTGGCTGGGACTAGCTTTCGGCATTTGGAGGTCCAGGTGGTTCGGGATTGGGCCTGGCTCTGTACTAACATAGTGGGGAGGGTCAAGGTGCCCTGCAATGGTGGGACAGCCTTCCATTGTCTTTGGCGAGCTGGGTGCAATCCGTCATGATAAATATTTATTTTATTTCAGTATCTACCGATATTCCTACCCAAGTCTTTTTTCGGGCTTATATTGGGTTTCATAAGAGCGGGGAAAATCCAGAGGATTTGGAGGGGGGTCCTGCATAGGGATAGACTGTCGGAGGGGAGGGGGCTGGCACTGCCGAATTTGATGTTTTACTACTGGGCTGCCAACAAGAGAAGGTGCTGGGGTGGTGTGGAGACCGGGGGTGTACATGGATGTGGATGGAGTCTCAGTCGTGTAGAGAGTCCAGTTTGGGGGCATTGGCGACGGCATCTTTGCCTTTTGCAGCGGAAAAATACTATTCAAATTCGGTGGTGGTCTCCACTTTAAAAATACGGAGGCAACTCCGGCAGCATTTCCAGTTGGGGTCAGCGTCAAGGTGGGCTCCTATTTGTATGAACCACTTGTTCGAACCGGTGAAGTTGGGTGCCATATTTGAGGGGTGGAAAGGGAAGGGGCTGGAGAGAGTGAGGGATTTATTTTTGGTGGGGCCATTTGCCAGCCTCAAGGAGCTGAAAGAGAAAGTGGGGCTCTCGAGCTCGGACGCGGATGAGTTGGCATTTGCTTTGCTTTTTTCTTGGAGGCGAGTCCTCCTGAGTTGGAGGGTGGTGACGCCATCAGGTGTTTCAGCCTGGCTAGGTGACTTTAAAAAAAATATTTTTTCATTCTTCTCCTTTTTCACATTTTCTCCCAAATTTACACCCGACTATAAACAATAATCAGTAACAAATGTAATGTCAATCCCCATATCAATAACAACGATCCCATCCTCCCGCCAAACCCCAGACATTGGCCCATGTCAACATAAATAAATGACAAAGAGGAATCAGGAATCACCCATAGTCACATTAACACACACAGCACCCCTCTCCCCAACCCTCCCCCCAGCAATGTTCGATGTGATCCAATTCTCGAAAGTGCATAATGAATAACGCCCATGAATTGTAGAACCCCTCCATCCTTTGACCTTTTCAAGCGTTAAGAATTCCAGCAGGTCCTCCTGCCACGCCAGGGCACAGGGTGGAGAGGTTGACCTCCACCCTAACAGGATCCGCCTTGGGGTGATCAACAAGGCGAAGGCTACGACACGTGAATATAAAAGAAAATAAGAAAGGCATTATTATATGGCAGTGCTCACGTTCCCTCAGGACATCCCAAAGCTCTTTACAGTCGATGAAGCACATTTGAATTATTTTTAGTGTTGTATTGTGAGAAACACAGCAGCTCATTTTCACACAGCAAGCTCCCACAAATTTTACGGCCCCCTCGTGGTGGGGGCCGGGCCATAAAATGCAGCGATCCGTTCAAAATTCCCTTGACTTTGGCGGGACCAGAGAATCCTGCCAACGGGAGAGGCGGTAAAATTCCACCCTGTACATTTCTAATTATCAGTTAATCCATTTTGATGATTTTGGTTGAGAGATCATGGGTGGGATTTTCCGACCCCCCGCCAGGTCGGAGAATCGCCAGGGGCGGTGTGAATCCCGCCCCCGCCGGCTGCCGAATTCTCTGTCGCCGGAGATTTGGCGGGAGCAGGAATCGTGCTGCGCCGGTCGGCGGCCACTGGCAGCGGCCCCCCCGGCGATTCTTCGGCCCGCAATGGGCCAGGTGGCTACCCGTTTTTTGCCGGTCCCGCCGCCGTTAATTAGAGTAGTTCCTTACCGGCGGGACCTGATGGCACGGGCGGTCTCCGGGGTTCTCGGGGGGGGGGGGTCTGGCCCCGGGAGGTGCCCCCACGGTGGCCTGGCCCGCGATCGGGGCCCACCGATCCGCGGGCGGGCCGGTGCCGTGGGGGCACACTATTGCTCCCCATCGGCTGCTGTGGTCCTCTGCCATGGCCGATGCGGAGACGAATCCTCCCGCTCATGCGCTGGGATGACGCCAGCACACGCTGCTCCCATGTATGTGTCAACTCGCGCAGGCTGGCAGAGGCCCTTCGGCGCCGGTTGGTGTGGCGCTAAGCCCCTTCTCCGCCAACCGGCGGGGAGATAACTACGCCAGAGTGGCTCACGCCATTCCTTCCCGCCGGAGTTGCCCGCCCAGCCGATTACGGCAGAATCCCACCCCATTTCCCTATTTTTAGTGCTAGAGGATCGTTTATATACACCCGACAGGTCTTCAGTTTAATATATTATTCAAAACTGCGTGGGTTTCCTCCGGGTGCTCCGGTTTCCGCCCACAAGTCGCAAAAGATGTGCTTGTTAGGTGAAATGGACATTCTGAATTCTCCCTCAGTGTACCCGAACAGGCGCCGGAATGTGGCGACTAGTAACGTCATTGCAGTGTTATTGGAAGCCTACTTGTGACACTAATAAAGATTATTATTCTTATTAGGTGATTCTCTGAGAGACTCACGCACCACTGCACTGGAATGTCAGTCTGGACTTCACGCTCAAGTCTCTAGAGTGGGGATTGAAATCACAATCCTCTGAGCCAGTTGTATGTCAGGCTGACATCTGACACTGTAAATGGGGAGGTGCCCACTCTATCCAATATATTGAAAGCTGTTGTGAAATCATTAATGCCATTGCTATAAAGTGATTGAAGTGGTTTGTTTGTTGTTAAGCAGGAAGCTCATATAACTTCCTTCTTATTAGCATAAAACTAGCAGCCTCTTTCGAGGCTGGAAATTTTTTGAAACTCTCCTTCAGTTTTCTCTGAAAACATGATGATCCTCATCGCCCTAAACTGGCTGGTGTTTCTCGCAGAAGCTCAAGGTACAATTTTTTCTGATTTACTTTTGCATAATGTTGATTTTTACACTGAGTTTTATGTATTTTTTTGCCTCTCATTCTAAAGCAGCTCTGAGTAATTTTGAGACATGATATGACCTAAGTGTAGAAGGCTCAGGAGCAACAGGTGACTTTGGATCTAAACTTCTAAAACTCTCCACCACAGATGTTATAACCTGCCTGCTTACCATTGGCTGGTGGCTAATGACAATCCCACAATCCTGTGGGAGTATGAGCTTCCCTAATGAGGGGGCGGAGAAATCATTAGCATACTCCCTGTATAAATAAAGCTGGCCTGTTTGGAACCAGCAGGAAGGAATGAGCAGCAAGCGAAGTTGCTGTTGTGTATATATGTTATCGTAAATAAATGTTATTTCTTTGTATCCTTAAAACTCGTGCTGGAGTCTTCGTGGCCCTCACAAAACTGGCGACGAGGGTTAAAGTGAATAGCTGTCTACACTGCTGAAGCCACCTCCCTGGATTTTTGTTGGATACAGGTTGGAAGTTGTTTCCTACCATGCCGCTACGGACGTTTGGATGTATTTGATGCTGTGCTGGAAAGCTGGAACCAGTACGCACAATGGATGCGTTACTATTTCCGGGCAAACAATATCACTGAAAGCGAGCGCCAGGTGATCATATTGCTCACCGCCTGCGGCCCGCATACGTTTGGGGTGATTAGGAGCCTTACATACCCAGGTGCGCCGGACACCAAAACATTTGATGAACTTGTGAATTTAGTGGGGCAACATTTTAACCCAACCCCGTCCATGATAGTCCAACGTTACCGGTTTAATAACGCTGAGAGGACCCCAGGAGAATCCCCTGCCGACTTTCTATCCAGGCTACGCAGGATTGCGGAGTACTGTGACTATGGTGAGACCTTGTCAGAAATGTTATGCGACCATTTGGTTTGCGGTATTAACAATGCGGCTACCCAGAGAAAGATGTTAGCTGAGCCAACATTGACTTTTCAACAGGCCATTCAAATAGTATTGTCCCGAGAGAGCGCAGAAAGAGGAGTGCAGGAGCTACAGGGAATGGAGGTGCATGTCTTGGGGCGGAACCCCTTCCGTCAGAAAACGTCCCCCCGCACTTCGACGAGGCGACGTCCAGTGGCCGTCGGACATTCCTCACCGAAGGGAGCCTTCTCCAGAACCAATGGATGAGGAGCCATGTCCGTGTCAGACTTGTAGGCGTCATCGACCCCGTCATGGACGCCGGTCCTGGGGGTGCCAGAGGCGCCATCGTTCCGACCGAAACTGGGACCAGCCCAGGGGTCATACCTTCCATGTGGATGAACCTGTGGCGACTACTCCTGAGGACGTGGAGACGGAGGACGACTGCCTGCAGCTGCATTGTGTGGCCCCCATTAAGGTGACAGTACAGGTCAATGGTCACCCGCTTGAGATGGAGTTGGATACTGGCGCAGCGGTCTCCGTGATCGCCCAGAGGACATTCGACCGCATCAAGCAGGGTATACAGACCCTTACATTAACCGACACACAGGCCAGGTTGGTCACCTACACGGGGGAACCATTGGACATTGCAGGAACTACAATGACCCCTGTTGTCTATGGACGCCAGGAGGGGCGTTTCCCACTTATCGTGGTGCGCGGCCATGGGCCCAGCCTGTTGGGTCGGGACTGGTTGCGCCATTTGCGGTTGCAGTGGCAGCACATCCTCCAAACAGTTTCTGGAGGGTTGACTGAGGTGCTAGGACGATACCCAGATGTATTCCAGCCCGGTTTGGGGAAAATAAAAGGGGCCGTAGCCTGTATCCAAGTCGAACCAGGAGCCACGCCGCGCTATTTGGGGCAGCACGGTAGCATTGTGGATAGCACAATTGCTTCACGGCTCCAGGGTCCCAGGTTCAATTCCGGCTTGGGTCACTGTCTGTGCGGAGTCTGCACATCCTCCCCGTGTGTGCGTGGGTTTCTTCCGGGTGCTCCGGTTTCCTCCCACAATCCAAAGATGTGCAGGTTAGGTGGATTGGCCATGATAAATTGCCCTTAGTGTCCAAAATTGCCCTTAGTGTTGGGTGGGGTTGTTGGGTTGTGGGGATAGGGTGGAGGTGTGGACCTTGGGTAGGGTGCTCTTTCCAAGAGCTGGTGCAGACTCGATGGGCCGAATGGCCTCCTTCTGCACTGTAAATTCTATGAAATTTCCGGACGCGCCCGGTGCCTTACGCCTTGATCGAGAAGGTAGAAGGGTAGCTCACTCGTTTGGAGACTTTGGATATTATCAGGCCCGTCCGTTTCGCTGACTGGGCAGCACCAATTGTACCTGTAATGAAGCCAGACGCCACAGTTCGCTGGTGTGGCGACTATAAACTTACAGTGAATACAGTTTCCCGACCCGACCGATATCCAATGCCTCGCATAGAGGATCTCTATGCGAAACTTGCAGGCGGTCTCTCGTTCACAAAATTAGATATGAGTCACGCCTACCTACAGTTGGAGCTGGACCCTGCCTCCCGACCATATGTAACGATTAATACACACCGGGGCCTGTATGAATATATACGTTAGCGCTTTGGAGTATCCTCTGCCTGGGCTATTTTTCAACACGTTATGGAGGGCATTTTGAGAGGTTTACCGCGTGTTGCTGTCTACTTAGATGACGTTTTGATCACAGGAACGTCTGAGCAAGAACATTTGGAAAATCTGGAGGCTGTCCTTAGATGCTTTTCGGAGGCTGGAGTCCGTTTACGTCGCACAAAGTGCGTCTTTCAGGCGAAGGAAGTAGTCTACCTGGGTTATCGGGTGGACCGCGAAGGTTTGCACCCCGTCACAGAGAAGGTGCGCGCGATTCAACAGGCCCCCGCCCCGACTGACACTTCGCATCTTCGTTCTTTTCTCGGCCTCGTAAACTATTACGGGAAGTTTCTCCCCAATCTGGCAACTACGCTGGCCTCGTTGCACCTTCTGCTAAAGAAAAGTCACACCTGAGTTTGGGGTCAGCCGCAAGAAACCGCTTTCCGGCGGGTAAAACAACAATTGGCGTCGTCTGGGTTACTAACCCACTATGATCCTGGAAAGCCTTTGCTCGTCACATGTGATGCATCCCCGTATGGTATTGGGGCCGTCCTGTCCCACAAGATGGAGAACGGGGCCGAGCGGTCGATAGCTTTCGCCTCCCGCACATTGACAGCAGCGGGAAAAAAGTATGCACAGATCGAGAAGGAGGGTCTGGCAGTGGTCTTTGCGGTGAAACGTTTCCACCAGTACGTGTATGGCCGCCACTTCACTATCGTGACTGATCGTAAGCCTCTGCTGGGACTTTTCAGAGAGGATAAGCCAATACCGCCCATTGCTTCTGCACGGATCCAGCGCTGGGCTTTGTTGCTCTCTGCATACGAGTATTCTCTGGAGATCAAACCAGGTACGCAGATCGCATATGCCAACGCACTGAGCTGATTGCCTTTATCGACCGGCCCCATGTCGACCCCCACGACCGGTGAGGTGGTTGCAACCCTAAATTTTATGGACACCTTGCCTATCACGGCATCACAGATCCGTGAGTGGACCCAGACAGAGCCAGTCCTGTCAAAGGTTCGGCACATAGTCCTATATGGTGGGCAGCATAGATAGCTTCCAGGCGAGTTGGGGGCATTTTCCTCCAAGCTGTCAGAATTCAGCGTGAAAGACGGCATCCTCTTGTGGGGGACGGGTGTGATTGTCCTGGAAAAAGGACAGGAGCTGATACTAAGAGACTTGCACAATGGGCATCCAGGTGTGACCAAAATGAAAATGTTGGCCCGGAGTTATGTCTGGTGGCCAGGCCTCGACGCCAACATTGAGAAGGTGGCCCAAAACTACTTCATTTGTCAGGAGCATCAGAAGCTTCCGCCGGCCGCGCCCCTACATCACTGGGAATGGCGAGGGCGGCCTTGGGCGCACTTGCATGTGGATTTCGCCGGCCCTTTTCAAGGATTCATGTTCCTTTTATTAATCGACGCCCAGTCTAAATGGCTAGAGGTGCATAAGATGCTAGGCACAATATCCTGCGCAACAATTGAGAAGATGCGCTTGTCTTTTAGTACGCATGGCCTCCCCAAGGTGCTTGTCACGGATAACGGCACTCCATTCACAAGTGACTTTGCGAGGTTCATGAAGATCAACGGCATACGCCATATCCGCACTGCCCCTTACCACCCGGCTTCAAATGGGTTGGTGGAGCGCACAGTGCAGACATTCAAACGAGACCTAAAGAACAGTCTTCCGGGTCAATGGACACGAGACTGGCTCGCTTTTTTTTTTTGTACAGGACCACCCCCCATGCGGTCACTGGGGTAGCTCCCGCAGAATTCCTAATGGGCCGGAGACTTCACACCCGCCTTAGCATGGTTTTCCCGGACTGTTGTACCGTTAATATGACGCAAGGCAGGTTGAAGAAACATCAATTAAAGGCTTTATTGAGCAGAACTTGTTCCCCAGAAGCTCGGTTACAGAATGCAGCTGCTGGGGGAAATCCGGGTTCTTATACCGGCATTTCTGGGTGGAGCCCAGTAGGCGGCAGATCCTATCAGGACCCGGTATCCATCTACCAATAGCCTGTCGGCATCGTGGTGTACCGTATTACCCCTAATACATACCACCACATTCACCCATTGTTGAAAAAGAACCCGGCAGGATGGTAGTTTGCATGGTGGTAGGGTCGGTACTGTGCCGTAACTCTGAACTATAAACAAAATTGTCGCTTTAACTGGGCCAACGGGCCAAACAGGGTCGGCATTGTGCCATAACTATAAACTGTACATAATAATGCCGCTTTTATCGGGCTACTGAAACGTTGAGATGAATTAAAGCGATTCGATGAGCCGGGTGGGTGCCCTGGTCGTCCTTTTGGATCGTCTCGGGCGTGGTGGTGATGGCGCTGGCTCGAGTCCTGTCGTCTCTGGGAGGGTAGCGCTGTCCCCTGTTTCCTTACTCCTGGGCAGGTCTGGGAGGAGAACCGAACCCCCCGAGAAGGGGGTGGCTGCGGGATGAGCCGGCGGGAGTGAGGGGGTGATGGGTATGGGGAGCTCTGGCGGCCGCCAGGTCCCGCAGGGAGACCGTGTCCTGTCGGCCATCGAGGTACTCCATGTAGGCGTATTGCGGGTTCGCGTGAAGGAGATGCACCCTTTCCACCAACGGATCTGACTTGTGCGCCCGCACATGTTTCCGGAGCAGGATGGGTCCCGGAGCTGCTAGCCAGGTCGGAAGTGGCGTTCGAGAGGAGGACTTCCTAGGAAAGACAAGGAGGTGCTCGTGAGGCGTTTGGTTCGTGGTGGTGCACAGCAGGGACCGGATAGAGTGAAGGGCATCCGGGAGGACTTCGTGCCAGCGGGAAATTGGGAGACTCCTAGACCGGAGGGCCAGCAGGACGGCCTTCCAGACCGTTCCATTCTCCCTTTCTACCTGCCCGTTCCCCTGGGGGTTGTAACTGGTCGTCCTGCTCGAGGCTGTGCCCTTGCTGAGCAGGAATTTACGCAGTTCATCACTCATAAAGGAGGACCCCCTATCGCTATGGATATAGGCGGGGAAACCAAACAGTGTAAAAATGGTGCCGAGGGCTTTAATGACCGTGGCCGCGGACATGTCGGGGCAGGGGATGGCGAAAGGGAAACGGGAGTATTCGTCAACGACGTTCAGAAAGTACGTGTTGCGATCGGTGGAGGGGAGGGGGCCTTTGAAATCCAAACTGAGGCGTTCAAAGGGTCGGGAGGCCTTTATCAGGTGTGCTCTATCTGGCCTGAAAAAGTGCGGTTTGCACTCGCGCAGATCTGGCAGTTCCTGGTGACTGTTCGGACGTCCTCGACGGAGTATGGGAGGTTGCGGGCCTTGAGGAAGTGGTAGAAACGAGTGACCCCCGGGTGGCAGAGGTCCTCGTGGAGGGCTTGTAGACGGTCCACTTGTACATTGGCACATGTCCCGCGGGATAGGGCATCAGACGGCTCGTTCAGCTTTCCGGGCCGGTACAAGATCTCATAGTTGAAGGTGGAGAGTTCGATCCTCCACCGCAAGATTTTGTCGTTCTTGATCTTGCCCCGCTGTGCATTATCGAACATGAAGGCTACCGACCGTTGGTCAGTGAGGAGAGTGAATCTCCTGCCGGCCAGGTAATGCCTCCAATGTCGCACAGCTTCCACTATTGCTTGTGCCTCCTTTTCCACTGAGGAGTGGCGGATTTCTGAGGCGTGGAGGGTTCGGGAGAAGAAGGCCACGGGTCTGCCTGCTTGGTTGAGGGTGGCCGCCAGAGCTACATCTGATGCGTCGCTCTCGACCTGGAAGGGGAGGGACTCGTCGATGGCGTGCATCATGGCCTTTGCGATATCTGCCTTGATGCGACTGAAGGCCTGGCATGCCTCTGTCGACAGGGGAAAAGTAGTGGACTGGATTAGTGCACGGGCCTTGTCGGCGTATTGGGGAACCCACTGGGCGTAGTAAGAAAAGAAGCCCAGGCAGCGTTTCAGGGCTTTAGCACAGTGGGGGAGAGGGAACTCCATGAGGGGGCGCATGCGTTCAGGGTCGGGGCCTATCACTCCATTACGCACTACGTAGCCCAGGATGGCTAGACGGTCGGTGTTGAACACGCATTTTTCCCTGTTGTAAGTGAGGTTGAGGGCGTTAGCGGTCTGGAGGAATTTGCAGAGGTTGGCGTCGTGGTCCTGCTGGTCGTGGCCGCAGATGGTGATGTTGTCGAGATACGGGAACGTGGCCCGTAAACCGTGCTGGTCAACCATTCGGTCCATCTCATTGGAAGACCGAGACTCCGTTCGTGACACCGAATGGAACCCTTAAAAAGTGGTATAGCCGCCCGTCTGCTTCGAAGGCAGTATACTTGCGGTCACCGGGGCGAATGGGGAGCTGGTGGTAGGCGGACTTGAGGTCCACGGTGGAAAAGACCTTGTACTGTGCAATCCGATTGACCATGTCGGATATGCGGGGGAGAGGGTACGCATCTAGCTGAGTGTACCTGTTGATGGTCTGACTATAGTCGATGACCATCCTCTGTTTCTCCCCAGTCTTAACGACTACCACCTGGGCTCTCCAGGGACTGTTGCTAGCCTGGATGATGCCTTCCTTCAGCAGCCTCTGGACTTCGGACCGGATGAATGCTCGGTCCTGGGCGCTGTACCGTCTGCTCCTAGTGGCGACGGTTTTGCAATCCGGGGTGAGGTTCGCAAACAAGGAAGGCGGTTCAACCTTGAGGGTCGCGAGGCCGCAGACAGTCAGTGGGGGTATAGGGCAACCAAATTTAAATGTTAAACTCTGGAGGTTGCATTGGAAGTCCAACCCTAGGAGTGTGGGTGCACAGAGGTGGGGGAGGACATACAGCCGGTAATTTTTGAATTCCCTCCTCTGCACCGTTAGGTTAGCGATGCAGAACCCTTTGATCTCAACGGAGTGGGACCCCGCCACCAGGAAAATGTTCTGGGTGCTTGGACGAATTACGAGGGAACAGCGTCTTACCGTGTACGGCTGAATGAAACTCTCCGTGCTCCCAGAGTCGATAATACACGGCGTCTCGTACCCATTCACCAGGACTGTAGTCATTGCTGTCTGGAGCGTCCGGGGCCGCGACTGGTCCAGGGTCATCGATGCCAGGCGTGGTTGTTGCAGTAGATCATCGTTGTCAGGCAGTATCGGGCCGTCTGTGTCGCGGTCCTTTCCTGTCAGCCAAGATGGCGGCGTCCACGGATTGCACGCGGTCGGGGGTGGACAAAGTGGCGGCTCCCATCTCTCCCTCGTGGCGTCCAGGGCCCAAAATGGCGGCGTCCGTTGGCCGCACGTGGATCGCTGGGGGTGCTGGGTCTGTGGTCCCGTTTCTTCCCCGGAGATAGCGGCGACCCAGTGGGACTAGCACACCGCTGCGTAGTGGCCCTTTTTTCCGCAGCTTTTACAGGTAGCCGAGCGGGCCAGGCAGCGCTGCCGGAGGTGTTTCGGTTGGCCGCAAAAATAGCAGCAGGGCCCCCCCGGTTGGTCTGGTGTTTTGGCCGCGCAGGTTTGCGGGGGTGGGGGGGGGTGCCGGTGAGTCGATCGCGGTGGGGGTCCACGGAGCCCAGGGGGCTGCAGTGCGATCGGGGGTGTAGGCGCGGGCGTTACACGAGGCCACGTCGAGGGATGCCGCCAGGGCCCGAGCTTCTGTGAGACCCAGAGATTCTTTCGCCAGAAGCCTCTGGCCGATGTGGAATGAAGCCAAACCTGCCACATACACATCACGGACCAGGAGCTCTGTGTGTTCGTTCGCCGTTACCGCCGGGCAGTTGCAGTTTCTTCCCAGGATCTGCAGGGCATTATAGAACTCGTCCAGCGATTCTCCTGTAAATTGTCATCGTGTGGCGAGCTGGTAACGTGCAAAAACCTGGTTGGCGGGCCGGATGTAGATGTCTTTCAGCGCGGCGATGGCATCGGGGAAATCGTCCTCGTCCTCGATGAGTGAGTAGACGTCGGGACTCACCCTGGAATAGAGGACCTGCATCTTTTGTTCGTCCGTTGGTTTGCCGGGGGCCGTTCAGAGGTAGCCCTCAAAACACGCCAGCCAACGTTTAAAGATAGAGGTCAAGTTAGCTGTTTGGGGTGCGATTCGCAGGCACTCCGGGGTGATGCGGAGCTCCATATTCCTACGTTGTTTTTTATTTAAGTCTGCTCAATAAATTGTTGTACCGTCGATATGACGCAAGGCAGGTTGAAGTAACATCAATTAAAGGCTTTATTGCGCAAAACTTATTCCCCTGCCGCTCGGTTACAGAATGCAGCTGCTGGGGGAAATCCGGGTTCTTATACCGGCATTTCTGGGTGGAGCCCAGTAGGCAGCAGATCCTATCAGGACCCGGTATCCATCTACCAATAGCCTGTAGGCATCGTGGTGTACCGTATTACCCCTAATACATACCACCACACGGACATTGGCGCAAAAGTACGCCACACACAAGAACGGCAGGGACAGGGTTTTTCTTGTCATCGGCCGATTCGGCAGTTTGCGCCCGGTGACCCAGTGTTCGTTCGGACTTTTGCTGGTGGTGCCCAGTGGGTCGCTGGCATAATCTTTTGCCAAACGGGCCCTATATCTTACCAGGTGCAAGCCCAGGGTCGTCTCCAGCGAAAACATGTAGACCACGTTCAGTCCCGAAGACTATCCCAGCCAAAGATTCCCCGCCCCCGGAGCTCATTTCTACAGCCACAGAGACCAGAGACAATGGAAAGTAGTCCTCACAATCTTCCTCTGGTGCCTCACTCAAAGCCTGCGCAGGTCGTTACAGAACCGCGTGGAGATAGAGACGCCAAGATGACGGAGGCAGCAGACTCTGACTCCGAGATGGAAACACAGGACGCATCAGAGGGGGACTCCTTGGGCCCACGGGCTGTGCATGCACAACTGTTATGCCGTTCATCACAGAAGCGTTGGTCTCCATCTCGTTACACGCCGCCCGATCCAGCGCCTCATGCAAATGGTGTCCGTCCTGTGGCAAAACGAGTCCGACGCCCTCCTTCGCCAGGGTCTTCGGTGGATTCCTTGGACTTTGGGGGGGAGGGATGTTGTAACCTGCCTGCTTACCATTGGCTGGGGACTAATGACAATCCCACAATCCTGTGGGAGTATGAGCTTCCCCAATGAGTGGGGCGGAAAAATCATTAGCAGACTCCCTGTATAAATAAAGCTGGCCAGTTTGGAACAAGCAGGAAGGAGTGAGCAGCAAGCGAAGTTGCTGCTGCTGTTGTATATATATGTTATTGTAAATAAATGTTATTTCTTTGTTTCCTTAAAACTCGTGCTGGATTCTTCGTGGCCCTCACAAAAACAGGGGTTTTCCGAGCCTCACACCTTGGCCTGTTGTAGACTAATTGTTAAAGATTGATCACCATAAGTAACTAACTCCATTATTGTTGTATCATTTGTCAACATCTGACTTTTCTCAATTAGTTCCTATTTCTAAGTTTATGATGATTAAGTTCTCTGGCTGCAGTATGGTACTGCAGAGTTAGGATGATTGGTAAGTGTCTGTAGTTTATTTTGATTCGATAGTTATGAAAGCCTGGCTTCCAAAATGCTCACATAAGACACATCCTGACTGTGACTGTGGCCAGATGCTGCAAGTCTGTGAACTGGTTGGTTGTGGGAGTGATGAACAAACAGGAGGACATAAGGGCACACCTATAAACCTACAAATCTAGAGCAGGTATTCCATTAAATATATAATGGGAACCAAGGGAGCGGAGTTAGCTGCCAGCAATGCATCCAGTGGAGGCCTAAGACCAGAGCTGGGATAGCGGGATAGGCGACAAGCGAAGTGTGTTGCGGGCTACGAGGTAAATGGGGGTTGGCAGTTAGGAGGTAGCTCCAGCAGGAACACGTTCCTGATACTTGGTTCCTTGATCGGACACTGAGACCCTTTGAACAAGGAATTCCTGCCCTCAATCCTTTGGAAATGCACAAGAAACCTGATGCACTATCAATTTTGTATGCAGTATATACAATACAACAGTGGTGACTACCACACAACCCTTGCAGGGTTTGCTTTTTGGGCTTCCCACATGGCGAGGCCTCACCAACACTGGATGAATACCAACAATGGAGGAATGAAGCCTTTTGTGAGGGCCACGAAGAATCCAGCACGAGTTTTTAGGATTCAAAGTAATAACATTTATTTACAATAACATATATATATATATATATATAAAACAGCAGCAGCAACTTCCCTTGCTGTACACTCCTTCCTGCTGGTTCCAAACTGGCCAGCTTTATTTATAAAAACTGAAGTCAATGGGAATCAGGAGGAAAACTCTCCATGCCTAGCACAAAGGAAGATGGTTGTGGTTGTTGGAGGTCAGTCATCTCAGCTTCAGGCCATCACTGCAGGGATTCCTCAGAATGGTGTCCAAGGCCCAACTATCTTTAGCTGCTTCCGTCTTAAAGTCAGAAGTGAGGATGTTCATTGATAATTGCACAATGTTCAGCACCATTCATGACTCCTCAGATACTGACGCAATCCATGCCCAAATGTAGCAAGACCCGGATAATATCCAGACTTGCCTGGAAATAACCGTCTCCAACAACAGAGATTCCAACCATCTCCCACTGACATTCAGTGGCATTACCATTGCTAAATACCCCACTATCAACATCCTGGAGCAATTTTAATAGAAACTGAACTGGTCCAGTCATGTAAGTATTATGGTTAAAGGGCAGCACGGTGGCCTAGTGGTTAGCACAGCTGCCTCATGGCGCCGAGGTCCCAGGTTCGATCCCGGCTCTATGTCACTGTCCGTGTGGAGTTTGCACATTCTCCCCGTGTCTGCGTGGGTTTCGCCCCCACAACCCAAAAATGTGCAGAATAGGTGGATTGGCCACGCTAAATTGCCCCTTAATTGGAAAAATGAATTGGGTACTCTAAATTTTTTTTAAAAGTATTGTGGTTACAAGAACAGGTCCAACCCTGGGAATTCTGCAACGAGTAACTCATCTTGTGACTCCCCAAAGCCTGTCTACAATCTACAAGGCACAAGTCAGGAGTGTGATAGAATACTTTCCACTTGCCTGGATGAGTGCAGCTTCAAAAACACTCAAGAAACTTGACACCATCCAGGATGAAGCAGCCAGCTTGACAGGCACCCCATGCACCACATCCAACATCCACTCCCTCCACCATTGATGCACAGTGGCAGCAGTGTGTACCATCTACAAGATGTACTGCAGCGACTCACTAAGGCTCCCTTGACAGTTCCTTTCAAACCTGATACCGCTACCATTAGGAAGAACAAGGGCACAGATGCATAGAAACACATGCCAGTTCCCCTCTAAGTCACACACCATCCTGCTTTGGAACTATATCGCCATTCCTTAATTGTTGCTGAGTAAAAATCCTGGAACCCCTTTCCTCACAGGACTGTGGCCATATCTAAACCACATGGACTGCAGAAGTTCAAGAAAGTGGCTCATCACCAACTTCTCATGGGCAATGAAGAATAGGCAATAAAAATTGCCTAGCCAGTGGCACCACGTCACGTGAACGAATTCTTAAAAACTCATCTCGGGAGAGAGCATTAAATTCAGTCCATCATTTCTACAGCGCAGATGTCCCTGAATGTGGAGTGTAAGCCTTGATTTTGCTGAAGTCTCTGGAGTGGGAATCCATAACCCTCTGGCACAGAGGCAAGAAGATCACTACTGAGACCCCAAAAGGTTGTAGAATTTTGACTAGATTTCTGGGAAAGTTTGGTTTCTGTGTCTATCAGCTCCTTCAAACAGCAGCCAGATAAATATTTGTTTGGGAACAGTATTGGAGCCAGATGATTCGCCCATTAGATTTTGATTCGGGGATTTGATTTTGGAAGTCATTTTGATAATTGAAATCTGGATAAATTGAATTACCTCTGATTTAAAATTCTCATTCTAGTGTATAAATCGGTTCAGTATCTCACCCCCACCTTAAACACCTCCAGTTCTCCACCTTCAGCTTCTCCTCTAAAACCCTTCTTTTTTTTTTGACTTTTGTTATAAATTTAGAGTATCCAATTATTTTTTCCAATTAAGGGCCAATTTAGCGTGGCCAATCCATCTATCCTGCACATCTTTTGGGTTGTGGGGGCGAAACCCACGCAGGCACGGGGAGTGCAAACCGCACTTCTACTGGTCAGACCGCACATCTAGTGAAGGCCTCCCGCCCCTTTGAACGCCTCAGCGTGGATTTCAAAGGGCCCCTCCCCTCCACCGACCGAAACACGTACTTACTTAACGTGGTCGACGAAAACACCAGATTCCCCTTCGACGTCCCATGCCCTGATATGACGTCTGCCACCGTCATCAAAGCACTCAACACCATCTTCGCCCTGTTCGGTTTCCCCGCCTACATCCACAGCGACCGGGGATCCTCCTTTTTGAGCAATGAGCTGCGTCAGTACCTGTTCAGCAAGGGCATCGCCTCAAGCTTAACAACCAGCTACAACCCACGGGGAAACGGGCAGGTGGGGCGGGAGAATGGGACGGTCTGGAAGGCCGTCCAGCTGGCCCTACGGTCCAAAAATCTCCCAGTCTCCCGCTGGCAGGAGGTCCTCCCCGACGCCCTTCACTCCATCCGATCGCTACTTTGCACGGCGACTAATGCAACCCCCCATGAACGTCTCCTTGTCTTCCCCAGGAAGTCCACCTCCAGGGTTTTGCTCCCAACGTGGCTGGCAGCTCCAGGACCCATTCTCCTCGCAAGCACGTGTGGCTCCACAAGGCGGACCCGTTGGTCGAGAGGGTACAGCTAATCCATGCAAACCCGCAGTATCCTACGTGGCGTACCCCGACGGCCGCCAAAACACAGTCTCCCTCAGGGACCTGGCACCAGCTGGGTCCCCAGACCCCCCCCCTCCCACCTGCCCCGGCTCCACCCTTCCTCCCCCCAGCGCACCTCGCCACAGCCCCCGCTCCAGGATGATCTGTCCTCCCCTTGGTCCCACCCAGGGATGAAGATGAGGTCTACATGCTTCCGGAGTCACCGGCGACCGAGCCACGCCTGCATCGCCACCGGGACTGCGGTGCTCACAACGGAGGATCAAGGCACCCAATCGGCTGAATTTGTGAACTTTCCCCAAAATATTAACCTTAAAATGCATGTAAATAGTTTTCCACCACCCCTGCTGGACTCTTTTGGGGTGAATGTGGTAGTCACCACTGTTGTATATATCACATACAAGATGTAATACGGTAAGGTACTACAGGTACGGGGGTAGATCCTTGCCTGCTGGCTTCGCCCAGTAGGCGGAGTATAAATGTGTGTGCTCACCGAGCTGCAGCCATTTCGGCAGCAGCTGCAGGAGGCCACACATCTCTGCTTAATGAAGCCTCGATTACTCTCTACTCTCGTCTCGTCGTAATTGATAGCGCATCACTGGATCAGGTCTTATCTGGGCTCAGTTGATGCCACACATATTTCTAAGAAAGCGCTGCCTGACTTTGTCTGCCTTTTCCCCTCCCCCATTTCCTGCTCATACACAGAATTATACAGCACACAATGAGGCCAATCAACCCATTGGTCATGTACTGGCTCTTTGAAAATTCTTTCCAATTGTTCCCAATCCTCCTCCTCTTTCCCACATCCCTGAAAATGTCTCTTTTTCAAGTATTCATCCAATTCCCTTTTCAAAATTATGATTGAATCTGCTTCCACCGTGCATTCAAGAATCGCATTCCAGACCATAAAACTTGCTGTGTAAAAAAAAAAATTCCTCTAACTTTTTTTGCCAATTACCTTAACAATGTGTCCTCCCTGCCAGTGGAAATAGTTTCTATCTAATCTTTCAAATCCCCATACAATGTTTAACACTTCAATTAAATCTCCCCTTAACATTCTCGGCTCCAAAGGGAACAGCCACAGCTTCTCTAGTCTTTCTGCATAATTGAAGTTCCCCATTCCAGGTACCATTACAGTAAATCTCTTCTGCACCTTCCCCAAGTCTCGACTTCATTCCTAAAGTGTAATGTTGCCAGCCTTTCAGGATTTCTCTGGAGTCGCCAGGAATTAAAAATTAATCTTCTGGACTCTGTTGAGACCAACTGATTTTCTCTGAGTTGTTTGTTAGTTATAAAAATATTAGACATTGGAAAAAGACCGTTTGACTGGGTGGGCAGCTGAAAGCGGAGATCATGCGATGAAACCTCCAGGAATGCTTCCAATCCAAGGTTGGCAACCCTGCTGAAGTATGATGAATTGGATGCAATAGAGAGCTGACTTGTGATTTATAAAGGTTTAGCATACCGTCCTTGGGTTTGAACTCATATGCCTCTATTGTTAAAACTAAGAATCCCATATGCTTTTTTCAACCTGTCCTACCATCATCAGAGGTATGTATTTGTATGTATGTATGTACAAGTGTATGTGAAATCTATTGGCATAGTTCGAGCACCGAATACAAGGGCCACTCACTAAACTCTGGCACCTGGTGAAGTGAAGTTGGCCGAATTCTCTCACCAGTTTGTGATTTCTCCAGTGCACACAGTGCATGAGCATTATTAAGAAATAGATATAGTTTTAAGTACCATCAGCAGGATTCTCCGTTCCTGAGACTAAGCGTTGACGCCGGAGCACCTGGACCGATTCAGAGACTGTTGAGAGGCTGGCACTGCTGCCACGTGGAACACAATTGATTCCAATGAGAAACGGTGCCGGATTCGCCGGATTCACAATTGACATTCAGGATGTTGACAAGCTGCAGCCGCATATACACTATTTATTTCCCCCACACACACCATCCCAGCTAACAAGATGGCAGTGAGGAGAGTAGTACCATGCTTCACTGATGCCAAACTGGAGACCCTCCTGGACGTGGTGGAGGAGAGGCAGGCCACCCTGTAGCCCGGCCCGGGAAGGAGGCTGCCAACTGCCACCATTCACCGTGCCTGGGTGCAGGTGGCAGTGGCAGTCAGTGCCATCAGCAACAGCGTCCGGACTGGCCTGCAGTGAAGGAAGAAACTGCACAACTTCCTCAGGACAGCCAGGGTGAGTAGGCAGCACTGTGTCCCCAACACTAACCAACATCCCACGCACCCGTAATCGGACCCCCCACCTCAGGCCATCCGAATCACCACTCTGCATCACATGCTAGCACCCATACCGGCCGCCATGGCCACTGAGGCCACCAGCTACCCATCCCCTGGGCTGCATGCGTCGTCGGACTGTCTAACACTGTCATTTTCTGTTTCTCCACTCCCCCCCCCACCCCCCCCCCACCCCCCCGCCCGCCCAGGAGAAGGCCGGCCATAACCGTTGGGAGCGGGAGATTGTGGCACCAGACAGGGCTGAGCAGAGGGCGTGGTCGGCGGCACAGAGGAAAGGGAAATTGGCGGGGTGGAGGTCGGCCGCGGCAAGGAAGTGAGACCCCGCTGAGTTGCGGTTCCCCTTGCCACGTGTATCAACCCCCCCCTACACACCTACCTCACACCCACCCTCACACAGGGGCTGTTTAGCACAGGGCTAAATTGCTGGCTTTGAAAGCAGACCAAGGCAGGCCAGCAGCACGGTTCGATTCCCGTAACAGCCTCCCCGAACAGGCGCCGGAATGTGGCGACTAGGGGCGTTTCACAGTAACTTAATTTGAAGCCCACTTGTGACAATAAGCGATTCCCCCCCCCTCCCCCCCAGCCCCTCCAGCCTGCTGCCTAATCATGCATCTTGTCTTGTGTCTTGCAGGACCTGCTAGTGATGGGGAGGATCCATCTTTCGGCCCCCACTCCCAGCCAGTGCCACAGACTGAACCCCCCCTATATGCCGAGCAGCGATGAGAAGAGCAGCACGGATGGAAGCCTGGTTGCCCTCGCCACGAGACCCTTGACACCCTGGAGCTCGAGTCCGGGGTTGACACAGATTTCCCGTCACAGCTGTCTCCAACATCCTCCACCATCCCAGAGACACTCACCTCGGTTGGGCACTTTAGTGAAGAGGCTCCTGGGACACCCTCTGTTGCTCACCACACAACTGCTCCAGTACATCAGGTGGAGGTGGGAACACCCGAGTGGATGGACGGTTGAAGGGCGGGCCGACCCCAGGGACTAGATGCCATCCAGACTGGTTTTGGGCTTCTGGAACGGACAGTCCCATTCAAAGTGATCCAAAGAGATGCAGTCACAGAGCCAGGGACTGCATGAGATGGTTGTCGCCAAGCATCCAGCACCTGCAGGTGCAGTTGGATGAGTCCAACCGCATGCAGGAGCAGGAGGTGGTGCCGGCCAAACGTACCACCCAGGCCAACACTGCACGGGTGGCATTGGGGGCGAGGGTTTTGGCAATGGATTAGTATGTCCAAGGTCTGGGGCATTCTGTGTAGGCGCTGGCCGAGGCCCAGAACAGAGCCGCCGTTGCTCCTGAGCGTGGCGCAGTCACAGCAGGCCATGGCTGGGAATGTTAGTGGTATTTCCCAGGCATTGGCCAATGTGGCGTAGTCACATATAGAGGCGGCCCAGTCCCAGAGGGAGATGGAGCAGTCTCAACGTGATGTGGCGCAATCCCAGACGGCAATGGCCCACTCCCTGTGCTCCATGTCCACGAGCATGGAGACACAGAGCAGGCCTCCAGGACTGGCAGCGCCAGGTGGTGGGGGAGCCTCAGGGGATAGCTACCCTCACATTCCCATGGATTAGCCCAGGGGCCATCGGGCACCCTGAGGGAGGAGGAGGTGATGGGGCCTCCTGCAGGGAAGGTGCCGGAACACTGCAGCACCTCGGACTTCCCTCCCCACTCCTGTTCCTGGTGCATCTGATGGGCAGCGGCCAGAACAAGGTGGATCCACGCCACCTGGGACACTTAAGCAGCAGGTGGGCCCATCTATGCCCGGTCGTCCCAGAAGACAACAGCCAATGGGGACCCAGGTCACAGGGCGGGAATCAAAGCAGGCCGCCTCCCCTCCTGATGTACCATCTGGGGACCCACCTAGAAGTAGCGTTAGGGCCCTTAAGGATAGAAGGTTAGACACCAGTTAAGTTGGCACGGGTGCAGGGCAAGTTTAGTTACAGGGGCTAGGGCACATATCATAGAGGTTTATCATAGAATTTACAGAGCAGAAGGAGGCCATTCGGCCCATCGAGTCTGCAACGGCTCTTGGAAAGAGCACCCTACCCAAGGTCAACACCGCCACCCTATCCCCATAACACACTAACCCCACCCAACACTAAGGGCAATTTTGGACACTAAGGGCAATTTATCATGGCCAATCCACCTAACCCGCACATCTTTGGACTGTGGGAGGAAACCGGAGCACCCGGGGGAAACCCACGCACACACGGGGAGGATGTGCAGACTCCGCACAGACAGTGACCCAAGCCAGAATCGAACCTGGGACCCTGGAGCTGTGAAGCAATTGTGCTATCCACAAGGCTACCGTGCTGCCCTGTATATCCAACACTGTATATCTGTATAAGGGGCTGGTTTAGCACAGGGCTAAATCATTGGCTTTTAAAGCAGACCAAGGCAGTCCAGCAGTACAGTTCAATTCCCGTACCAGTCTCCCGGAACAGGCGCCGGAATGTGGTGACTAGGGGCTTTTCACATTAACTTCATTTGAAGTCTACTTGTGACAATAAGCGATTTTCATATATATTTGTGCACATTAAACACCTGTTAACATTGTTACAACTGCCTGCGGTATCCGTGCCCCTGGCCAGTTCGCCCACCCCCCACCCAGTTGGTGAACCTGGAGGCAATCAGTGCGTCCCTTGCACATTGGCCCTGGCGCACACGTCATATGGCCTCCCGTGCCTGCCTGAGCCCCATGCTCACCTGCCCCCACATCCTCCTGGTCGGACGAGACCTGCCGTTCTTCCTCCACCTCCAGCACGTCACCCCTCTGCTATGCAGACGCAGCAGACCCTCTCAGCGCCATACTGGAGTGCACCTCCAGAGCGGTCCAGGCCCCTGAGTGACATCTTCAGGATGCCGAAGCACCGCTCTATCACACCCCTGGTCGCTGCATGGGCGTTATTGTAGCTGGATAGGCGTCTCTGTGTTGGATAGGCGTCATCAACCACGACTGCAGTGGATAACTCCTGTCACCCAGGAGTTAATCCCCCATCGGAGGGGGCGTCTTGAACATGTCAGGAATCGTCGAGTGTGTCACGATGAGGTCATCGTGCTCACTGCCCGGGTATCCAGCGCAGACATGAATGATGCGCATCTAATGGTGACATATCAGCTGCACGTTTATCGAGTGGAGCCCCTTTCGGTCAGTGTAGAGCGGCCTGTCATCTGCAGGTGCTCATGGGGAACATGCATCTTGTCAATCACCCTTGGACACAGGGCATGTCAGCGATGGCAGCGATCCCCACTGCCCGGGCATCCTGGTGGGCTCAGTCCACATTGAAATGGATGTATTACATAGAACATAGAACGATACAGCGCAGTACAGGCCCTTCGGCCCACGCTGTTGCACCGAAACAAAAGCCATCTAACCTACACTATGCCATTATCATCCATATGCTTATCCAATAAACGTTTAAATGCCCTCAATGTTGGCGAGGTGCCGATCTGGCATATAGGGCCTGCATGACACGCGGATGCACCTGCACACCGAGCTCTGTGAGATCGCTGACGGGTCCCCACTCGGCACCTGGAAGGACGCTGTGGCGTAAATGTTCAGGGGAACCGTCACCGGGAGCAGGTATCCTCCCCCAATCCCCCGCAGTGCCAGGTGCGCCATGATCTTGCAGATATGTCTCCCTGCTCAGCCGGCGTCTTCGACGGCATGCCCGGTCTGGCAGGTTCTCGAATGGCAGACGCTGCTGGTACAGGCGAGACCTCATGCAGCGCCTCCTTTGCACCTCCTCCTCCTTAGCCTGTTGGGTGGCCAGCTCTCCAGCCTGGGCGGTTGTCTCCTGTTCCTCTGGGGAGTGTAGTGCTTCTCAGTAGAGAAGATGCACATAGAGATCAGTTCAGTCCATAAGAGGGTCATTCAGGAGTGTGGGAACAGCGGGGAAGAAGCTGTTTTTGAATCTGTTAGTTCGTGTTCTCAGACTTTTGTATCTCCTGCCCGATGGAAGAAATTGGAAGAGAGAATAACCCGGGTGGGTGGAGTCTTTGATGAGCTGCCTGCTTTCCCAAGGCAGCGGGAGGTGGAGACAGGTCAATGGATGGGAGGCGGGTTTGAGTGATGGACTGCGCTGCGTTCATGACTCTCTGTAGTTTCTTGCGGTCTTTGGCCGAGCAGTTGCCATACCAGGCTGTGATGCAGCCGGATAGGATGCTTTTTATGGTGTACCTGTAAAATTTGGTTAGAATAAATGTGGACATGCCAAATTTCCTTAATTTTCTGAGGAAGTATAGGCGCTCTTGTGCTTTCTTGGTTGTAGCGCGACGTGGGTGGACCAGGACTGATTGTTGGTGATGTGCACACCTTGGAATTTGAAGCTGTCAACCATTTCCACCTTGGCCATATTGATGCAGACAGATGTGTGTACGATACTTTGTTTCCTGAAGTCAATGACCAGCTCTTTAGCTTTGCTAACATTGAGGGAGAGATTGTTGTCATTACACCACTCCACTAGGTTCTCTATCTCCCTCCTGTATTCTGACACATCGTTGTTCGAGATATGAACTACTACGGTCGTGTCGTCAGCAAACATGTAGTTGGAGTTGGAGCCAAATTTTGCCACACAGTGGTGCATGCATAGGAAGTATAGTAAGCTAAGCACGCAGTCTTGCGGGGCATCGGTATTGAGGACTATCATGGAGGAGATGTTGTTGTTTATCCTTACTAATTGTGGTCTATGGGTCAGGAATTGAGGATCCAGTTACAGAGGGAGCAGCCAAGTCTAGGTTTTGAAGTTTTGATATGAATTTGGCTGGGGTTATGGTGTTGAAGGCGGAGCTGTAGTCAATGAATAGGAGTCAGACGTAGGAGTCCTTGTTGTCGAGATGCTCCAGGGATGAGTGTAGGGCTAAGGAGATAGTGTCTGCTGTGGACCGGTTGTGGTAGTATGTGAATTGCTGTGGATCAAGGCATTCTGGGAGTATGGAGTTGATGTGTCTCATGACCAACCTCTCGAAACACTTCATAATGATAGATGAGGCCACCGGACTGTCATTGAGGTACGTTGCCTGGTTCCTCTTTGGCACCAGTTTGATGGTGGTCTTCTTGAAACAGGTGGGAACCTCTGAGCGGAGGAGGGAGAGGTTGAAGATTTTTGCGAACACACCCGCCAGTTGGTCCGTGCAGGATCTGAGTGCACAACCAGGGACTCCGTCAGGACGCGTGCTTTCCAAGGTTCACTTTCAAGAAGGCCGATCTGACTTTGGAGGCTGTGATGGTCGGTATGGGTGTGTCCGAGGCTGCTGGGGCAATTGACAACGGTTTGTTGGTTTCCTGTTCAAAATGAGCATAGAATACATTGAGTTCATCTTGAAAGAAGTTATTGCTCTGGAGGAAGTGCAGAGGAGGCTTACAAGAATGTTGCCTGGGCTGGAAAAGTATGGCTATGAGGAGAGTTTGGATAGGTGGGGTTACTTTCCTTGGAACAAATAAGGCTGAGGGGTGTCAGGGGGTCAGTTGAGAGGTCTGGCGGTCAGCAGATGGGGTAGGGAGTTAGGTGATTGGTGGGATTTGGCTAGTGGGGTGGTGGCCAGTGGGTCTCAGGTGGTGGGGGGGGGGGGGGGGGTGTTAGGGGGGGGGGGGGGTGTTAGGGGAGTTATAAGCAGTTTTAATTCTTTTAACTTTTCCTGGATAACTATTACTGTACGACTGTCAAAACCATCCAAAGTTTGGCATTTAAATTGTACTTTCAGATGGTTCCGATTGCAGGGCATTTGCCCTTAGGAAGCTTGAATATCCCGGGAAATTGTTGGGCAAGCTTTACCTTAAGACTTCTGGGTGGGGGGGGTTTCCTCTGTGAAACTTTGCCCGCCCTCCGTTATGACACCTGGCCACCTCCAGGCAGCGGGCAGGCCTGTTCCCCACACCTCAGGAAGCCTTCAGCCTGACTGGAAAAGTCCAATTGACTTCTGATAATTGGTCTTAATTGAATATTTAATTACCTTCTTGATACCCACTGCTGGCAAGTCATTGGCCCTTCCACCTCTGATCCCCACATAGGGTGAAAGTTCTGCGCAGGTTTTGGCTGTTCTGACTTTGCTCCTGAACAGGCCAGCTCTAATTTGAAGATCCTAATCCAAGTTGTTGATTATTTGACTTGCAGAAATAGTTTCTCTGCGTCTACCGTGTTGTTATCTTTGTATATTTTAAACACAATCAGCCCCAACTCAGTAACTTGCACGTTATAGTTCAGTAGCAGTGAGCAGAACTAAACCCATACTTATCATACTCACTGCCAGAATCATGGAATAGCTATCAGGCCTGGCCCAGTAACTGGAACACTGAGGAAAAGTGGTGTCTCTATCTTGACTGAAACCCAATTTGTTCACAGACAGCAAACTTGTACAATATGACAGACTCATTAACAGCAAATTCAAAATCCAGATGATTTAAGCTTTCTCACACAACGGTCTGATTAATAACCTTGCGAGGACACAGCTGTGTAATTGATATCAGCAGGTACCCATCCAGACACTGACAGAAATAATTAACAAAAGCACAGATGGGTAATGAATTACAAATGCAAACACTCTCCAGTCACAGCTTCTGCCTCCTTGAATAGAGTTATTAAATGGAATTTAGAAAAGCAAAAACAGCACACTGTGGATGTTGGAAATCTGAAATAAGAACAGAAAATGCTGGAAATGCTCAGCGGATCAGGCAGCATCTGTGGAGAGAGAAACACAGTTAATGGGGTAATTTTCAACCCCCACAAGATGGGTGGGCTTGGTTGGTTGAGAGGTTAAAATGTTAGAATTCTGAAATGGGTACTTGTCCCTCCTTGAACCCTCCCACTTCTGTGTTTTATGGAGAGAGGACAAGGGGAAGAATCCAAACCACTTGCAGGGGTTGGGTTAGTTATTTAAACCTTTTGATACTGATACAGAGTATTCCCTGGTATTTAAAAGAGATGAATTTTTAATATAATGTTAGTTAAACAGGAATGGGGCAAAGGCAGGGTATATAATGGCATTGGGTCACAGATTAGTCATAATCTCATTGAATGGTGGAACAGACTCAAGGGACTATATGGCCTCCTCCTGGTACTGTGTGTCAATTGCTCGAGCACAAAATCAAAGTTGATGCTCATACAGTACTGAGGGAGTTCTGCACAGTCAGAATAATAATCATAATCTTTCTTATTGTCACAAGTGGGCTTACATTAACACTACAATGAAGATACTGTGAAAAGCCCCTAGTCGCCACACTCCGGCACCTGTACTCGGGTACAATGAGGGAGAATTCAGAATGTCCAATTCACTTAACAAGCACGTCTTTCGGGCCTTGTGGGAGAAAACCGGAGCACCCGGAGGAAATCCACGCAGACACAGAACATGCAGACTCCGCACAGACAGCTACCTAAGCCGGGATCGAACCTGGGACCCTGGCACTGTGAAGCAACAGTGCTAACCACTGTGCTACCGTACCGTCCGATATGCTGTCTTTCAGTCAAGACAATAAACCAAGGCCCGATCTGCCTTCCCAGGTGGTTAGAAACAATTCCATGACACTACTTCATTGAAGAGCAGAGGAGTTCTTCCTGGTGCCATGATCAATATTTATCCCTCAATCAACATTGCTAAAATAAATGGTTAAAAATGGCATCCTATGTGATTGTGACAAAGGTAAATTATTTCTCTTCAACCTTTTTGACCTGTCTGCAATTTTAAAAAGGCTGACAACACCATTTTCCTCCACATCTTCACTGTTGTCTAACTGGGTAGGATGACACTCGCCTAGTTCCATTCTTGCCTACCTAATCATACCCACAGTATTACTTGCATGGTTTCTCTTCCTGCTCCACACCATTACCTCTGGTATTTCACAAGGATCTATCCTTATTTATCATGTTCCCTTGCAACATCTTCTGAAAACACATTGTTAGTTTCCACATGAACATTAACAACCTTCGGCACTGCTGCCTCACCGCGCCAGGGACCCGGGTTCAATTCCAGCCTTGGACGACTGTCTGTGTGGTGTCATGTGAGAGTACCTTTAAGAAATGGGTGTTTATTACTGCAGTGATGTCAAAGAGTGGTTGAAGCTGGGCTGTCTGTCAGCTTTTTACTTTCGCTTTAGGCTTTTTGCTGCAGGGTGGGTTTGGTTTCATTTTAGTTTTGGACTAGCTGAAATCACAGCAGGATGTGTATGAATCTCTGCAAGCTTATGAATGTTCATTCGGGATTTTCAAAGTGGTAACTGCTCTCAATAGTGAATTTAAACAAGGGGCGCGATACTCCGCTCCCGCGACTAAATGCCGTCGTGAACGCCGTCGAGGTTCACGACGGCGCGAAACGGCCCCGATCACGACCGATTCAGGTTGTTTGGGAATTTATTAAGGATTACTTATTGTTGTATTCTTTGGGGGTTGTATTTGAATTTATGGTTGCTAAGATGTTCACTGCATGTTTTAAAAAGGTTAACTTGAGTTCATAGAATAAACATTGTTTTACTTTAAAAAAATACTTTTCCATTTCTGCTGTACCACACCTGTAGAGTGAGCCGTGTGCTCCCCATACCACAATCTAGTAAAAGTTGTGGGTCAGGTGAACTCCATGATACACTTTGGGGTTCTCTAAACCCTGGCCCATAACAATGGAGTTTGCACGTTCTCCCCGTGTCTGCGTGGGTTTCCTCCGGGTGCTCCGGTTTCCTCCCACAGTCCAAAGATTGCAGGGTAGGTGGGGTTACAGGGATAGGGTGAGGGATTGAGCCTGGGTAGAGTGCTCCTTCAGAGGGTTGTGCAGACTCGATGGGCTGAATGACCTCCTTCTGCACTGTAGGAATTCTACCTCCGACACCACCCTTGAGTCCTCTGCTGAATTATCAGACTGCTTATCCAGTACTGGATGAGCAGGAATTTTCTCCAACATTGGGAAGACTATCAATTAGCAACTGACTTCCTACTGAGGCAGATCCAGACTTTTAGCAACCTTGATGTTATATTTGACCCTGAGATTAGCTAACGATCACAGATATTCATCGTGACTGCCCATTTCCACCTCCATGACAGTGCTCGATTCCACCGCTAGCTCAGTTCATCAGCTTCAGCAAACTTCATCCATGCCTTTTTTACCTCTAGACTGGGACGGGATTCCCCATCAAGCACCACCTTAATTTCAAAACTCCCATCCTTGTTTTCAAGTTCCTCATGGCCTCTAATCTATAATCTCCTTCATTCCCACAACTCTCCAAGATATCTGCGCTCCTCGAATTCTGCCTTCTTGAGCATTCACAATTTTAATTGGTCCACTGCTGGTGCTGTGCCTGCGACTGCTCAGGTCCTGAGCTTTGGAGTTTCCACTTTAAACCACTCAGCCTCTCTACCTCACTTTCCACCTTTCAGGAGATCCTAAAACCCTGCCTCTTTGACCAAGGTTTTGGCGAAGGGCAGCACGGTAGCACAAGTGGATAGCACTGTGGCTTCACAGCGCCAGGGTCCCAGGTTCGATTTCCCGCTGGGTCACTTTCTATGCGGAGTCTGCACGTTCTCCCCGTGTCTGCGTGGGTTTCCTCCGGGTGCTCCGGTTTCCTCCAATAGTCCAAAGATGTGCAGGTTAGGTGGATTGGCCATGATAAATTGCCCTTAGTGACCAAAAAAAAAAGTTAGGAGGGGTTATTGGGTTACGGGGATAGGGTGGAAGTGAGGGCTTAAGTGGGTCGCTGCAGACTCAATGGGCCGAATGGCCTCCTTCTGCACTGTATGTTCTATGACTTGCCTTATTTTGCTTTAAGTGGCTGTGTCTCAATTTGCTTCAGAATGTTCCTGTGAAGCACCTAGAACCATAGAAAAGTTACAGTACAGAAGGATAACATTCGGCCTACCTTGTCCATGCCAGCCCAACGTCACCCAGGTGCCCTTACTAATCCCGCCTTCCTGCACCCAACCCATAGCCCTGTACCTTACAGCACTTCAGGTGCAGATCCAGGTACCTTTTAAAAGAGTTTTGGGTGTCTGCTTCCACCACCAACTTGGGCAGCGAATTCCAGACTCCCACTACCCTCTCAGTAAAAAAGTTCTTCCTCATGTCCCTGATACACTTTCTGCCGCTTATCTTGAATCTATGCCCCCCAGTTTCTAAAATTCTCCACCAAGGGAAACAGTTCTATCCTGTCCACCCAATCTCTTTCCCTCACAATTTTTACACATCACCCCTCAGCCTTCTTTGTTCCAAGGAAATTAACACCAACCTATCCAATCTGCCCTTGTAGCCACACTTTTCTAGCCCTGGCAACATTCTTGTAAATCTCCTCTTCACTCTGTCCAGAGCAATAACGTCCTTCCTGTAACGTGGGGCCAGAACTGCACACAATACTCCAGTTGTGGCCTCACCAGTGTTTTATACAATTCCAACATTATATCATTTTATATTCTGTACCTCTGCCAATGAAAGAGAGCATTCCACAGGCCTTTTTTTTTTACAACTTTGTTTATTTGAATTGCTATTTGGGATGTTATATTGTTAAATATTGTTGCTTGTGTTATTGTTGATGATGATAAATGGACAGACAGGGCCTCAGTGTAACGTGTCATTGCAAGACAGCATTTCTGACCCTGCAACATTCCTTCAGTACCACACTGGGAATATTGGCCTCGTATATGTGTTCAGGTCCCTGTTGTGGGACTTAAACCAGCAACCTTGTGACTCGGAGACAGGAGTCCTACAAACTGAGTTCTGGCTCAACAATTGGAGACCAGTAGTTGGAAACCCTGGTCAGGCATTTTGGGTTTCCTCAGAATCAGGTGCTCTGTCCATTTTAATATAGTTTGAATGTCCATGTTAGTTCCCTACAGTCCAAGGGAGGGGTTGTTGCTGAAGGACAAATTGACTGAATGTCTCTCTCGTCCTCTTCTTTTTGCAGCAAACCAGTCGGCGACACTAAACCAGGAGGCATGCAACCTTACACCCACAGTGAAGTGTGTTGTGATTGTTTCAGGAACCCTAACTATTATCATCCTTTGGCTTCTGAGATTTCTAAAGGTTCGACTGTGCAATGAATGGTATGTGGGCATCTGATTGGTTGGAAGGAGGGTGGAGGGCATTAAAATAGCAGTGAGGCATGTCGGTATTGATCGCAGACACTGTTCTGCCTCTGGGGCATTTTCACACCAGCAGGACCAGATGTGAAGTGGATGCCTGCTCCAAGGAGGTGGATAGCTGATTAGTGTACATAAAGGTCCTAATAAGGGTCATTTCTGGGGCCGCCACCATTTTGCTGGTGTTTTGGCTTCCGCTGTGTAATGAAAGCAACCATCAGCCAATCTATGGCAACCCTGTGGGATGGATGGGGGGTAGTGGAAACATGAGAGCCTGAGCTTCCGTTGCTTAAACATGGGCAGAGAAGGCAGTTCCCAGAATAATCTTCACTGGACAGTTCCCCTTCCCACCCATGGCCCCTGAACTTAATTTTTTTTTAAACCTACCTGGCCTAGCTCCTAAGGCTCATCAACCTGCCTCAGCAGCAGCCACCTCTTCCAGTGGTGGCTCCAGAGCTGCCAGCCTCTGATTGGGCTGGCAACATGGAAAGACTCACCGCTGTCCTTGCTTGGATGTTGGGCCCACGGGCAGCAAATTAGGAGACAGGCTGTCTAGTTGTCTACTAATTGTTGCTGGCAAGTTGGGGCTGAAGGACCTGCTTTTTATTCTGACTTTGTCTCTCTTGGCTGTCAGCCATGACTCAGTGAATTGTACTGTCATACTCCAATCTGGTACTGAGGGAATGTGGTACTGTCACAAGTACAGCATTTCAGATGGGATCTATCAGGTGACCATAAAACATACTTTCTTGTTTACTTATTGGAGGTGCATATCACTGGCCAGGCCAGCTTTTGTTGACCATTGCTTGAACTGAGTGGCTTGCTAGGCCGGGTCAGAGGGCATTTAAGAGTCAACCACTTTGCGGTGGGTCTGGAGCCCCATGTAGGCCAGGTGGCAGATTTCCTTCCCTAAAGGATATTAGTGAATCCAATGGGTTTATGGATGGGTCATTAGACCTTTAATTCCAGATTTTTATTGAATTGAAATTTCCCCTTGGTGGGATTCAAACCTGGGTGTTTTGATTATTAGTCCAATGATAATGCCACTGTGCCTATTCCACTATTTCAAAGCAAAGAAGCAGAATACCAAAAATAGATGATCTAGTCACTATCGTTTTGATATTTGTGGGGAGTTTGCTGTGTGCAAACTGGTTGCCATATATCCTGCAACACAACAGTAATTGCACTTCAGAAGTATTTAATTTGTTACAAAGCACTTTCGAACATCCTGAGGTGATGAAGGTGGTATATAAATGCAAATCCTCCTTCCTTTAAGAGAAAAATCTGTACTATGGCATGTCAAAGATTGTATTGCTGCCCCATTTACATTTAAAAGAAAGCAATAGAATCTTACAGCACAGAAGAAGGCCATTTGGCCCATTGTGATGGCTTGTTTTCAGAGAGCTATTCAACTCCCCTTCTCTTTCTCCATAAGCTTACAATATTTCCTTAATTTTCTAGTGTGTATCCAATTAGCCAATGAATTTTCTATTGGATCCGCTGGAAAGTAGCTCAGAAATGCTGGTAATTTTCCTCATTCTGTGTTTGTATATCCACAGATTTCCTTCAATCAGAACTAAGGAGTTCCATGATGCAGCCCTTCCTCCTCTCTATCGCCTTAATAATTAGAAAGAAGCTGTGTTCATGGTTCTATATAATTCAGAGGAACATTGAAAAACCTGCACTTCACGTGGACATCTTTAATGATGAAGAGATTATCTCAGATTCTGTTCACACAAAAAAACACTTCAGGATGTTCTAGATATTTTGGGGAAATGGTCTTTGCCTTTCAGCTCTGCTCGTTCTTGGGATTCACGGGGGGTGGCACGGTGGCGCAGTGGTTAGCAATGTTGCCTCATGGTGCCAAGGACCCGGGTTTGATCCTGGCCCCAGGTCACTGCCCATGTGGAGTTTACACATTCTCCCCGTGTCGGTGTGGGTCTCACCCCCGCAACCCATGGTAGGGTAGGCGAATTGGCCACGCTAAATTGCCCCTTAATTGGAAAAAAGAATTGGGTACTATAATTTTTTTTTTTAAGTTATTGGATTCATAATTGTGTGCTGGAGGTGGCGGGCCAATTCACTAAAGACCCAATGGGTACGGTGTTCATTCACTATAGTTTTGCAGGAGGCGTGTTTGAGGGCAGTTCAAACCTCCTGACACACACAACGCATTGTTACATCTCAGTGCTGCCACTAATTGGGGAGCTTGGTGACTGAATGTTGAGCCTACTACATCCTTCACAAGATACAAGGAAAAGATGGTGGTTCCACCACTTTTGGCCTCACTCTTACCCTTCCTCCCTGACTCCCTCTCTCCCATTCTTGTATTAATTTTATCAGTGATGCCATAGTAGAAGAAAAAAAACTTGCATTAATATAGAGTAAGACCCTGCTTAATGTTGACTCACCTAATGAAATGAAATGAAAATCGCTTATTGTCACAAGTAGGCTTCAAATGAAGTTACTGTGAAAAGCCCCTAGTCGCCACATTCCGGCGCCTGTTCGGGGAGGCTGGTACGGGAATTGAACCGTGCTGCTGGCCTGCCTCGGTCTGCTTTAAAAGCCACCTGTGCTTGTTTTGCTTTGACATTATTAATAAAGTAGTGACAAAATATATCCGGCAATGTTGCAGGTTTTGATTTATCATTGGCCATGTCCTGTGGATCGTGTGCACTCATCTTTTCCCAGGTGCATTCGCTCCCTCCTTCAGTGCTGAAGACCCCTTTGAACTGAGTGGCCATTTAATGAGACAACCACATTGCTGTGGGGCTGGAGTCCAGGTGAGGACGGCAGATTTCCTTCCCCAACAACAATTGTTTCATGGTCACATTGGAATGAATTCCAGATTTGTTTTAGAAATTCAAAGCTAGGTCCCCAGAGCTTTGCCCTGGGCCTCTTGGTTACTGGTCCAGTGACAATGCCACTCCTGAATCCCACTCTCAGCCTGCACTGAAGTCCTGCACTGACCAACGTCTGCCACTAGATGGAGTCCGATCAATCCAAAACCAGGTGAGTGCAATGATTTTACATTTATTTACATTTACTGGATATTCCATCTCTTTTATACATTGCATTTATTATATTTCAGAGGTTACCTTATTTCTGAATGGAGGCATTTATCAATGTTCAGCATTTCAAACTTATTATTTTTTTTAAAATAATAAATTTAGAGTACCCAATTCATTTTCCAATTAAGGGGCAATTTAGCGTGGCCAATCAACCTACCCTGCACATCTTTGGGTTGTGGGGGTGAGACCCACACAGACACGGGGAGAATGAGCAAACTCCACACGGACAGTGACCCAGAGCCGGGATCGAACCTGGGACCTCGGCACCGTGAGGTAACAGGGCTAACCCACTGAGCCACCGTGCTGCCCCTGCATTTCAAACTTATAGGGCTGGATTCTCCGCCCAGCGACACCGGAATCGGGAAACACGATCAGGTAGAAAATCAGGCATCAGCCGAAAATCGAGGCCGGTGCCGGGCGCCCGACGGAATGCCATGCTCCAGTGCCTCTACAATGGCGTGAATGCATTCCGCTCCACATGCCGCGCGGGGCATACAAATTAACGGGCCCGACCCCGCAAAATCCAGGCCCCTCGCGATGCTCCACCTCCGCTAGAAGGAATTACCAATGGCGAGGTTCACCTATGGTATTTATTGTAGTGAAACGGGCGTCGTGGCTGCTGAGGGGGAGAGACGGGGTACGTAAAATGTCCAACATCGCTCTAGTATGCTAAAAGTTGTGTCGCTGGCTGGGGTGCTTCTGCCAGGGCTGGGGGAGTAGCGGGAGGCCAGGAGGTGGGCCGTGGGGTCGGGGTGGATGGGCACGGACCACTATTGCCGTAACCTCCGAGGCAGCCATGGAGGTACGCATGCCACTGACTGCCCGCTGTGAACTTACTGCAGTGGGTCATATAGGTAGCTCCCCAGGCCATCCCCCTTGGTACCCTCTGGCCCCAGACGACCCATCAATGAGATGGGTGTGCTCCAGCATAACCAGCGCCATCTTCTGGGCTGGGGTGAAGGTGTGTGGGGAGTGGAGAGCCGATATGCAGCTCCTACTTGTCAGGCTCTCGGGTGCCACTCCCAACTCTGCCGAATCACATGCCAGCATTTATTGAAATTGCACTGGTTCCATGTGGTGCCTGTACTAGCCCATTAGTATGTCGCTCAGGGACTGGTGCCACTTTAGAGCCGTAGAATTCACGCGTTCAGTCCCAGCGTCAGCACTCTGAAACAGAGAATCCCACCCATCTGCTGAGAAAATTCCTAAAGTACCTACGTTATTCTTTAATTTTAGTTTGCAAGTTATTTCAGCCAGGAATGCACTGTACATAACATATACAGCACATGTATGCATTTTTTTTTTCTGGGAGTAAGGTTCGAAGGAACCTAACTCTAGTTTTAAAATTGCTTCCTATGGGAACCTGTGATTCCCTTAAAGTCTCAATTTCCAGGGGTGCAACTACAACTTTAAGGAATGACTGTTAGTGCCTTCCATAACTTCACGTTGCAACCAATGAAGGACTGTTGGTGTGTAGTCATTGAGCAGTGGTGTTCAAAATTTCCCCTTCTGGTCCTTTCTGAATACTATACCTTAATTCTGTAAAACCAAGATCCATCTCAATCTAATTTATTCTGCATTGCCGTGCTGAGGAACACATGGCTATTCAACGCTGCTTGTGTTGAATAAGAGGCCTGAATGGGGAATGTGGGGCCATGCCGCACATAGCTTCGTTTTGTATTTTTAAAAATATTTTTATTCTCCTTTTTCACATTTTCTCCCAAATTTACACCCACCAACAATAAACAATAATCAGTAACGAATGTAATGCCAATCCCCATATCACTAACAATGATCCCATCTTCCCACCAAACCCCAAACATTAGCCCGCATGTTAACATAAACAAATGACAAAAAGGAATCAGGAATCACCCATCGTCACCATTAATACACACAGCCCCCACCCCCCCCGCCCCATGTTCAATATAATCAAATTCTCGAAAATGCATAATGAATAATGCCCATGAATTCCTTCCCCTCAGTTCAAATTTGACCTTTTCAAGCGTTAGGAAGTCCAAGCAGGTCCCCCCGCCACGCCAGGGCACAGGGTGGAGAGGTTGATCTCCATCCTAACAGGATCTGCCTACAGGCAATCAATGAGGCGAAGGCTCCAACATCTGCCTCCGCTCCCGTTTCCAACCCCAGCTGGTCCGACACCCCGAATATGGCCTCCCAAGGGCCCGGGTCCAGTTTCACGTGCACCGCTTTAGAGATTACCCTTAAAACCTCCTTCCAGTAATCCTCCAGCTTTGGACAGGACAAAACATATGACCGTGGTTTGCAGGTCCTCGCCCGCAACGTTCACACACATCTTCTACTCCTTCAAAGAGCCGGCTCATCCTCGCCCTTGTAAGGTGTGCCATACACACCACCTTCAGCTGTATCAGCCCCAACCTCGCACACGAGGTGGGCGTTCGCCCTCCGGAGCACCTCACACCAGAACCCCTCCTCCATACTCTCTCCCAACTCTTCCTCCCACTTTGCCACGATCCCTTGCAGCGGCGCCTTCTCCTCCTCCAAAATAGCCCCGTAAACCACCGATACTACCCGCTTCTCCAGTTCCCCTGTCATCAGTACCTCCTCCAGCATTGTGGAAGCCTGCTCTACTGGGAAGCTCTGTATCTCCTTTCTGGCAAAGTCTCGAACCTGCATGTATCTAAATATTTCCCGCTGCCCCAGCTCATACTTCGCTCGCAGCTCCTTCAATCCCACAAACCGACCCCCAAGAAACAAATCTTTTAGTGTCCTAATTCCTTTCTCCTCCCATCTCCGAAAATTTCCATCCCACTTCCCTGGCTCAAGTCTATGGTTCCCCCGAATCGGCATTTCCCTTGACCCTGCCCCCAACTCGAAGTGCTGTCAAAACTGCCTCCCAATTCTCAACCGGACTCCCCAAGTATCTCCCCGGAGCTATCGGGAGCGACGCTGTCGCTAGCGCCTTCAATCCTGACCCCCTACCCAAACTCTCCTCCATTCTGACCCATTGGGAGTCAACCCCTCTGACCCAGCTCCGTACATTCTCTACATTCGCCACCCAGTAATAATACATCAGGTTCGGAAGACCCAAACGCCTGCCTTCCTGTCTGTAGTAGCACCTTTTTAATTCTGGCCACCTTCCCTGCCCACATTTATGTTCTATCCCTACCTGCAGCAGTAGTGAACTCACCAACATTGAGGGCATTTAAAAGTTTATTGGATAAACATATGGATGATAAGTGCATCATTCCTTCAATCTCTCGAAAAATTCCTTTTGCCAGGAAAATCGGCAGGCATTGGAAAATAAACAGGAATCGCGGCAGCATATTCATTTTAACCACCTGAACCCAACCCGCCAGTGACAGTGGGAGACCATCCCACCTTGCCAGATCAGCTTTCACCTTCCCCACTAAACTAGAAATGTTGTACCTGCGGAGCCCCCCCCAATCCTGAGCAACCTGCATCCCCAGGTATCTAAAGTGAGTCCCTGCCCTACGGAATGGCAGCCCCCCCACCCCACCCCCACCGTGGTTTGCCGAGACAGCACAAAATATTCACACTTGTCTAGATTTAATTTGTACCCCAAGAAAGACCCAAACACCCGAAACAGCTCCAGTATCCCCCCTATTGACACAGTCGGTTCCGACACGTATAATAACAGGTCATCGGCATATAAGGACACCCTGTGCTCTATCCTCCCTCGCACTATCCCTTTCCACCCCCGAACTTCTTAATGCATTGGCCAATGGCTCAATCACGAGTGCAAACAGCAGGGGGACATAGGACATCCCTGCCTAGTCCCACGGTGGAGAGGAAAGTATTTCAAGCTGATGTTATTTGTGCGGACACTGGCCCTCGGCTCCTTATATAATAGCTTTACCCAGTCCACAAATCTGGGTCCAATCCCAAACCGCTCTAGAACTGCCATCAAGTACCCCCATTCTACCCGGTCAAACGCTTTCTCGGCGTCCAACGCCATAACCACCTCTGTTTCCTTCCCCTCTGCCGGTGCCATAACCACGTTCAATACCCTCTTAATGTTCGAAAAGAGCTGCCTCCCTCTCACAAACCCCGTCTGATCTTCACCTATCACCTTCGGGAGGCACTCCTCTAACCTACCTGCCAGTACCTTCACCAATACCTTTGCATCCACGTTTAAAAGTGATATGCGCCTATACGCCCACATCCGTCGGGTCCTTAACTTTCTTAAGTAACAGGGAAATCAATGCCTGCCCCACAGTTTGTGGTAACACCCCCTTCCCTATCGCCTCCTCAAACATCCCCACCATGAGCAGTACCAGCTTATTTTTGAATCTTTTATAACATTCCACCGGAAACCCATCCGGCCCTGCACATAGCCCCGTTTTTTTACAATGGGAGCTCTGTTCACTGGAACTCCCCATTGTAGCGAGAGATGGCATCCCAATCTCCGAGGCCCCCAAAAGAATCCCTAACACCCCCCCCCAGACCGAACACAATGCAGGAGCGTCCCCGGCCCCCACCCCCCACCCATATCAGGCAATCCCAGCCCGATCACACATGCACAAAATGGTAGCACCAACCTGCCACCCTGACAGTGACTCTGGCGGTGCCAGTCTGGCACACGGTAGCACTGCAAGGGTGCCAGGCTGGAACTGCTAGGGTACCCAGGTGACACCAACAGTGCCAGGAAACCCCCACAAGTGCTGTTCCGTCTGGTCCCCATTTGTGGGGACAAGTACCAAACAGCACTCGCCCAACGTCCCCAAGGTGAAGGGATTGAATCTCAAAGCCTCAGGTACCTAGGGAATCTGCACATTAGAGTAAGGCCAGGGAGCTGAAATCCTGAAAATCTTCTTGATTCCAGCCCATTAAAGAAACATCTCATGAATAAACCCCTGAATATTCTTTGCCATTGAATATTATAGAGCCATGAAACATTGTCCTTAAACTAGAACTACTGAGAAACAAAAAGTAGTTAAACTTCTATCATTTCATCCAATGCTTCTGTGCCCTTACCAATATTCATTTTGAGTTCTTCCTTGGGCCTGGCAGTTGGTTGCTGTTCATAAGTTTGTTGGGAAACGTACGCCACTAAGCAAATCCAACAAAAGGTCATTCAACTGGGAATGTTAAAGTGGTGCTTGTTCCAACACAGCATGTTGGAAGAGATGCCGCTTTTTCTTAACATTAGCAAAGCCCTCAGGCTGTGAGGTCTGTAGCCTTTTATAAACAGTGTCATCGTACACGTTTCAGCCGTGGCTCAGTCAGCAGCACTCTCACCTCTGCGACAGTGCATTTTGGATGCTAGTCCCACTCCAGAGATCCAGGCTGACACCTTTGTGCAGTACAGGGGGAGTGCTGCATTGCTGAAAGGAGACATTAAACTGCGCCCTGTCTGTACCCTCAGGTGGATGTATACGATCCCACAACACTATCCTGAAGAAAAGCAGGGGCATTCTTCCAGTGTCTTGATCAATGTACATATCTTGACGACCATAAACTAATTAATTATCTGATAATTATCGCATTGTTGTGTGTGGGAGCTTGCTGTGCACAAATTGTCTGCTGTGTTTCTCACATTACAACAGTGACTACACGTTTTGCTTTATTGGCTGTAAAGTATTTTGGGGATTCCAGCCTTTCACAGCAAAATAAAATCATTAAATATAGTACAGAAACCTGAGCTAATAATGGTCCCTGTGGTATTAATATTCATTACACTCAATATAGGAGATAGAAGAGTTTTATATGATAGGGGATTTTAAATGACTTTTAGATTAGGGTAGGCTCACAATTATATGGAACTGAATTTGATTTAAAATTGCAGTTATATATTTTACCAGATGATGGTGACATTGCTTCACTTCCTTTCCCCAGTCATATCACTCCTCAGCAGTTATTTGTACAGTAACAGCATCAGTCAAGAAAAAAATGTTCCATCGTGTTTGCAAATAAATGACCAGCCTCTTGCTGATTGTTATAATGCGCACGGGTCTTATGTGGTAGGGATGATCCACTACCCTGTGGAGCTTGTAGAATTCGAGCATCCTCGATAAGGGGGTGGGGGACCCTTAACACAGTTCATGGTCACTGTCCATGTGGAGTTTGCACATTCTCCCCGTGTCTGCGTGAGTTTCACCCCCACAACCCAAAACACAGTTCATGTGCATTTGTATAAATAGAGTCGGTCAGCCAGGCACCGACTGGGCGGCATGGTGGTGCAGTGGTTAGCACTGCTGCCTACGGCACTGAGGACCCGGGTTCGATCCGGCCCTGGGTCACTGTCCATGCGGAGTTTGCACAATTTCCTTGTGTTTGCGTGGGTTTCACCCCCACAACCCAAAGATGTGCAGGGTAAGTGGATTGGCCACGCTAAATTGCCCCTTAATTGGAGAAAAAAATAATTGGGTATTCTAAATTTATTTTTTTAAAGCCAGGCACCGACTCGAGAAGACCCAACAAGAATGTCATGCATTTAGAGAGGTCAAACAGTTGTAGGAGTACATAATAAATGGGAACATACTAAGAGGGGTGGATGAAGTGAGAGATCTCGGCGTACAGGCACACAGGTTCCTAAAGACAGGGGTTCAAGTAGACAAGGTTGAAAAGAAACCATATGGAATGCTCTCCATCATTGGCAGAGGTGTAGGATATAAAATAAGGATATAATGTTGGAATTGTATAAAACACTGGTGAAACCACAACTGGAGTATTGTGTGCAGTTCTGGTCACCACATTACAGGAAGGACATTATTGCTCTGGAGAAAGTGCAGAGGAGATTTACAAGAATGTTGCCAGAGCTTGAAAAGTGTGGCTATGAGGAGAGTTTGGATAGATTGCAGTTATTTTCTTGGAACAAACAAGGCTGAGGGGTGACTTAATTGAGGTGTACAAAATGATGAAGGGAAGAGATAGAGTGGACAGGATAAAATAGTTTCCCTTGGTGGAGAATTCTAGAACCAGGGGACATAGATTCAAGTTCAGTGGCAGAAGGTGTAGAGGTGACACGAGGAAGAATGTTTTTACACAGAGGGCAGCGGGAGTCTGGAATTCGCTGCCCGAGTTGGTGGTGGAGGCAGAGACCCTAAACTCTTTAAAGGGTACCTGGATCTGCACCTGAAGTGCTGTAAGCTACAGGGCTATTGACTGGGCGCAGGAAGGTGGGATTAGGAAGGACACCTGGGTGTCCTCGGGCTGGCATGGCCAAGTTGGGCTGAATGACCTTCTGTGCTGTAACTTTTCTATGGTTCTAACTACTCAAGCTGTGCATAATAGTCAACCTGTTACATAAAAACAAGTTTTGTTTTCTCTACAACTCGGTGTGGAGACCTTTCATTGCCCCTCACACTGATATTAAATGAAGTATTAGATACAATGAAACTAATCAACCTCAAAACATATTGGTTGCAAGCTGTCCTGCTGTTGCAAGCTGAGCACTGCAACACTCCTTCCTGCTATACTAAGGTGTCAGCCTGGATCTCCGGAGTGTGACTAGCACCCAAAATGCAGTGACTCAGAGGTGAGAGTGCAGCTGAGTGAACCACAGCTGAAACGTGTACCATGACACTGTTTATAAAAGACTACAGACCTCACAGCCTGAGGGTTTTGTTAATGTTAAGAAAAAGCGGCGTCTCTCCAACGTGCATCAGTCAGTGACTGCCTTTATAAAACATCCTTAATTGGCTGCAAAGTGCTTTGCGTCATTCCGAGGGTGTGAAAGATGCTATTAAAAAAAAGTATTTCTTTCTAACCCTGTACAATGTTTGTGGTCCATGGCCACTTGTACCTCAGCGGGCAGTTTGAATGCTCATTCACCCTGAAGGGAGTGATTCTAATGTTACCCCAACGCTTTCAGATGATCCACACCATTTTGGTCACTAAGGGCAGCACGGTAGCACAGTGGATAGCACTGTGGCTTCACAGCTCCAGGGTCCCAGGTTTGATTCCCTTCTGGGTCAGTGTGCGGCGTCTGCACATTCTCCCCGTGTGTGCGTGGGTTTCCTCCGGGTGCTCCAGTTTCCTCCCACAGTCCAAAGATGTGCAGGTTAGGTGGATTGGTCATGATAAATTGCCCTTAGTGACCAAAAAAGGTTAGATGGGGTTATTGGGTTACGGGGGTAGGGTGGAAGTGAGGGCTTGGTGGGTCGGTGCAGAATCGATGGGCCGAATGGCCTCCTTCTGCACTGTATGTTCTATGTTCTATTTAGTCCATATCCCAAAACTCAACTATACTCTGAGGATGGAAGGAGGAGAGGCTGAGCAACTGTTAGTGTGCAATATCTAAATAACACAATGTGCAGGAGGGTGAATCTGGAGCAAGTCAGCTGGGTTTGAAGATCTTCCACTAAGCTCCCTCTCAAAGGGAAAAGGGACTTGTTGGGAAGAACATAGGAAGGAACAGAGTCAATCACCTCTGCCCTATTCCCTAAGTATGCAGGATTGACGCGGGTCAGCCCACTTATTGCAAAATAAGGATATAATGTTGGAATTGTATAAAACACTGGTGAAACCACAACTGGAGTATTGTGTGCAGTTCTGGTCACCACATTACAGGAAGGACATTATTGCTCTGGAGAAAGTGCAGAGGAGATTTACAAGAATGTTGCCAGAGCTTGAAAAGTGTGGCTATGAGGAGAGATTGGATAGATTGCAGTTATTTTCTTGGAACAAACAAGGCTGAGGGGTGACTTAATTGAGGTGTACAAAATGATGAAGGGAAGAGATAGAGTGGACAGGATAAAATAGTTTCCCTTGGTGGAGAATTCTAGAACCAGGGGACATAGATTCAAGTTCAGTGGCAGAAGGTGTAGAGGTGACACGAGGAAGAATGTTTTTACACAGAAACTCACTTAACATTACACAGCATATGTCATGCCCTAGCTGCCTGGGAACTATGCTGTGGAATTTCTTCCTTAAATCTTTCTGCCTCACTACCTCTATCTGCTCCTGTAAGCCACCCCTTAAAATCAACCCCATTGGACAAGCTTTTGGTCACTAGTCCCAATAACCCCTTATGTGCTCTTATCTTGTTATGTGGTGAAATTCTGTTTGACTGTGTTCCTATGAAACTCCTTGAGACGTTCTATTCCATTGAAGGTGATACAGAAATGCAAGTTGTTGTTCTTACATCCCTGTGTCACCCTGTATACGTGTCTCAGGTACAATTGGCCTCATACATTTGTACAACCCACTCTAGTCAGCCACCTTGTTCCCGCCTTAGTACATTCCCAATCAAATCTCCCTGAAGCCTAACAACAAGGGCACCCTCTGCCTGGCGTGTCCCACCCCACAGACGCCAATAGTAGGGGAGCAGGGTTGAGGGTTCCATCTTGACCACCAATTGACCCATTGAGAATGTGTAGAGCTGGCCTGGTGATGGCCCAGGTTTTAGCACGTTGAAATGTTCCACTAACTGGGAAGCCATGGTGACTGAAGGGATTTGTGGGAGCATAGGAAAAGGAGCAGGAGTAGGCCATTCAGCCCTTCAAGCCTACTCCACAATTTAATTTAATTGTGGTTGATCTTTCACCTCAATGCCGTTTTTCTGCACTATTCCCATATACCCTTGATATCTTTAATATCTAGAAATCTATCAATGTCAGTCTTGAAAATACTCAATGACTGAGCCTTCACGGCCACTGGAATAGAAAATTCCAAAGATTTACCATCCTCTGAATAAATACCTCAGTCCTGAATTGCCTACCTCTTATTCTGCGACTGTGTCAACTGGTTCTAAGACCTCACTGCCCTCCCCCTCCCAGCCAGGGGAAACATCCTTCCTGCACACAATTTGTGATGCACTGAAAGAATTTTGTACATTTCAGTGAGATTGCCTCTTATTCTCCTAAACTTTAGAAAATACCATGCCCAATTTCCTTAGTCTCTCCTCGTAGAACAATCAGCCATCCCAGGAATTAGTCTGGTGAACCTTGGTTGCACTCCCTCTATGATAGGTATACCCTTCCTTAGGTAAGGAGACCAAAACTGAACACAATGCTCCAGTGCAGTCTCGCCAAGGGTCTATAAATTTGAAGCAAAACATCTTTACTCCTGTATTCAAAAGTTCTTGCAATAAAGGCCAACATACAATTTGTCTTCCTAATTGCTTGTCGCACGTTACATGTTAGCTTTCAGTGATTCATGAACAAGAACATCAAGTGTTGGATATCAACACTTCCTAATCTCACACTATTTAACATATATTCCTCATTTCTGTTTTCCCCACCAAAGTGGATAACTTTATATTTTTTCATGGTATATTCCATCTGCCATATTGTCCACTCACTTAGCCTGTCTAAATACTCTTGGAGCCTCTTTGCACCATCCTCGTTCCTTAGTAACAGTACATTTGATCCCCACATCCAACTCGCTGATACAGAATGTGAATAGCTGGGGCCCATGCACCGATCCTTGCAGTACCCCACTTGTCACAACCTACCAATCTTATTCTTACTCTCTATTTCCTGTCATTAACCTGATAGTGTCCTAGGCCCAACCATCTTCAACTGCTTCGTCAATGACCTCCCTCCATCATAAGGTCAGAGGTTGTGAATGTTCCCTGATGGTTGCACAATGTTCAGCACCAGGCGTGACTCCTCAGATATTGAAGCAGTCTGTGTCCAAATGCACCAAGACCGGGACACTATTCAGGCTTGGGAAGATAAGTGACAATTAACATTCATGCCGGGCAACCTCCAACGAGAGAGAATCTATCTCCCCTTGACATTCAATGGCATTGCCATCACTGAATCCCCAACCATCAACAACCTGGAGGTCACCATACACCAGAAACTGAACTGAAGCTACCAAATAAAAGCTCTGACTACAAGAGCAGGTCAGGCACTGGGAATTCTGCAGAATGTAACTCACCTCACGACTCCCCAAAGCCTGTCCACCATATGCAAGTTACAACTCAGGAGTGTGATGGAATACTCTCCACTTCCTTGGATGAGTGCAGCTCCAACAACACTCAAGAAGCTGAAATCATCCAGGACAAAGCAGCCCCGCTTGATTGGCTCCCCATCCACCATCTAAAACATTCACCCCTTCCACCACCGGCACACAGTGGCAGCAGTGTGTACCATCTATAATCACAATGCAACAACTCACCAAGGCTCCTTCGACAGTACCATCCAAACCTGTGACCTCTACCACCTGAAGGGTCAATGGTCAACGCCATCTCCTGTTAAATGATAGTAGAAAGTTGGCCAACCCAAGGCACAGTGGTCTACTGGACTGCTTCTTCATGGCTGTTTTGAACAGCTCTTTCTGCTAACCCATTGGAGGCCAGGTGATGGGGGCTGTTCCAGTATGGTGAATGCCATTTGTTTGGACAAAATGCTGAAACTCTTCAGTGGATGGAGCGCTGTTGTCAGACGCTATTAATTTTCGGAAGGCCATGGGTGGCAAAAAATCTGCCACAGGGCCTCTATTGTGGCCGCCATGGTTGCCGTTTCCATCACTTGGACATCCAACCATTCTCAGTACGCCATGATGAGAAACATTCTGCCTGAGAAAGGGCCTGTGACGTCCACATGTACCTTTGTCCATGGCTGACCAGGCCATTCCCATGGGTGGAAGTTGGCTGTGGGTGGGAATGTCTGCTGTCTCGGTATGGCGCACAATATGTTTAATTTCCTTATCAATGCCGGGCCACCAAATGTAGCTTTGAGCTAGCATTTTCATTTCCGTTTGGACCAGGTGGGAACTGTGCAATTTCTGCAACAGTGACTCTCTTGCTGGGGTGGTACCACCACTCGGGAACCCCAGAGGTGAGGGGCTTTGCGTCTGTGATGCCTTCCAGCCATCTTTAAATATTGTGGTGACCCATAACAGGGACAACCACAGTTGCAGCCTGTCTGTCCTCCCAAACTCTTCCAGGACTGCAGCTTCTCTCCTGAAAGTCAATTTTCACCCCCTTTCACAGCTGAAAGTTATTTCAAATGAGGAATTAGCCTTGTTAGTTGTGAGAGCACTTCACAGCTGCAGATTGTGTTTGCTGCTGCTAGGGGCGGTGCAGTGGTTAGCACTGCTGCCTCACGGCGCTGAGGACCCGGGTTCAATCCTGGCCCCGGGTTACTGTCCGTGTGGAGTTTGCCCATTCTCCCCATGTCTGTGTGGGTCTCACCCCCACAACACAAAGATGTGCAGGAATGGTGGATTAGCCATGCTAAATTGCTCCTTAATTGGAGAAATGTTTTAAAAAGTGCAAGCTGCTGCTCCTGCTGGAGGTTGCAGATGCCTGGAGGCTGCTTTTTCCTTCCGGAAATCAAGGGCAGTACTTTCTAAGATGCCAGGGTCCTGGAACACCGGGCTCAAAGGGATGTATAAATGCAGAAGGCAGTCTGGTTTGAAGCAAGAAGACGTTGCGGGACCTGGTGTGTGACACTGATCCAAATGGAACACCTGATGACGCCGTTGAAGAAATGCTTTCGCAGATTACTGATGTTCTTGTTGTTGATGTGGTGAGTGCTGCATGTAACTGGCGTGCCACCACTGGTTAAACATGCTGCAAGTCAAGGATTTGCACCTTGAACGCCAGTGGAATATGCGGATGCCGGGATTTGGATCCCAATATAATGAAGCCAACATTGCCACTTGTACTGTCACTGAGTGGTACATCGGGCTGCTGTAAATGCAGTTCCGATGCCTTGACCACTCTGGCGGTGCCTTGCAGTACACCCCCCCCCCCCCCACGAGGGCCTCCATATTGTGATGGCCTTCTGACAATCTGGCACAGCAGCGGGGTGACATCCTGGAGGAGGAGGCGGACCGCAGGGGCTGGAGGACGAGCCCGAGGAGGAGCCAGACGATGGCAGACAGGCTGCGGCGAGGGTCCGACATGCGAGGAGGACCAGGAAGGCACCCATCGTCGCCAGATTCTCCTAGGACGAGGTTGTGTGCATCATCTCAACACTCCCCCCCCCCCCCCCCCACCGATTATCCTTCCCATTCCCCCCCAACCCCCGCCCAACCCCATCACACCACCCCCACGCCGACCACCCTGTTCCTCCCTCCAAGGGTCTGTGTAACGTCATTCCAGGGTGACGGGCCTGTGTTGACACTGTCAGCGGGTCTCTAGACAAAGCAGTAGAATGATGATCACTTGCTGTGAGGAAAGCTTTGGTGCCTGATAAAATCTGACTCCCGTCTTTCTGCTGACAAGGTGTCCACACCCAACCCACAGTGCTGTTAGGGAGGAAGCTCCAGGATTTTGACCCAGCGACAATGAAGGAACGGCGATATATTTATTTTTTTAAATATTTTTATTTAAGGCATTTTCATACATATATATACAAATTATCAGAAGAACGCCATGTGTGGAGATGCCAGCGTTGGACTGGGGTGGGCACAATAAGAAGTCTTACACCAGGTTAAAGTCCAAAGGTTTGTTTGGTATCACTAGCTTTCGGAGCACTGCTCCTTCCTTAGGTGAATGGGCTGCAGGACTTGGAGGAAGTGTATGAGTTGCCTGTTGGACTTTAACCTGATGTTGTAAGACTTCTTACTATCAGAAGAAGAACATATCAACTCAATAAACAACCACAACACTCATGCCCCCTGACACCAACATCCTGCCCTTCCCCATTTTACCCCCCGCTTCCCCCACCTTGCTGACCCCTCAATCCTCTTTTAAAAAATCAGTGAACCCCTCGCAGAGCAAACTTGACATTCTCCAGCCTCAGGAATTCTGACAGGTCGCTCACCCGCACTCCCCGCTTTCGGTGGCTCCAAGTCCCGTCACCCTAACAAAATCGGGACCCTCCCGATCCTCTACCCCGGCAAAGAACCTGCTCATCCTCACCACCATCATATGGCCCCTTTAAACTAGATGAAGCTTAACCTTGCACACGATGAGGACGCATTCACCCCCTGCAAGGCCTAAACTCACATCCTGGCCCCCACCTCCCCTCCCAGCTCCTCCTCCCATTTACGCTTAATATCAACTACCTCTCCATCAATTCATGACAGATATCCAACCCCTTCCTCTCCCCTATTTCCTCCTTCGACAGCAACCTGCCCTGTAACACAAGGGGCAGCAACTGAGGAAAGGAAGGCACCACTCTCCACACAAAATCCAGAACCTGCAGTACCTAAAACCATTCCCCCTGGGCAACTCATACACTTTCTCTAAGTCCTCCAGCTCTGCCGATTTGCCCCCTATAAGCAAGTCTCCAAAGCACACAATCCCCACCTACCCCACCTAAACCTCGCATTCAACCCTACCGGTACAAACCTATGGTTGTCACAGATTGGTGCCCACACTGAGGCACCCTCCAGCTCCAAATGCTGCCTCCGCTGCCCCAACGCCCTTAGGACTGGGCTTGTGGATTACCTGGCCGGTGAGAATAGTAAAGCTGGCAACAACAAAGCCCTCAACTCGTTCCCCAACATGATACCGCCACCACCCGCCCCTAGACCGAGCCCTTCTCCACAGCCCACTTACGCACCATTGCAATATTTGCCGCACATTAATAATTTACCATATTCGGCAACTCCAACTCGCCCCCGTTCATAAAGGCCCGCCGTACCCATAGGGCTTTCCACGCTCAAAACAAACCCAGAGATCAGCCCATTGACTATCCTAAAGAACGACTTGGGAACAAAGATAGGAAGGTTCTGAAACACAAACAGAAACCTAGGCAGCACCGTTATTTTCACTGCCTGCACCCGCCCAGCCAATGACACTAGCAATAGGTCCCACCTCTTAAAATCCAGCTTCATCTCCTCCACCAATCAAGCCAAGTTCAGTTTAGGTAGTTGCGCCCAACTACGCGCAACCTGGATACCCAAATATCTGAAGTTCGTCCTCACCACCCTTAACAGCAAATCTCTAGTCTCCTTTCCTGCCTGCTGGCATTAATTGGGAACACCTCACTCTTATCCATGTTCAATTTATATCCTGAAAACCAGCCAAACTCCCCTAAAATCTCCATAGTACCTCCAATGCTGCCCACTGGGTCCGAGATATATAATAACTGGAAGTCCACATATAGCAAGACCCTTGTTTCTGTGATGTGGAGATGCCGGCGTTGGACTGGGGTGAGCAGAGTAAGAAGTCTTACAACACCAGGTTAAAGTCCAACAAGTTTGTTTCAAACACTAGCTTTCGGAGCACAGTTCCTTCCTCAGGTGAATGAGGAAGGCATTTTCACAATCCCTTCCTCCCGTGTGACACTAGCAAACCTCGCGGCCAGGATATTTATGCCTCTCCAGTTTAGATGCAACCCGTCCTTATACAGGTCACACCTGCCCCGGAAAAGCTCCCAGTGGTCCAGATAATGGAAATCCTCCCTCCTACACCAGCTGTTTAGCCATGTGTTTAGCTGCTCTATCTTCCTATTTCTAGCCTCATTGGCACGTGGCACAGGGAGTAATCCTGAGATTACAACCCTGGAGGTCCTGTCTTTTAACTTTCTGCCTAGCTCCCTGAACTCCTGCTGCAGGACCTCATGCCCCTTCCTGCCTATGTCGTTAGTACCAATATGTACAACAACCTCTGCCTGTTTGCCCTCCCCCTTCAGGATACCGGCTCATCGTTCTGAAACATCCTGGACCCTGGCACCAGGGAGGCAACATACCATCCTGGAGTCTCTTTCACGTCCACAGAAGCACCGATCTGTGCCCCTGACTATACAGTCCCCTATGACTATTGCTCTTCTGCGCTTTGACCCTCCCTGCTGAACATCAGAGCCAAACGTGGTGCCACTACTCTGGCTGCTGCTGTTTTCCCCTCATCGGCTATTCCCCCCAACAGATCCAAAATGGTATATCTGTTCAAGAGGGGGACAACCTCAGGGGATTCCTGCACTGACTGCATGCCCCTTCTGGTGGTCACCCATCTCTCTGCCTGCACCTTGGGTGTGACCACATCTCTCTAACTCCTATCTATGACGCTTTCCGCCACCTGCATGCTCCTAAGTGCATCCAATTGTTGCTCCAACCGAACCACGCGGTCTGTGAGGAGCTGCCATTGGTTACACTTGCTGCAGATGTAGTCGGAAAGCTGGAAGCGTCACAGATCTGCCACAACTCACAGTTGGAGCTCTGCACCCCGCTGAATGACATTTAAGCACTAATTAATTAATTTAAAATAAACACTTGAATTATTGTTAGATTGAGTTACAATTAACTATATGGCCCTGACGCTAGTTGATTTTTACTGCAAAATTAAATGCTAAATACCGATCACCTGCCCTCAGGTTTAGCTACTCCACTATCTAGTTAATCAATGGGATTTGTTTTGCAATATTTTTTTTTCAAATTTAACAGATTCCCAACCAGCCAATCAGGTCACAGCTTTACTGTGATGTCACTTCAGTTTCTCCCCCCCCCCCCACACAATTTGAAAAGGTAATAAAAAATAAAAATAAAAATACAAATCACTTACCTTCCCAGGATGCTCTCTGGTTCTCTCCCTGCAGATTAACAGTTACAGGCCAGAAGACAGAGAACAAAATGGTAGGGAAAAAGCACCTTCTCCCACTCTGCACCGAATTACCTCACTGCACCAAATTACTAAGTTCCAATTCCCACTCTGGATGTGTCTCACTCAGGCTGTGTCTCTTTCACCTGCGCAAAGCTTACTGAGTGCGCTTTCTGTCTGTCTTTTATACAGATCCCAGCTAACCAGGGTGACTCACACTACTTAAGCTTCAAACAGAAGAATACAATGTACACACTTGTGCCACATCTTTGCTTTGTGTTCTGTTCCCTGATTTGTTCTTTTTGGTTGGAGATGCTTCACCAGCAGATGGTGCCTGTGAGCAGTTTTTAAAAATTAAGACTTGGACAACAGGGCTTAAACAACCCAAAGCCAGGACAGGACATCGACCCAGGCTCCTTCTAGCTCCCTGCTGTCAGCAGCTCCATTCTTTCCTTGTGACCCTTGAACCATCATTAATAACACTGGAATTAAGTACATGAAGAAGACTTTAATAAGATGCAAAGGGGATTTAACATACTGGTAACAGGGCTAAGGAACTTCAGTTGCATGGGAATAAATGGAAGCTGGATTTTTTTTCTCCCTTACAACAGAGACTCAATGGAGTTTGATAGGGGGTGTGGGATGTAGTCAGAGTAAGCGTGGTAGCATGGCCCCTTGAAGGGGCGCGCCGTTACGATCCACGTGGCCGGCCCGGGGTCCTATCACAAGAGGGCATGCAAATCCTGACCAATGGGGAAAAAGCACAGGGTCCCTGGAGTGGGGTCCTGGGCAGTGTGGACCCAGGAGCCAGAGGGTGAAGACCTGCTTAGCGATGTTGTGCCTGTGTATAGTTTGCCTTTACTTGATACCAATAAAGCCTTGTTCCATTATACTGGAAGTCTCCCTGAGCCACCACATTGGCGACGAGTGTAAACCAGATCGACCACAAGTCTACAGTAGTTCCGAAAACAGGGAAGGAAGGGAGAAGCCTCCAAAATGAACAGAGAAATCGGAAAGCGATGACAGTTTCATAAAACAGTGAGTAAAGTGCCCACGATTGAGAAGCTTGATCCATTCGACGGAAAGCTGAAGGCTGGAGCCAGTATATTGAGCAGCTCCATTACTTCTTTTCAGTAAATGAAATAACAGGGGAGGATAAACAGAAGGTTATTCTATTAACAGTTTGTGGGCCACCACCCGACAACCTCATAAGAACTAGGAGCAGGAGTAGGCCATCTGGCCCCTCGAGCCTGCTCCGCCATTTAATGAGATCATGGCTGATCTTTGTGGACTCAGCTCCACTCTCCGGCCCGTACACCTAATCCCCGAATCCCTTCATTCTTTAGAAGGGCATCTATCTTTTTCTTAAAAACGTTTAAAGAAGGAGCCTCAACTGCTTCACTGGGCAAGGAATTCCAGAGACTCACAACCCTTTGGGTGAAGAAGTTCCTCCTACACTCCGTCCTAAATCTACCTCCCCTTATTTTGAGGCTATGCCCCCTAGTTCTGCTTTCCCCGACCAGTGGAAACAACCTGCCCGCATCTATCCTATCTATTCCCTTCATAATTTTATATATCTCAATAAGATCCCCCCGCATCCTTCTAAACTCCAATGAGTACAGTCCCAGTCTACTCAACCTCTCGTCATAATCTAATCCCCTCAACTCTGGGATCAACCTAGTGAATGTCCTCTGCACTCCCTCCAGTGCCAATATGTCCTTTCTCAGGTAAGGAGACCAAAACTGAACACAATACTCCAGATGCGGCCTCACCAACACCCTATACAATTGCAGCATAATCTCACTAGTCTTGAACTCCATCCCTCTAGCAATGAAAGACAAAACTCAATTAGCCTTCTTAATCACCTGTTGCACCTGCATACCAACTTTTTGCGACTCGTGCACCAGCACACCCAGGTCCCTCTGCACAGCAGCATGTTTTAACATCTTACCGTTTAAATAATAATCCATTCTGCTGTTATTCCTCCCAAAATGGATAGCCTCACACTTGGAAACATTGAATTCCATCTGCCAGACCCTAGCCCATTCACCTAACCTATCCAAACCCTTCTGCAGACTTCCGGTATCCTCTGCCCTTTTTGCTTTACCACTCATCTTAGTGTCGTCTGCAAACTTTGACACATTGCACTTGGTCCCCAACTCCAAATCGTCTATGTAAATTGTGAACAACTGCGGGCCCAACACTGATCCTTGAGGGACCCCACTAGTTACAGGTTGCCAACCAGAGAAACACCCATTTATCCCCACTTTCTGCTTTCTGTTAGTTAACCAATCCTCTACCCATGCTACCACTTTACCCTCAATGCCATGCATCTTTAGTTTATGCAGCAACCTTTTGTGTGGCACCTTGTCAAAAGCTTTCTGGAAATCCAGATATACCACATCCATTGGCTCCCCGTTATCTACTGCACTGGTAACGTCCTCAAAAAATTCTACCAAATTAGTCAGACACGACCTACCCTTTGTGAACCCATGCTGCGTCTGCGCAATGGGACAATTTCCCTCCAGGTGTCCCGCTATTTCCTCCTTAATGATAGATTCCAGCATTTTCCCTACAACCGAAGTTAAGCTTACCGGCCTATAATTACCCGCTTTCTGCCGACCTCCTTTTTTAAACAGTGGTGTCACGTTTGCTACTTTCCAATCCTCTGGGACCACCCCAGAGTCTAGTGAATTTGGATAAATTATCACTAGTGCGTTTACAATTTCCCTAGCCATCTCTTTTAATACTCTGGGATGCATCCCATCAGGGCCAGGAGACTTGTCTACCTTTAGCCCCATTAGCTTGCCCAATACTGCCTCCTTAGTGATTACAATCATCTCAAGGTCCTCACCTATCATATCCTTATTTCCATCAGTCATTGGCATGTTATTTGTGTCCTCCACTGTGAAGACTGACCCAAAAAACCTGTTCAGCTCCTCAGCCATTTCCCCGTCTCCTATTATTAAATCTCCCTTCTCATCTTCCAAAGGACCAATATTTATCTTAGCCACTCTTTTTTGTCTTATATATTTGTAGAAGCTTTTACTATCTGCCTTTATGTTCTGAGACAGTTTACTTTCATAGTCTACCTTACTCTTCTTTATGGCTTTTGTAGTAGCTTTCTGTTGTCCCCTAAAGACTTCCCAGTCCTCTAGTCTCCCACTAATTTTTGCCACTTTGTATGTTTTTTCCTTCAATTTGATACTCTCCCTCACCTCCTTAGATATCCACGGTCGATTTTTCCCCTTTCTACCGTCTTTCTTTTTTGTCGGTATGAACCTTTTCTGAACACTGTGAAAGATCGCTCGGAAGGTTCTCCACTGTTCCTCAACTGCTTCACCATGAAGTCTTTGCTCCCAGTCTACCTTAGCTAGTTCTTCTCTCATCCCATTGTAATCGCCTTTGTTTAAGCACAAAACCCTAGTGTTTGATTTTACCTTGTCATCCTCCAACTGTATTTTAAATTCCACCATATTGTGGTCGCTCCTTCCAAGAGGATCCCAAACTATGAGATCATTAATCAATCCTGCCTCATTACACAGGACCAGATCTAGGACCGCTAGTTCCCTTGTAGGTTCCATTACATACTGTTCCAGGAAATTATCCCGGGCACATTCTATAAACTCCTCCTCAAGGCTGCCTTTACCAACCTGGTTAAACCAATCGATATGCAGATTAAAATCTCCCATGATAACCGCTGTACCATTTCTACATGCATCCGTTATTTCTTTGCTTATTGCCTGCCCTACCATCCTGTTACTATTTGGTAGCCTATAGACTACTCCTATCAGTGACCTTTTCGCTTTACTATTCCTGATTTCCACCCAAATTGATTCAACCTTGTCCTCCATAGCACCAATATCATCCCTTACTATTGCCCGGATGCCATCCTTAAACAACAAAGCTACACCACAGCCCTTACCATCCATTCTATCCTTTCGTATAGTCTGATACCATAAGACATAGGAGTGGAAGTAAGGCCATTCGGCCCATCGAGTCCACTCCACCATTCAATCATGGCTGATTTCAACTCCATTTACCCGCTCTCTCTCCATAGCCCTTAATTCCTCGAGAAATCAAGAATTTATCAACTTCTGTCTTAAAGACACTCAACGTCCACCGCCCTCTGTGGCAATGAATTCCACATACCCACCACGCTCTGGCTGAAGAAATTTCTCCTCATCTCTGTTCTAAAGTGACTCCCTTTTATTCTAAGGCTGTGCCCCCGGGTCCTAGTCTCCCCTGCTAATGGAAACAACTTCCCTACATCCACCCTATCTAAGCCATTCATTATCTTGTAAGTTTCTATTAGATCTCCCCTCAACCTCCTAAACTCCAATGAATATAATCCCAGGATCCTCAGACGTTCATCGTATGTTAGGCCTACCATTCCTGGGATCATCCGTGTGAATCTCCGCTGGACCCGCTCCAGTGCCAGTATGTCCTTCCTGAGGTGTGGGGCCCAAAATTGCTCACAGTATTCTAAATGGGGCCTAACTAATGCTTTATAAAGCTTCAGAAGTACATCCCTGCTTTTATATTCCAAGCCTCTTGAGATGAATGACAACATTGCATTTGCTTTCTTAATTACGGACTCAACCTGCAAGTTTACCTTTAGAGAATCCTGGACTAGGACTCCCAAGTCCCTTTGCACTTCAGCATTATGAATTTTGTCACCGTTTAGAAAATAGTCCACGCCTCTATTCTTTTTTCCAAAGTGCAAGACCTCGCACTTGCCCACGTTGAATTTCATCAGCCATTTCTTGGACCACTCTCCTAAACTGTCTAAATCTTTCTGAAGCCTCCCCACCTCCTCCATACTACCTGCCCCTCCACCTATCTTCGTATCATCGGCAAACTTAGCCAGAATGCCCTCAATCCCGTTATCTAGATCGTTAATATATAAAGAGAACAGCTGTGGTCCCAACACTGAACCCTGCGGGACACCACTCGTCACCGGTTGCCATTCCGAAAAAGAACCTTTTATCCCAACTCTCTGCCTTCTGCCTGACAGCCAATCGTCAATCCATGTTAGTACCTTGCCTCGAATACCATGGGCCCTTACTTTACTCAGCAGTCTCCCATGAGGCACCTTGGATATTTAACTCCCAGTCGTGACCATCTTTTAACCATGTTTCAGAAATGGCCACTAAATCATCGTCATTCACGATGATTTGCGCCATCAACTCATTTACCTTATTTCGTATACTACGAGCATTCAGGTAAAGTACACTTATGCTGTTTTTTATGTCTTTGTTATGAATCCTAACACCTTGATCAGTAACTTTTCGCAATTTATTTTTCCTCTTACCCTTTCTCCTAATTTTCCTTGTCTTTGAACCCATATCTCTACATAATAACCTGTCACGTAACCTGCTGCCTTGATCTCCATTAACCATTATACTGTCCATAGCTTTACACTTCCCTTCCCCCCAACTTGCTAGTCATATCAGTAATTTCATGTCCCCAGACGCTTCCGACACAAAGTTATTTAACCAGTTGGTGATGCTGATCAGGGAGCATTTCAACTCCAGCACCTCGATCATATTACAGCGATACAAGTTTAATTCAGCTGCCAGGGACCCAGGAGAGACAATCTCCGCCTTCGTTGCCAGACTCTGCCAAATGGCCGAGCATTGTGAGTTTGGCACAGCGTGCACAACCGTTTAGTACGCGGTATTAACAATATAAGGTTGAAACAAAGAATATGTTAGACAGGGCGATCAAAATTGCTCAGGCAACCGAGTGCGGAGAGAGGGGCATGTCAGAGCTTCAAAGCATTAAGAAGGTCAAGTGAACCAGCTGTGGGGAGGTATGGCTGCAAGACACGCAGCCAAGGCGAGAGACACAGAGGAAGTTTGCAGATGACTGTACACTGTTCAGCACCATTCGAGACTCCTCAGATAATGAAGCAGTCCATGTCCAATGCAGCAAGACCTGGACAATATCCAGGCTTGGGATGATAAGTGGCAAGTTACATTCGTGCTACACAAGTGCCAGGAAATGACCATTTCCTACAAGCGAGGATCTAACCATCGTCCCTTGACATTCAATGGCATTGCCATTGCTGAAGCCCCCACAATTAACATCCTGGGGGATTCCATAGATCAGAAACTGAACCGGACCCAGCCATATTAATACTGTGGCTAGGAATCCATGGCGAGTAACTCACCTCCTGACCCCCCACAAAGCCTGTTCACAATCCACAAGGCACAAGTCAGGAGTGCAATGGAACACTCTCCACTTGCCTGGATGAGTGCAACACACAAGAAGCTCAACATCATCCAGGACAAAGCAGCAGCTTGACTGCTCCCCCTTCCACAAACATTCAAACCCTCCACCACCGACGCACAGTGGCAGCTGTGTGTACCATCAACAAGATGCACTGCAGTAACTCACCAAGGTTCCTTAGACAACACCTTCCAAACCCATGACTGACACCATCTAGAAGGACAAGAGCAGCAGATACCTGGGAACACCAACACCTGAAGTTCACCTCCAAGTCACTCACCACGCTGAATTGGAAATATAACGTTGGTCGCAGTTGGGAAGGGATCAATGGCGGAGGACATCTGAGGGAAGGAGCAGGCTGTGTGCTGGTTAAAAAAGGGGTATGGCTGATTGGCAGGGGAAAGAGCAGGGAGCCCCCTGACCAGGCTGGTCAAGTGGAACATAAGGGGGCTGAATGGGCCGGTTAAATGATCGTGTGTGTTCACGCACCTGAGGAGTTTGAAGGCGGACTTGGCATTTTTGCAGAAGATGCATCTGAAGTTGGGGGATCAGACGAGGCTGAGAGAAGGATTGGTGGGGCAGGTGTTTCATTTGGGGCTGGATATGAAGATGAGGGGGGTAGCGATGCTGGTCAATAAGAGGGTTGCATTTGAGGTGGGGAGAAATGAAACCGATCTGGGGGTAGGTATGTGATGGTCAGTGGGAAGTTGGAAGGGATGCCGGTGGTTCTGGTAAACGTTTATGCCCCGAATTGGGATGATGTGGATTTTATGAGGTGTGTTGGGGAAAATTCTAGACCTGGACCCACGTCAGTTGATTATGGCGGGTGATTTCAATACGATCATAGATCCGAGCTTGGACCGGTCGAGTCCCAAGTCGTCAAGGATGTCAGCAGTGGCGAGAGAGCTTAGGAAGTTTATGGAGCGCATGGGGAGGGTGGACCCATGGAGGTTTGGGAGGCCGAGGGCGAAGGAGTTTTCATACTTCTCCCATGTGCATCAAGTGAATTCCCGGATTGTTTTTTCCGAGATGGACACGGCGCTGCATGCAGAGGTGGCTGACTCGGAGTATTCAGCGATTGTGGTTTTTGACCAGGCGCCACATTGGGTGGATTTGCGGGTGGCTCAGAGGGAGGCCCCAACAGCCGCAGTCGAGGCTAGAAGTGGGGTTGCTGGCAGATGAGGAGGTATGTGAGCGGTGAGGGCTGTCATTCAGGCCATGGGGAGTTGAATGACATGGGGAGGTCAAAGATCCATTGAGATCCAAAAAGATGAGGTGTTGGGCGTCGTGAAAAATATTGAGGTAGATAAGTCCTCAGGGCCTGATGGGATGTACCCCAGAATACTGAAGGAGGCTAGAGAGGAAATAAATCTTTGGATCCTCTCTGTCTTCAGGTGATGTCCCGGAGGACTGGAGAATAGCCAATGTTGTTCCTTTGTTTAAGAAGGGTAGCAAGGATAATCCAGGAAACTACAGGCTGGTGAGCTTACGTCAGTGGGAGGGAAATTACTGGAGAGAATTCTTCGAGACAGGATCTACTCCCATTTGGAAGCAAATGGTCATATCAGCGAGAGGCAGCACGGTTTTGTGAAAGGGAGGTGATGTCTCACTAACTTGATAGAGTTTTTCGAAGAGGTCAGCACGGTAGCATAGTGGTTAGCACAATTGTTTCACAGCTCCAGGGTCCCAGGTTCGATTCCCGGCTTGGGTCACTGCCTGTGCGGAGTCTGCACATTCTCCCCGTGTGTGCGTGGGTTTCCTCCGGGTGCTCCGGTTTCCTCCCACAGTCCAGGTTAGGTGGATTAGCCATACTAAATTGTTCAGACGGGTACCAATATCCTGGGGGGGGGGAAAATTTGCTAATGCCCTTCGGGAGGGTTTAAACTAGTTCAGCAGTGGATTGGGAACCTGAATACAGGATACAGGAGGTTGAGAGTAGTGAGGTCATGAGTAAGGTTTCAAAGTTTCAGGAGTGTACCGGCCGGCAGGATGGTGGTTTACAGTGTGTCTTCTTCAATGCCAGGAGCATCCAGAATAAGGTGGGTGAACCTGCGGCATGGGTTGGTACCTGGGACTTCGATGTTGTGGCCATTTCGGTGACACGGATAGAGCAGGGACAGGAATGGTTGTTGCAGGTGCCAGGATTTAGATATTTCAGTAAGCTCAGGGAAGGTGGTAAAAGAGGGGGAGGGGTGGCATTGTTAGTCAAGGACAGTATTACCGTGGCAGAAAGGACATTTGATGAGGACTTGTCTACTGAGGTAGAATGGGCTGAGGTTAGAAACAGGAAAGAAGAGGTCACCCTGTTAGGGGTTTTCTATAGGCCTCTGAAAAGTTCCAGAGATGTAGAGGAAAGGATTGCAAAGATGATTCTGGATAGGACCAAAGCAACAGGGTAGTTGTTATGGGGGACTTTAACTTTCCAAATATTGACTGGAAACGCTTTGGTTCGAGTACTTTAGATGGGTCTGTTTTTGCCGAATGAGTGCAGGAGGGTTTCCTGACACAGTATGTAGATAGGCCAACGAGAGGCGAGGCCATATTGGATTTGGTACTGGGTAATCATAGAATTTTATCATAGAATTTACAGTGCAGAAGGAGGCCATTCGGCCCATCGAGTCTGCACCGGCTCTTGGAAAGAGCACCCTACCCAAGGTCAACACCTCCACCCTATCCCCATAACCCAGTAACCCCACCCAACACGAAGGGCAATTTTGGACACTAAGGGCAATTTATCATGGCCAATCCATCTTTGGATTGCACATCTTTGGACTGTGGGAGGAAACCGGAGGACCCGGAGGAAACCCACGCACACACGGGGAGGATGTGCAGACTCCGCACAGACAGTGACCCAAGCCGGAATCGAACCTGGGACCCTGGAGCTGTGAAGCAATTGTGCTAACCACCATGCTACCGTGCTGCCCGTTAAAGCCAGGGGTAAAAACCAGGACAGGTGCTAGATTTGGAGGTAGGTGAGCACTTTGGTGATAGTGACCACAATTCGATTACGTTTACTTTAGTGATGGAAAGGGATAGGTATATACCGCAGGGCAAGAGTTATATATTGGGGAAAGGCAATTATGATGCGATGAGGCAAGACATAGGATGCATCGGATGGTGAGGAAAACTGCAGGGGTTGGGCACAATGGAAATGTGGAGCTTATTCAAGGAACAGCGAGATAAGTATGTACCTGTCAGGGAGGGAGGAAGTGATCGAGCGAGGGAACCGTGGTTTACTAAAGCAGTCAAAACACTTGTCAAGAGGAAGAAGGAGGCTTATGTAAAGATGAGACATGAGGGTTCAGTTAGGGCACTCGAGAGTTACAAGTTAGCTAGGAAGGACCTAAAGAGAGACCTAAGAAGAGCCAGGAGGGGACATGAGAAGTCTTTGGCAGGTAGGATCAAGGATAACCCTAAAGCTTTCTATAGATATGTCAGGAATAAAAGAATGACTCGGGTAAGAGTAGGGCCAGTCAAGGACAGTAGTGGGAAGTTGTGTGTGGAGTCCGAGGAGATAGGAGAGGTGCTAAATGAATATTTTTTGTCAGTATTCACACAGGAAAAAGACAATGTTGCCGAGGAGAATACTGAGATTCAGGCTACTAGACTAGAAGGGCTTGAGGTTCATAAGGAGGAGGTGTTAGCAATTCTGGAAAGTGTGAAAATAGATAAGTCCCCTGGGCCGGATGGGATTTATCCTAGGATTCTCTGGGAAGCTAGGGAGGAGATTGCTGAGCCTTTGGCTTTGATCTTTAAGTCACCTTTGTCTACAGGAATAGTGCCAGAAGACTGGAGGATAGCAAATGTTGTCCCCTTGTTCAAGAAGGGGAGTAGAGACAACCCTCTATGGACCAGTGAGCCTTACTTCTGTTGTGGGCAAAGACTTGGAAAGGTTTATAAGAGATAGGATGTATAATCATCTGGATAGGAATAATTTGATTAGAGATAGTCAACACGGTTTTGTGAAGGGTAGGTCGTGCCTCACAAACCTTATTGAGTTCTTTGAGAAGGTGACCAAACAGGTGGATGAGGGAAAGCAATTGATGTGGTGTATATGGATTTCAGTAAAGCGTTTGATAAAGTTCCCCATGGTAGGCTACTGCAGAAAACTGGAGGCATGGGATTCAGGGTGATTTAGCAATTTGGATCAGAAATTGGTTAGCTGGAAGATGACAAAAGGGTGGTGGTTGATGGGAAATGTTCAGACTGGAGTCCAGTTACTAGTGGTGTACCACAAGGATCTGTTTTGGGACCACTGCTGTTTGTCATTCTTATAAATGACATGGAGGAGGGCGTAGAAGGATGGGTGAGTAAATTTGCAGATTACACTAAAGTCGGTGGAGTTGTGGACAGTGTGGAAGGATGTTACAAGTTACAGAGGGACATAGATAAGCTGCAGCGCTGGGCTGAGAGGTGGCAAATGGAGTTTAATGCAGAAAGGGTGAGGTGATTCATTTTGGAAGGAATAACAGGAAGACAGAGTACTGGGCTAATGGTAAGATTCTTGGTCGTGTGGATGAGCAGAAAGATCTTGGTGTCCATGTACATAGATCCCTGAAAGCTGCCCCCCAGGTTGAGAGGGTTGTTAAGAAGGTGTACGGTGTGTTAGCTTTTATTGGTAGAGGGATTGAGTTTCCGAGCAACGAGGTCATGTTGCAGCTGTACAAAACTCTGGTGCGGCCGCATTTGGAGTATTGCGTGCAATTCTGGTCGCCGCATTATAGGAAGGATGTGGAAGCATTGGAAAGGGTCCAGAGGAGATTTACCTGAATGTTGCCTGGTATGGAGGGAAGATCTTATGAGGGAAGGCTGAGGGACTTGAGGCTGTTTTCGTTAGAGAGAAGAAGGTTAAGAGGTGACTTAATTGAGGCACACAAAATGATCAAAGGATTAGATAGGGTGGACAGTGAGAGCCTTTTTCCTCGGATGGTGATGTCTAGCACGGGGGGACATAGCTTTAAATTGAGGGGAGATAGATAAAGGACAGTTGTCAGAGGTAGATTCTTTACTCAGAGAGTAGTAAGGGCGTGGAATGCCCTGCCTGCAACAGTAGTGGACTCGCCAACACTAAGGGCATTCAAATGGTCATTGGATAGACATATGGACGGTAAGGGAATAGTGTAAATGGGCTTTAGAGTGGTTTCACACGTTGGCTCACATCGAGGGCCGAAGGGCCCGTACTGCGCTGTAATGTTCTATGTTCTAAAATTGCCCTTAGTGTTGGGTGGGGTTACTGGGTTATGGGGATCGGGTGGAGGTGTGGGCTTGGGTAGGGATGCTCTTTCCAAGAGCCAGTGCAGACTCGATGGGCCGAATGGCCTCCTTCTGCACTGTAAATTCTACGGAAAAAGGTCACAAAGATGATTGATGCAGGTAGGGCAGTGGATGTTGTCTATATGGACTTCAGTAAGGCCTTTGACAAGGTCCCTCATGGCAGACTGGTACAAAAGGTGAGGTCACACGGAATCAGGGGTGAGCTGGCAAGATGGATACAGAACTGGCTACATGATAGAAGGCAGAGAGTAGCAATGGAAGGGTCCTTTTCTGGTTGGAGGGCTGTGATGAGTGGTGTTCCGCAGGGATCAGTGCTGGGACTTTTGCTGTTCGTAGTATATATAAATGATTTGGAGGAAAATGTAACTGGTCTGATTAGTAAGGTTGCAAATGACACAAAGGTTGGTGGAATTACAGATAGCGATGAGGACTGTCAGAGGATACAGCAGAATTTAGATCGTTTGGAGACTTGGGCGGAGAGATGGCAGATGGAGTTTAATCCGGACAAATGTGAGGTATTGCATTTTGGAAGGTCTAATGCAGGTAGGGAATATACAGTGAATGGTAGAACCCTCAAGAGTATTGACAGTCCGAGAGATCTGGGTGTACAGATCCACAGGTCACTGAAAGGGGCAACTCCGGTGGAGAAGGTAGTCAAGAAGGCATACGGCATGCTTGCCGTCATTGGCCAGGGCATTGAGTATAAGAATTGGCAAGTCATGTTGCAACTGTATAGAACCTTAGTTAGGCCACACTTGGAGTATAGTGTTCAATTCTGGTCACCGCACTACCAGAAGGATGTGGAGGCTTTAGAGAGGGTGCAGAAGAGATTTACTAGGATGTTGCCTGGTATGGAGGGCATTAGCTAAGAGGAGCGGTTGAATAAACTCGGTTTGTTCTCACTGGAACGACGGAGGTTGACTGGCGACTTGATAGAGGTCTACAAAATTATGAGGGGCATAGACTGAGTGGATAGTCAGAGGCTTTTTCCCAGGGTAGAGGGGTCAATTACTAGGGGGCATAGGTTTAAGGTGCGAGGGGCAAGGTTTAGAGGAGATGTACGAGGCAAGTTTTTTACATAGAGGGTAGTGGGTGCCTGGAACTCGCTACCGGAGGAGGTGGTGGAAGCAGGGCGATAGTGACGTTTAAGGGGCATCTTGACAAATACATGAATAGGATGGGAATAGAGGGATACGGACCCAGGAAGTGTAGACGATTTTAGTTTAGACGGGCAGCATGGTCGGCACAGGCTTGGAGGGCCGAAGGGCCTGTTCCTGTGCTGTACTTTTTTTTGTTCTTTGTCGAATTCTGTGCCAAAAGGAGAAGTTGAGATGATGACGATAGATGTATTTGAGCAGAAGTTGAGTAAACATGTAAGAGAGAATGGAAGTATATGTTGATGGAGTGAGATAAGAAAGGGTAGGGACGGCTCATGTGCAACACAAACCACCAGCTTGATCCTGTTTCTGTGATCAGTATCAGAAACCCTCCTGGGTCATTGGCTAAGATTCGTGCAGGCCCAGAACACCTCTTTTGGTTCTTGATGTACGGTACGAGACTGAGGATAATTTACAGATGCAGGAATCGTCGTGGACGGGACGGAAAATTTGACGGACCAGCAAAAGGTGAGTTGGTTTCAGGCAGGAATTTTGTCCAGAAAATCCCACCCCGAGATTCAATTTGGCAACAGAGGTAGAGGCCTTTAATGAAGGTTAAGGGAGTTAGACAAGTAACACAAAGAATACTTTTATTTATAATACGTACTATGTACAAAGGGAACTGGTTGTCACACGAAGAGTTTCTTGGTCTTGCAGCTCCTTTCTTCGAAACCCACTTCTGGTCCACAAATCCATTCACCAGTGGAGTATAGTCTTCCTCCAGCACTCCTGCACCCTTTTCCTTCAAAACATCCACTCGGCAACCGGGGAAAAGGACTGAAAAGACCGCCTCGAGCGGGAGCTGCCAATTGTACGACCACTCATTCCATGGCTGCCACCGGAAGTTGCTGGATGTGTTACTTACTATCACTGTTTTGACCCCGTTGGAGGCCATGACTGTACTCTATATGATTCCCCCCATCTCAGAATATGAACTCCCCCGGTAATTGGGGGTGGGGTTTCCCCTTAGGGAAATCTACTCAGTATAAAAACCCTGACCTGGGTACAAGACAGGGAGGGTGGCCCTTCAGGGAAAGAAGTTATAGTTTTTGTTATTTTGTGTATACCATAATAAATCTGTTCTTCATTTCTCCCTGACCGTGCGTTCCTGTTGTCTTGCCCATCTGGGTTCTACAACTGTGATGCACATCCTGAATATACAGTCATATTTTAGAACCTCTCACCTTCCAGTGCCTGCTCGGTTTGGAGGGTTGAACATGCCAGAAGCTGTGCTCACGCCATTGTCATGTGAGAGTACCTTTAAGGAATGGGTGTTTATAAATGGGTGTGTATATAAATATCTGTAGTGAGAGTACCTTTAAGAAATGGGTGTTTACTACTGCAGTGATGTCAGAGAGTGGGTGGAGCTGGGCTGTCTGTCAGCTTTTTACTTTCATTTTAGGCTGTTTGCTGCAGGGTGTGGTTTAGTTTCGTTTTCAGTGTTGGAGCTGAAGCCAGACCAAGGAGCTGTACTGCTGTTCTCTCTGCCATCAAAAGACTATCTCTTGATCATTTGGTGAATTCAGAATTATAAATGATTTCAGTAGTGACTTTAACCTGATGTGCTTCTGATAAAGATTTTGTTTTTAAGTCGTATGGATGTTAAAAAGGAAAGCTTAAAGGTTTACTTAGTGTTGTAGTCTTTGGGTGTTGTATTTGAATTGATGGTTGCTAAGATGTTCACTGTATGTTTTAAAAAGGTTAACTTGAGTTCATAGAATAAACATAGTTTTGCTTTAAAAAACACTTTTCCATTTCTGCTGTACCACACCTGTCGAGTGGGCCGTGTGCTCCCCATACCACAATCTAGTCAAAGTTGTGGGTCAGGTGAACTCCATGATACACTTTGGGGTTCTCTAAACCCTGGCCCATAACACCATTAATATAACATTGTCTCATAAATTTAATTTGACAGGAAGCTGCCTTTCTCTTCCCCATAACCCCTAAAAGTCCCACTTCTCTTTTTTGCTTACAGATCAGAGTGTTATGTTGAAATAGTCACCCAATCGAGCTAACACGATTTAGGAATCTGCAATATGGCATTCAGTGCTTTGTTGGTGGGTCTTTTGTTTCTGTTCCAGCATGTTACAGGTAAGGATTAATACTTTATAATAATCTGCAACATATTCCAAGGTGGATTGGTCATGTTAATATTGTTCCTGAATGTCCAAAGATGTTGATTGATTAATTTATTGTCACATGTAGCGAAGTACAGTGAAAAGTATTTTTCTGCAGCCAAGGGAATGTACACAGTACGTACATAGTAGACAAAAGAATAATTGACAGAGAACATTGACAAATGGTACATTAGCAAATAGTGATTAGTTACAGTGTGGAACAAGGGCCAAACAAAGCAAATACATCAGCAAGAGCAGCATAGGGCATCATGAATAGTGTTCTTACAGGGAACAGGTCAGTCCAAGGGAGAGTCGATGGGTCTAGTAGCTGTGGGGATGAAGCTTTTCCTATGTCTGGATGTGCGAGTCTTCAGACTTCTGTACCTTCTGCCTGAAGGAAGAGTCTGGAAGAGGGCAAAGCCTGGGTGTGAGGGGTCTCTGACAATGCTGTCTGCCTTCCTGAGGCAGTGTGAGGTGTAGACAGAATCAATGGGAGGGTGGTAAGCTTATTTGATGGGCTGGGCTGAGTTCACCACACTCTGTAAATTAGGTGGGGCGCTGGGAGTGGGTTTAGGTAGGCTGCTCTTTCAGGGGGTCGATGCAGACTTGATGGGCTGAATGGCCACTGTCTGCACTGTAGGGTTCTATGGATTGTATGGATCTGGAGATACCAGTTTATATCTTTATCTCAAAAGATAGACATAAAAATTTAAAGTATCAATTCCCATTAGCACTGTTATTTTGAGGATGTTTAATGATGGCTCAGACGAGCTTCGCATCATTATAAAGTGTGGAGAAGTGTAGTGGGTGACTCTCACACACAGATTGGGACCTCCGAGCCTCTAGCAAATCCAGTCACTCAGTAAAATTACTGACCGCTCCCATTCCATCATTGTCCCATAAGGAATGGTGAAGTGGGGGGGTGCAGGGGAAAGCTTGTCAGAACTGTGTGATAAGGAGGTGGGAGAGACTGTGATGGGGGGGTGCAGTCAGAGTGTGTGAATGGGGGTCAGACTGTGATCGGTGAAGGGGTCAGATTGTGATGGGGTCAGGGTATGTGATTGGGGGGGGTGTTGGTCTGTGTAATGGGGAAGGGGTCAGAGTGTGTGATAGGGACTCAGACTGTGATATGGGTGTAGTACTGTGTGGTCGGGTGACTCAGACTATCTAATTGATGGTCAGACTGAGTAATGTGGGTCAGAGTGTGTGTTTGGAGGAGTCAGAGTGTGTGATGTGGGTCAGCATGTCAGTGATGGGGTAAGACTTTGTGTTTGAGGGGTCAGATGATATGATTGGGGGGAGGGGTCTGAAGAAGGTTTCTGCCTCCAAATTCGGCTTTTGTCTGGTTTGGGAGTTTTCGTTTTTAGTTGAGCTCTGGTGCAGCTCAGTGAGGGGAGTGTTTCTGCAGTGCCTTTTCAGGGTGGATGGTGTGTGTTAGATTCCACATCAGTCAATCTATGACAGCATCTTTTCAGAGCTCCATGTAACTGTTCCTGTACCAGCCTCCCCGAACAGGCGCCGGAATGTGGCGACTAGGGGCTTTTCACAGTAACTTCATTTGAAGCCTACTTGTGACAATAAGCGATTTTCATTTCATTATAGTTTAACAGCTTAACCTTTTGGACATGAGGCTTCAAACACAAAATACCTATCTAATAGTTAGATACGCTGATTAGAAACTTGCTCACCACAAAAACAAAAGAAAGACTTGCATTTATACAAATGAAATGAAATGAAATGAAAATCGCTTATTATCACAAGTAGGCTTCAAATGAAGTTACTGTGAAAAGCTCCTAGTGCCTTTCACAATGTCAGGACATTCAAAAACCGTTACAGTCAATGAAGTACTTTCAAAATGTGGTTCCTGTTGTAATGCAAGAAAGTCGGCAGTCTATTTATATACAATGGGTGTGGTCTACCGGCTGCGTTACACTAGAGCGAGAGCGCAACGCGGCCGGTAGATCCCAGGAGAGGCTTCCAGGCAATCTTTATGCCTCACAGGAAGTACCCAAGTTTCGTGAGGCATCGGAATCTCGCCCAAAAGGACGTGATCAAACGGCGCGACCCTAGGTAGGTTTTAAACCTAGTTAGGCGAGCTTACCCGGGATCCACGAGCCTCCCGAGATGTACCAGTCTCGCAGGGAGGCTGCAGCCGGGTGCCATTCAATACTGGTCCACGTAAACGTGGACCAGGCAGAATGGCATCCGGGGGGGGGGGGGATTCCTGGTCCATTGGAGACACCTGGGTAGCCAGGGATTGTGCAGGGTGGCTCTGTGGCCCTTCTCCTGGAATGCGGACACTTTGGCACTGCCCAGCTGGCACCTTGTCACTGCCAACCTGGCACTGCCAAGGTGCCCAGGTTGCGGTGCAAGGGTGCCTGGGTACAAGGTGGCACTGTCAAGGGTCAGGGCCCAAGGGAGAGCCATGCCAATGAAAGGTGAGTGGAGGGGGTTATGATGGGTAGTGGGGGGGTTGCAGGCAAGGTACGAAGGGGCCTCTGGGAGGTTCGGGGGGCTGATGGGTGGGGGTTCTGGAGGGGGCCCCCAGAGCCCCCATAGCGGGGTGGCCTGATCTTGGGGGGTTTAATCCCCATGTGTATAGATGGATGGCATTGCCCATATGTGGGGGATTTGAGAGTCCTGCAAGCTCGCGTAGAGATCGGGGCACCTGGGGCAGCACGGTGGCGCAGTGGTTAGCACTGCTGCCTCACAGCGCCGAGGACCCGGGTTCGATCCCAGATCTGGGTCACTGTCTGTGTGGAGTTTGTACATTCTCCCCGTGTCTGCATGGGTCTCACCCCCACAACCCAAAGATGTGCAGGTTAGGTGGATTGGCCGCGTTACATTGCCCCTTAATTGGAAAATAAAAAGAATTGGGCACTTGAAATTTTTTTTTAAAGAGATCGGGGCACCCATTCAAAATGGCGGCCTGATCTCTGAGTTCAGCTCCCCGGTGCTAAACCGGAAAGAAACTCCCCAGGGCCCAAAAATGTGACTTTGGGCAGGATTTAAGTAAATAGGAACAAAGTCTCAGAGTGATCACGGTTAGCCGTGTGTTTCCTGGTGCTCACAGCACCGAGAAATACAGCTTTATAAAACGGCACTCGCATTTGATAGAGGGCCTCAGTGGGGAACGTGCAGCCGAGGCCGGAGAGATCCACGTTTTGTGCACTGTGTTACGTGCTAGTGCGTTGCAATGATAGGGGCTAGGGCAAGTATCTGTGATGCGCTATCAATTACGATGAGACGAGAGTAGGATGTAATCGAGGCTTTATTACACTGAGATGTGTGGCCTCCTACAGCAGCTGACGAAATGGCTGCTGTTTGGAGAGCACACACATTTATACTCCACCTCCTGGGCGGAGCCAGCAGGCAGGGATCTACCCCCGTACCTGTAGTACAGGGGCCTTACCGTAAAACCCATATATATACAATATAATACATCAGTGGTGACTACCACATTCACGCCCTGTTAAAAATGAGTCCAGCGGGGGGGATGGAGAACTATATGCAGACAAGTTGCTTTTAAAAATCACAGAGAATATTACAAACTTAGGCGGTCCGCTGCCTTGATCTGTCGTCGAGAGCACCGCAGTGCTGATGGCGACTCAGGCGTCGGCTTGGTCTTCGGTGACTCCGGGAGCGTGTCGAAATCCTCTTCATCCCCGGGTGGGAGCAAGGGGAGGACGGATTGTCCTGGAGCGGGGGCTGCGGTGGGGTGCGCCTGGGGAAGGGAGGGTGGCACTGGGGAAGGCGGGTGGTGTGTGTGGAACCAGCTGGTGCCAGGTCCCTGAGGGAGACTGTGTCTTGGCGGCTGTCGGGGTACGCTACGTAGGCGTACTGCGGATTGGCATGGAGTAGCTGTACTCTCTCAACCAACGGGTCCGCCTTGTGGAGTCGCACGTGCCTACGGAGGAGAACGGGTCCTGGAGCTGCCAGCCATGTTGGGAGCGAAACCCCGGAGGTGGACTTCCTGGGGAAGGCAAAGAGACATTCATGGGGGGTTTTGTTAGTCGCGGTGCACAGGAGCGACCGAATGGAGTGGTGTGCATCGGAGAGGACCTCCTGCCAGCGGGAGGCCGGGGGATTTCTGGACCGGAGACCGTCCCATTCTCCTGCTCCACCTGCCCATTTCCCCTGGGGTTGTAGCTGGTCGTCCTGCTCGAGGCAATGCCCCTGTTGAGCAGGTACTGGCGCAGCTCATCGCTCATAAAGGAGGATCCCCGGTCGCTGTGGACGTAGCTGGGAAAGCCGAACAGAGTGAAGATGGTGTTGAGGGCTTTGATGACGGTGGCAGACGTCGTATCAGGGCATGGGACGGCAAAGGGGAATCGGGAATATTCGTCGACCACATTAAGAAAGTACGTGTTGCGGTCGGTGGAGGGGAGGGGCCCTTTGAAGTCCACGCTGAGGCGTTCAAAGGGGCGGGAGGCCTTCACCAGGCGCGCATGGTCGGACGGGAGAAGTGCGGTTTACACTCCGCGCAGACCTGGCAGTCTCTGGTGATAGCCCTGACTTCCTCGATGGAGTAGGGCAGATTGCGGGCCTTAATGAAGTGGTAAAAACGGGTGTCTCCTGGGTGACAGAGATTGCCCTGCAGTGTCCGGAGTCGGTCCACTTGTGCGCTGGCACATGTACCTCAGGATATGGCATCGGGGAGCTTGTTGAGCTTACTGGGCCGATACAAAATCTCGTAGTTGGAGATGGAGAGCTCGATCCTCCACCTCAAGATTTTATCGTTTGTGATCTTACCCTGCTGTGTGTTGTTAAACATGAAGGCAACCGACCGCTGGTCAGTGAGGAGAGTGAATCTCCTGCCGGCCAGGTAATGCCTCCAATGCCGCACAGTTTCAACGATGGCTTGGGCCTCCTTTACGACAGGAGTGCCGAATTTCGGAGGCATGGAGGGTGCGGGAAAAGAATGCCACGGGCCTGCCTGCCTGGTTGAGGGTGACAGCCAGAGCGACATCTGATGCATCGCTCTCGACTCGGAAGGGGAGCGTCTCGTCGACCGCGTGCATCGCGACCTTGGCGATGTCGGCCTTGATACGGCCGAAGGCCTGGTGAGCCTCGGCCGTCAGTGGGAAAACAGTGGAGTGAATGAGTGGGCGGGCCTTGTCCGCATAGTTTGGGACCCACTGGGCGTAATACGAAAAGAACCCCAGGCATCGTTTGAGGGCCTTGGGGCGGTGGGGGAGGGGGAGTACCATGAGGGGGCGCATGCGATTGGGGTCGGGCCCCAGAACTCTGTTCTGGACCACATAGCCGAGGATGGCTAATCGGTTCGTGCTGAACACGCACTTCTCCTTGTTATAGGTGAGGTTGAGGAGAGTGGCGGTGTGGAGAAATTTGGAAAGGTTAGCGTCGTGGTCCTGCTGGTCGTGGCCGCAGATGGTGACGTTGTCCAGGTACGGGAAAGTGGCCCACAGTCCGTACCGGTTAACCATTCGGTCCATTTCCCGTTGGAAGACCGAGACGCCATTGGTGACGCCGAAGGGAACCCTAAGAAAGTGGTAAAGGCGGCCGTCTTCTTCGAACGCAGTGCATGGGCGGTCCGCCTTACGGATGGGGAGCTGCTGGTAGGCAGATTTCAGGTCCACTGTCGAGGAGACCTGGTATTGTGCAATCTGATTGACCATATCAGATATGCGTGGGAGGGGGTATGCGTCGAACTGTGTGTACCGATTGATGGTCTGACTGCAGTCAACGACCATCCTGTTTTTCTCCCCGGTTTTCACCACTATCACTTGGGTTCTCCAGGGGCTGTTGCTGGCCTCGATGATACCTTCCCGCAGCAGCCACTGGACCTCAAACCTGATGAAGGTCCTGTCCTGGGTGCTGTACCGTCTGCTCCTGGTGGCGACGGGTTTCAAATCCGGGGTTAGATTTGCAAAAAGGGAAGGCGGATCGACCTTAAGGGTCGCGAGGCCGCAAACGGTAAGGGGTGGTAAGGACCCGCCAATTTTCAGGGTTAGGCTCTGGAGGTTGCACTGGAAGTCCAGGCCGAGTAGCAAGGCAGCGCAGAGGTCGGGTAGGACGTAGAGGCGGAAGCAGCTGAACTCCACGCCCTGGACGGTGAGGGTGGTGATGCAGTACCCCTGGATCGCCACGGAGTGGGATCCAGAGGCCAGGGAGATTCTCTGGTTAGCGGGGTGTACCGCGAGGGAGCAGCGCCTTACCGTCTCGGGGTGGATGAAGCTCTCAGTGCTCCCGGAGTCCTGAAGGCAGGAGATCACGTGCCCGTCGACCTTCACCTTTGTCGAAGCGGTCGCGAGGTTGGGCAGTCGAGACTGGTGAATCGTGACCGAGGCGAGACGCGGCTGGTCATCAGCAGTTGAAGGCGATGAGCGGCCTGATGAGGTGCCCGACTGGCAGGGGTTCTGAGGCGGGTAAGATGGCGGCGCCCACGGGCCACACGTGCCATGGGGAGGCAAGATGGTGGCGCCCATTGGTTCTGAGGCAGGCAAGATTGCGGCGCCCACGGGCCACACGTGTTGTGAGTAGAGCAAGATGGCAGCGCCCACGGGCCGCACGTGGTCCGAGGAGGGGAAGATGGCGGCGCCCACTGGCCGCACGTGGGGGGTGCCGGGACAATAGCGGCGATTGAGCAGGCCTGGCACACTGCAGCGAAATGTCCCTTCTTGCCACAGGCCTTGAAGAGGGCGCTCCGCGCCGGGCAATGCTGCCGGAGGTGTTTTGACTGTCCACATAAGTAGCATTTGGGTCCCCCGGGGTTGGTTGGCTGCCGCGCGGCGCAGGCGTGGAGTTGGCTGCGGGCTGTCCATGATGGGGTCCATGATGGGGTGGCCGTCGACGGGGTCCACGATGCACAGGGGGGGGTGGGCCGCGCGGTCGGGGGCGTAGGACTGAATGTTGCGTGATGCGACTGTAAGCGAGAGCGCTAGTTTTTTTGGTCAAGCGTGGCCCCTTCTAAGAGGCGCTGGCGAATGTAATCAGACCCTATGCCCATAATGAACGCATCTCTCATCAGCAGGTTTGAGTGTTCAGTGGCCGAAACGGCCTGGCAGTCACAGTCTCTCACCAGGGCGAGCAGAGCACGCCAGAAATCTTCCACAGACTCACTGGGAAGTTGGCGCCGTGTGGATAGGAGATGCCTGGCGTAGATTTTGTTGGTCTGCTGAGCGTAATTTTCCTTCAGTAGCGCCATGGCCTCTGCGTAGGTCGGCGCGTCCTGGTCGAGGGGAAAATCATCGGAGTTCAGCCGCGTGTACAGAATCTGGAGCTTCTGTGCTTCTGGGATTGGGTCTGTCGCAGATCCGATGTACGCTTCAAAACAAGCTAGCCAATGTGCGAAGTCTTTTTTGGCATTGTCTGCTTGAGGGTGCAGCTGCAGGCGATCCGGCTTGATGCGGAGGTCCATCTCTGAAAAATCTCTGTGTAATAAATTGATGCGCTATCAATTACAACAAGACGAGAGTAGAATGTAATCGAGGCTTTATTACACAGAGATGTGTGGCCTCCTACAGCAGCTGACGAAATGGCTCCTGTTCGGAGAGCACACATATTTATACTCCGCCTACTGGGCGGAGCCAGCAGGCAGGGATCTACCTCCGTACCTGTCGTACAGGGGCCTTACCGTAAAACCCATATATATACAGTATAATACATCAGTGGTGACTACCACAATCTGTATATATGTTTTCTCATTAAACACCTGTGCACAATGTTACAACCTGTCTCTGTTGCTCTGTCAGAAGGGTGTGAGGGGTGGTCTAGTCTGGACTGGCCACAGAGAGGGAGTGGGCGGATGTTGGGAGCGGGCTTGGCTCAGTTCAGCCAGCACTCACCGCTCCGGTGTCCCACACCCAACAACCCCACCTCCGCCACCCAGGGGTTGGATGGTACGGAGTGATGGAATGGCCAGCTCACATGCTGGAATCAACCTGGACGGTGGAAATGTGCCACCGTGGGCAGGAGTCAGAGCTGATCACAGAGCGGGTTGTCATCATCCTCCATCCCATGGACCATACCCACTGTTACTGCCAACCCAGGGCCCACACCCCGTAGTGCATCAGGTATGTATCACAGATGGGGTTGCAGGTGGGAGAGTGGGGGGGTCAGCCAGGGGGGTTTATTGGGGGGGATGCCGTTTCCGCGTCCCTGGACAGACCCCCGCCTCCTTCCGCAACCCAGCCACCACCTCCCTCACCAACTTACGCTTACTACCCCTATCAGAGCTCCCTCCCAATCCATTAACTCCTTATAAATTTCCAACATACCCCTGTTTCTGACACCACCTTGTCCTGTAGCCGCTGAGGCGGCAGGTGGGGAAAAGATGGCACCTGCTTCCTGACAAAACTCCTCACCTGTAAATACCGAACCCATTGCCGATGGGCAGCTCAAATTCCTCCACCAACCTCTCCAAGCTTGAGAAGCTGCCCCCAACAAATAGATCCACAAACCACTCAATCCCCACCCGTTGTCACCCCAAAACATCCCGTCTAGCCCCCCCCCCCCCCCCCCCCCCCCCCACCCCCGGAGCAAACCTATGATTCCCGCAGATCGGTGCCCAAACTGAGGCTCCTTCCAGCCTCAGGTGCTGCCACCACTGTCCCCACACCCTCAGGGCCTCCACTGTCCCCACACCCTCAGGGCCACCACTGTCCCCACACCCTCAGGGCTGCCACCACTGTCCCCACACCCTCAGGGCTGCCACTGTCCCCACACCCTCAGGGCCACCACTGTCCCCACACCCTCAGGGCTGCCACTGTCCCCACACACTCAGGGCTGCCGCCACTGTCCCCACACCCTCAGGGCTGCCGCCACTGTCCCCACACCCTCAGGGCTGCCGCCACTGTCCCCACACCCTCAGGGCCACCACTGTCCCCACACCCTCAGGGCCACCACTGTCCCCACACCCTCAGGGCTGCCACCACTACTGGCTTGTGGAGTACCTGGTCGGCGAGAACAGTAAAGACGCCGTAAACAGCGCCCCCCAAACTCGAGTCCTTACAAGAGGCTGTCTCCATCTCCTCCCGTACTGACCCCTCCCCCACTCCAGCAGCACCTTCTTAACCCACGATGCTTTACCCGCCCAAACAAACCCCGATATCAGTGCATTCATCCTCCTGAAAAAAGATTGGAAGATTCTGGAACCTCGGGAGAACCGTCATCTTCACCGATTGCACCTGTCCCGACAGCGACAGCGGGAGCACATCCCAACTCCTAAAATCCCACTTCATTTTCTCCACCAACCTATCCAGATTCGGCTTGTGCAGCTGCTCCCACTCTCGCACCTCTTGAATGCCAAATACCTAAAGCTCCTGTCTAGGCCCAATGTTATGTCCATCCTCCGCCTCCCCCACACCCTCCTCATCCGACGAGTACTGCTGCCTCCTCCAGCATGTTGCCCATGTGCTGCACAATGTTGTGGAGAACGCAGCAGGCCGCCACAAGGCAGGCGACCCTCCCAGTGCCATACTGGAGGGCCCCTCCAGAGTGGTCCAGGCACCTGAACCGCATCTTCAGGATGACGAAGCACTGCTCGATCACGCCCCTGATCGCTGCATGGGCAACATTGTAGCGAGAATCCGTGTTGGCCTGTGGCCTCCAGGGGCGGGGCTATAGGGGAGGACACCTGTTCCTGGAAGCCATCAAGGTGACGGTCGCCCTGAACATTTACTCCACGAGTCCTACCAGGCGCCGAGCGGGGACCTGTTCATAATCTCACAGACCTCGGTGCACAGGTGCATCTGTGCCGTCATGGATGCCCTATATGCCCAGGCATATATCTATTTCAATGTGGGCCATGCCACCAGGATGCCCGGACAGCGGGCTTCGCTGCCATCGACAAGATGCCCTGGATCCAAGGGGTGATTGATGGGAAGCATGTCCCCCTACGAGCACCTGCAGATGACAGGCCGCTCTACACAAACTGAAAGGGTTACCACTCAGTGAACATGCAGCTGATATGTGACCATCAACTGCGCATCATACATGGGCAGTGTGCACGACGCCTTCATCCTGGCACACTCGACGATACCTGACATGTTCGAGATGCCCCCATGGCTGGGGTGTGGCTCCTGGGTGACAGGGGTTATCGACTGCGGTCGTGGCTGATGATTCCAATCCACAGACCGATGCGGAGACCCGCTACAATGACGTCCATACGGCAAACAGGAGCGTGATCAAACAGTGCTTCGTCCTCCTGAAGATGCAGTTCAGGTGTCTGGATCGCTCTGGAGGGCCCTCTAGTATGATGCTGAGAGGGTCACCTGCATCGCGGCAGCTTGCTGTGCAGCAGAAGGGCGACGTGCTGGAGGAGGAGGAACGCCAGTCCTCGTCTGACGATAAGCATGCGGGGCGGTGATGATGGGCTGGTCATGGGGCTCAGGCAGGCATGGGAGGCCACCCAATGTGTGCGCCAGGGCCAATGGGCACGGGACGCTCTGATCGCCTCCAGGTTCACCAACTAGGGGTATGGGATGGAAGATGATGACAACCAGCTCTGCGATGAGCTCTGGTGCTCTGTTCATTCTCCACTCCCCTCCTCTGGCCAGTCCAGACCAGCCCACCCCTCACACCCATCTGACAGAGCACCTGTAACAGTGGTAACAGGTGTTTAATGTGAACAAATATTTACAGATAGTGCCGTAGCTCAGTGTTCTTCAAACTTTTTTTCCGGGGACCCATTTTTACCAACTGGCCAACCTTCGAGACCCAACCTGGCCGACCTACGCGACCCACGCCGGCCGACCTACGCGACCCACGCAGGCCAAACTTCGCGACCCACTCCGGCCGGCCTTCGCAACACACGCCGGCCGACCTTCGCGACCCACCATTTTCTCTTACCTTGTTTGCTGCTGACAAAAATGGAGGAAATGGTTTGGGGTCCCTTTGGCCCTCGTACACGCTCCTCCAATGGAACCTGTTGGATGAAGGTGAAGCCTTCTGGTGTCGGAAAGTACGGAGTCTCCATCTGTCCCAAGTTCTGCATTTTTTTCCTGTAAAATCTTATCAAATAAAACCCCCCCGAACTTGTAAAACATAATAAAAATAAAATGAATAAAATAAATGAAAAAAATAAAAATTAAATGAATAAAATAAATGAATAAAATGAATAAACCCCCCCCGAACTTGTAAAACAAAAAGCTGCGACCGTTTAAAAAAAAAAGCGTCCGCACTGCGCGTGCGTGCCGATGATCAGGCATGCATGCGCAGTGCGGTTGCATTTCTTTTACATGTTTGCGGCCATTTTGAAGGCCGCTTGCAGCCGCCGTTATTAGCAGCTGGCTGTTGCATGCAGATTTGCACGATCGGGAGCGCCGCGAACGATGGCTGCGCGACCCTCCCGACATCCGCCCGCGACCCATCCGCGGGTCGTGCCCCCGAGTTTGACAATGCCTGCCCTAGCTCCTATAACTAAAGTATTCCCTACAACCATGCCAACCTAACTGGTGTCTAACTTTCCGACCTATGTCTAGGTTGTTCCCCAGCAGGAATGGAAGTGGCCTACTGTGATTCCTGCCCTGCTACTTGGGTCCCTGTTGGCGGGCGTCTTCTGGGGCTACTGGGCCCGGCTGCTGCTCGGGTGACCCAGGTGGCGTGGTGCTGCACTGTTCCGCCGCTGCCCACCTGATACACCAGTGACAGGAGTGGGGGAGTCCGAGGTGCTGCACTGTTCCAGCACCTCCCCTGCGGGAGTCACCAGCAGAGGGCCCATCACCTCCTCCCCCCTTGGGTGCCTAGTGGGACT